>NW_004567115.1:23594152-23644921 GCF_000260355.1 Condylura cristata
GTGTGTGTGTGTGTGTGTGTGTGTGTGTGTTTTGAGAGAAGGGCTGGGATTTTCAGGTAGGGAAAGCAGAAATGCACATCTCTGAAGGTGGACACAAAATTTGTAGGTAGCACCATGCAGCATATTTTCAGCTTTCACCATATACCAAAATACCCCAGCACATACTCCAGGCCAAATCCACAGAATAAGCCAATCCTGAAGAGCCATGCCTGGAAACCTACACTTTCCTTTCCCAGTGTCCTAAACCTAATCCCACCACTCACTGTCTTCGCTGGTTAAAAGCTTTTCATTCACTAAAGGCTGTTGTTAAGTGGACTCAATTTTCTCCTCTGTAAACAAAGTAATTTCAGCCGGAAGAGTAATGCTGCTGATCAAGGAAGGCTGGGGCCTAAGACTAGGAGACACAAAGTCTAGATCCTGGTCGAGGTCTCACTCTGCCCTCAGTTTGCATTAACTGAGCACCCAGGAGTCGGAAGGGAAACTATATCCCTGCCCTCCTGGAACTTCCAGTCCAATCAGGGAGGCGATGAAGAGTACAAACTCCTATTTTGCAGCTGGAGTTACAAATGCACTTAAGCTTATGGATATTAAGAAAATGCCAAGGAGAGGCCCTCCCCGGGCTATGAAGCTATCAGAAGCCACTACAGCACGAGTCTGATTCTGGCCAGGGGGTGGCCCACGTGGAGTGGCAGATCTCTCCTGATGCCTCACTGCTTCCCCAAAATGGTGATTCAGTAGATCTGCCTGTTCTGCTCCCCACTCCGTGTCTGGTGAATATCTTCACTTCCCCCTCAAACCTCTGGCCAGTACTCTAGTAGGACGGAAGGAAGGAGGGAGGGCCGGAGGGAAAAAGGGCCAAGGAGGTCTTCAGCCACCTCACTGAACAAAGTTCATTAAAATTGGAATAATAATTCTTTTTTAACCTAGTGTATGATGCTCTGAGGACTCAAAGGCAAAGCTCCCAGAAAAGTGAAGAGGACAGTTGAAAGTAGGAAGGATCAGTGAGAGAATGGTGCCAATCAGCACATTTTAAAATGTGCTTTATTCAACTGTGCTGTAGGGAGAGCAGAGAGTTAAAAGGCTACTACTGCAGGAGCCAGTTCAAGGAAAAGAAAAAAAACTGCTTGAGCCAAAGCAGAGGGGAATCTCGAGAAAATTCCAAAGGAAAAATCACGAAAAGTGACATTTTGACCCAGCACTCTCTCTTCACCCGCCATCAGCAAACGCGGCCACTCGCGTCTTCCCCTAGGTCACAGTCCGAGCAACCGGACCCCTGAAATGCAGGGCAAGGTCCTGACTGTCGGGCACAAGGGCTGGTGCCCCCTGGCGGCCATCAGTGGACACCGAGCGCGAGGGCGGGGCAGGCAGAGGGAAAGCGGTAAGAGGGGGTGTGGTCTTCTCGCGGGAACTGATGGCGTCATGGAAGCGACGGGCCCGGAAGGAAGTAGCGTGCTGAGGGGTGTGGCGGTTTCTGCGGTTGCACGGGGGTTCGGAGGAGTACGGAGCGCCTGGAGGGACAGCCTGGTACGCGGCCCCCGCCCCTTACTGCGTTCGCTGGGCCTCGTTGGGCCTTACTGCAGCTTGGTGTTGGAGCTGAGTAGCCTCTCCCTCGGCCCGGCCACTCCGGGGACGAGGAAGCAATGTTTCTGTCCCGTTCCTTCCCCGCGAGTCTTAAGCCCTCTATTCAGAGAACTTGGGGCGCGAGACCCTCTCTCGGAAGAAGGCTGGGAAGGGGCGCGAGGTAGGGTGCAAGTAACCGGTGGAGCAAAGGGGGTTGGCAGAAATGACGCCACTGCAGATCGGTAGCTGGATGTCACCTCGGTAAAACGAACACCTCTCGTGTCTGCGCCCTAATTGTATTAGATCCATGCCCTGCGCTGGTGAACCAAGGCACATCGCCTGTGACCTTTGTCATCAGTTACCGTGGCGTGTACAGATCATTAAGTTTTAAGGAAATAAGTCTCTAGATAATAAGCCTTCTTCCACATGGTTGCTGGACGCATTTGGACCGGGAATCCAGCATCTCCCAGCTGGGGGGATCCCCTATCTCCTCTAACCACTTGGGGTGGGCACTGCTAGGTGCAGTGTGCCAGTCGAGTATATGAAGTGTGCCTCAGTCTTGTTCAAAGCCTCTGTAGAGCCGAGGAAAAACTGGGAAGTTAGAGGAAAGTCGTGAGAATCCCACTCTCATGGACCCTCTGACGCACGGTACAAGTCCCACACTTTCATTTCTGCTGGCATGGTGGTATGGTGGCTCTAGCATCTGAAAGGAGTACATAATGGTTTTCTTTGAAATACAGGCAATTAGAACTGGAAGGCTCTGACCAGAATTACATAGCCACAACTGCCTGTCATTTAACATCCTCTGTAATTTAGGCCAACTTCTGCAGCTGCCTCTCTCCCCGTTTAGTAGTATGAGTGGCTCCAGTGACAGCACATTCGTATTCCCAGGAAGAGAAAGCTGTGTTCTGAGCCATGCCAGGTGGGCACTGATTCTCCCTTGGGCCACGGCTGCATCTGGAGCCGCTGCCTCTTCAACAAGGTGGGAGAGTGTTCCACAGTTAAGGACTGGGCATGTTGACTGAGAACAGGATGAAGAGTGTTGTGGATCTCGCCTCCTGTCCATACAACAGACTAGATAGGAGCCGCGTTCAGGGAGTTCACCTGTCAGAGACTGTCTTAGCCATAGCTTTCTCCTGCATGCCAGGCCACACATGTTTTCCCTTTTTTTTTCCCCTAGGATAAAGGTGTCCTGATGGCTCAGTTGGGAGCAGTTGTGGCTGTGGCTGCCAGTTTTTTCTGTGCCTCTCTCTTCTCATCTGTGCACAAGATAGAAGAGGGACATATTGGGGTATATTACAGGTAAGGCAGAGACAGGGAGAAGCTTGCAACTTTCCCTTAAGTGACTCTCTTTCCTAGCCACTGTCTTAATATTCTGCTGAATATCTGTGTTTATATTTTGTTGGATAGGAGAACCTCTTAGATTACATTTCTGTCTGTGACCATAGGGAGAAAAGTGTGTGTGTGTGTGTGTGTGTGTGTGTGTGTTTACACACAATGCTTTTATATATACACACACATATAAATTTAAATACAAAATACAGCATTCTAAGTTGATCCCATGGATGGCGCTGATAAATGTATATAGATTTAGAGACAAAAACCAAGAGCAAACCAGTGCTCTTCGCAGATCATCCCTAAAATACTGTGTTCTCCTGCTTCCCTCTGGGCATCTTGGTGCCAAAAGGCTACCTCTGATGAGTACTGATAGCTTGCTCTGTTAATTTTCTGAAATTAACCTTTCAGGAAAAAATGAAAGTGCCTGCAGATTGATTTATAACGCTGAAGACAAGCCCTAGGATAGTGGTTCTTAGACTAAGAACCATTATGTCACCTCTTATTTTATTTTGTTATGTATCTTCTGTTTCATAATGGAAGGCAAAGAAGCACTTATAAATCTTGGGTTACTTTCTTTCCTTTTAGTAACTTAATTAACCAAGTTTTTGCTTTCAGTCTTTATGAACCCTTTCATGTGCCCTGTGATATTTATTTCTGGATTGCCAAGTTCTAAAACTCTGATGAAGTAACCTTCTAATTATTTCTCCTTTTAATTATTTCTCCCCATTATCTGCTTATATTCCCTGAAATAGGATTTTGATGTTATTACTTACGTGCAGCTTGATTACAAAGGTAACTCTACTGCCAAAAATATATATTAGAATGATTTATAAAATGCCCTTAAAATTATTCTTCGGGTTGTTCATGTCAATGGACTCTAGCATTAGTGCGGTTAATTGATTATTACTGGATTTAACTGCCCTAATGGATTGCCACAAGTACAACGGATATGACAAAATAAAACAGACTTCCTCTCAAGTACAGCCAGGAATTCTGCTCTTTATTCCACTTAGCCTGTGAGCCTAATTTTCTTGCTACAAAAGCATGAATAATGTTTTCAGTGTTACCAACAGGCTCAATGGACTGTTAGAGTCAAAACAAACTGAAGGGATCTGTGGCCATGACACTGGCATCTATCATTCTATATCAAACATTTATGGACCTGAAGAGAAAGTTGGGCCACATAATATTGATCTAATAGATTCTGCTTGCTGAGCTGAACCCATTTCTCTCTCTACAGAGGCGGTGCCCTGCTGACTTCCACTAGTGGCCCTGGTTTCCATCTCATGCTCCCATTCATCACATCGTATAAGTCTGTGCAGGTATACATGGCTTGCGTGGCATGGTTGGATGACTGCAGACTTGGGGTGTTGACTAATGCTTGATTTGGAATTTTTTTGCTATTGGATGAATATAGCATCTTTTCAGAAAAAGGTGTTGGATTTAACACCTTTAAATCATTTAATGATAATGTGTGTGTGTGTATGTGTCTACATATGGATGTAGAAATACAAATATATACACACATACACAGAATGAGGCTCCGTGACCATTTATTCTGGAGCTTTGCTTGACTGTTGAAATAGCTGAATGGAATCATTGCGTTGGCCTATAAACCCAAGCTGGGATTTATTTCATTATTTCAAAACATAATCAGAGAAGTATCTTTTCTGAATGTATCAAAGGAAAAATAAAGTGTGTATGTCTGTGTTTTAAATTATAGGCTACCATATAGATGGAAATTAAACATGGTGATTTCCTCATTCTTATTTGAACTTCAAGAGATATAAACATAATTTTTGAAAGTAAGGAGGAAAGTTGAACTGGCAAGGGAAAATGACATCTAAAATAGTACTAGGATTAGGTAAAACAAATCTAAAATCTAATTAAGTCTGAAGTAGGAGGCAAGGGGTGGTGCAAGGGTAAAAGTGCAGCTCTGTGAAGCCATCCACAGCCACTGCAGCACGAGTTTGATCCTTTGCCAGGGAAGTGACCCACATGGTGCGTCAGATCTCTCCTGTCTCGCCTGCTGCTCCCCTCAGCATTGTATTTCAGTACATCTGCCTGTTCTTCTCCCCACTCTTTCTTTAGGGAGTCCTCACTCCCTGCACCTCTGGCCAATACAGTTCTTGTATGCATGAATAAATAAATCTTTTTTAAAAAGTTTGAAAGAGGTTCAACTAAAAATAATAGGTAATTTAACTGACTGCGAAATATCCTAGGACACCCCATATGCATTTTTTCCCTGTAAATTTCTTCTGCCATTTACTGCCCTTGATGGTTTTCAAAATGCATTCATGCGCATTATCTCATTTGAGTCTCACCATTATTTCGAGAATGGACTGAGCCATACTGCAGACTGAGATAGCTTAAATGGATCTCCTGTTTCAAGGCTGTAAGTGGAAGAGGTGGAACTAAACACAGATTGTAGTACTTCTAGCCCAGGTTATTTTCTCGAAACCATTGTTACTCATCTGGTTCATATATATGGTGCTTCACTTACAGTGAAGCAGGAATAGGTACCTTTGGGTGGTTTAACTTCATAGACTATAAGCAAGGAGTATTCAGAGGGGAATTCATGTTTAGCACAGGTCAGCCCCAAAAGGTATAACCAGAGAGGGCCACTTAAGATTCCAAAATTAAGTTGTGTTGTTTGTCACTTTCCATCTTACTACATTTTATGTTTCCTCTATTCCAGACTACACTGCAGACCGATGAGGTGAAGAATGTGCCTTGTGGGACTAGGTAAGGTTGCCCAAAATAACACTGTTCATCCCAGGTAAGAGGAAGGGCTAACTCTAAAAGACAGTGAAAAGAGAGACCCCTTCTTGATATTATCATGTCTCCTGCCCCCTAAGTCCCTCTGTTCTGTTTTAAATAGGTGATGTAGTACAGTATAGAGAGGCAGAGTGGGTGGTCAGGGCATCTGGGAGGGCCTGGAATGCCACAGTAAGAAGCTGTGACTTTTCCACTAAGTGAAAATGACATGAGAGGGGAAGGTAACTATAGCACTGCTCACTGTAGAGAATGACTTAAAGGTCCTTTGGGGCAGAGATCCAAAGAGAGCGCTTCTATAGTGGTTGGGTTGACACATCAAAGGTTCTAAACTGGGATAGAGTAACAAGATGCACGACACCAAAAGGAAACAACCAGGCAAACCCAGAATGGGCATCCCGCAGGATACCTGACCTGACCTTGTCCCTCAGTCACTGTACTTGGAGGGATAGTTAGTTGGAAAAAAGACTGAAAAGACATCAATAAATGCAATGGTGATCCTTAACTAGAACCTGGTTTCAAAATAACAGCTAGAAATGACATTAGAGGATGACTTAAATAGCAGAAATTTATTTTCTCACAGCTCTAGAAACCCATGGCACCAGCAGGGTTGGTTTTGATAAAATCTCTCTTCCTGGCTTGCAGACAACCTGTGTGTGACCTCACTTGGCATTCCCTCATGCATGCTGGAGAAAGAAAGGGAATTCCAGTGTCTTTTCCTTTTTTACTGGATGGATCCATTCTACAATTACTTCATTTATGACCTCATTTTAACTTCTAACTTTGTCCTTAAAGTCCTTGTCTCTAAATAGAGTAGGGGACAGAGTTTCAACGGATAGATTTGAGAGGGCATACAATTCTTTCTATAACAGGAACTGATGGGAACATTTGAGTAAGGCCTTAGTGTCAGGTGTTAAGGGTTTGTTGCTACTTTTCCTAGACTCAAGAATGGTCTTCTGACTCCTTAGAAACATGTCATTGTTCTTAGGGATAAAGTATCCCTAAAGTATTAAGGGTAAAGTATCAACTTGCAACATACTTGCAAATGTGCAACAATATGAAAAGTGGGCCCATTGAGGTAAAATGTTAACAAATATTAAATGTAAATGTTAGCATATGAGTATTGTCTTATTCTTCCAGCTTATCTGCATTTGAAATTTCTTCATAATGACTATTTTGGGGAAAGAGAAGTGCTGAGCTAAAGTAATAGAAGCTGGGCCCTCCTTGGTGGCACAGTGGGTGGCACCCTGGCCAGGGAGGTGACCCACATGGCGCAGCAGACCCTTGTCTCACCCACTGCTTCCCTCAGCAGTGTACTTCATCAGTCGGCCTGTTCTGCCTCCTCTCTCTATTTCTGGTGAATCCGCTCATCGCCCCTGCACTTCTGTACCAAAGATCTGTATACATAAATAAATAAATCTTTTTTTAAAAATAAAGTAATAGAAGGCAAAGTGAGAAAGATTAACCATAACATTCCTTAGTGACCTTTTCTAGTTCTGAGGACTTCTTGACCTTACTTAGTCTTGTCCTGCAATTGATCCAAAGGCATTGCCACTTCAAATGACATGTTGTAATCTTCTTACTAGTACCCCAAAAGTCTCACTACATTTTTTGTGGAGCTGTTTTTTTCAGGAGATTGTATTCTTGCTGTAAGCTCTGAAGATCGCCTGTGTGAGATCTGGGATGCCTTCTAACCTCTCTTCACCCTTGAATTCCTTTTCTGCCAAGTCACACATCTTATGCTACCACCTACGAGACAACACTATTCTGAGCTTACTAGTGACTACTTTGTCTGTTCTTTCTCCAATAGTGGTGGTGTGATGATCTACTTTGACAGAATTGAAGTGGTGAACTTCCTGGTTCCAAATGCAGGTATGATTTTCTATAGTTTGCCCTCAGGTAAGCTACCGGCTTGCTACTGAGCATCTTATCTCTGCACCTCCGGGAGGATGCTGGGTCAAGAAAGGTTTAGTCCCACCTTTCTCATTCAGACTATCCCCATCCCTCCCAGTGTATGATATCGTGAAGAATTACACTGCTGACTACGATAAGGCACTCATCTTCAACAAGATCCACCATGAGCTGAACCAGTTCTGCAGTGTACATACACTTCAAGAGGTCTACATTGAGCTGTTCGGTAAGGAAGTCTCTTCTGACCACAGCATGACTTAGCAGCCTCCCCCTACGTAGCTACCTACTAGGTAGGATGGGTACCTATGGACGGGACATTTTAAGGAATCCAAGGCTCAGGAACTGAACACAAAGAAAATTTCTAGAAAATGTTGATGACAATGAAAGAAGATCATCAGCGTGGTTGCGCTTTGGGCACAGAAGTACCAGTGGGTCAGAGGACTCACTTCTGAACGGAATCAGAGGGCTGGAGTGGAAATGTGTTCCCACTGCCCCTGAGACATAATTCAGTGAAGACAAGCTCAGTTCTAGAAGAACTTTAGAGCTCATCCAGTCCAAAAATCCTCATTTGAAGATAAGGGTGCAGAGGCCCAAAGAGAGTCACAGAGCTGGTCGGAAGTAAAGCTGAAGCGAGTATACCCTTGCCTGGCTCTCACTTCGCTGTACTCCCGCCAGGAAGGGCACCCGGGCATAAGTGGTGTTTCCTTTTAGAAGTGGGGCAAGGGCCATAGCTACACACAGCTTCTATACTTACATGAGATTTGTTTATTACCCTGGACCTGTAGCAATGAAGTGGAAAACCCTTAAAACAAAAAGAATCCTCATACTGAAGTAGACACTTTTTGTCCTTTTCACCTGGTCAAAGTAAACATAACTGACAGCAAAGGAAAATAAAGTTAGTTATTGTTACAGCTCCTTTGTGGCAAAATGTTCTGTTCAAACTTGCTGCTAGAAGTTTTCTGGTAGCCAATGCTAAAAGTAAGTGAAAATCTCAACCAGTAATACAACTATTTTGATACTAGGACAGATGGTGACTTTTCCCAGGAATCTTCATTAAAAGACCCTAAGTTGAGAATGTTTTTTGGAGCAGACAGAAGAAGGAATCAGTGATGTTGACAGTGATCTTAATTAAGCAAACAGTCTGTCACACTGTGTATAAAATTTGGGAAGTGACCAGAATCACTTTAAAGTTTTCTGCCATAGAAACTAAAACCAAATTTCTTTGATGGATGGAGTTTAAATTCAATATGGTGTTAAGAAAAAATTGGTGAATTTGCTACTATATTTTTACCTCAAACATAAAATTTTTCAAATATCAATTCTGTTATAGCCATTGTTCTAGGACTTATGCCATTACATGAACATTTGAAGCAAAAGACAAAGGAGCTCTGATTCTCATGATTTAAAAATTAATATATAAAATTGTTTTGCATTAGAAAATTTCTTGCTATCTTAGAGAAACTTGGTAACTTAGTAAATTATAGTTTCTTGTACAGAGGAGCTAGGAAAATGTATTTGCTTTGAAACTTTTTTTCTTGTTACATTACAGTGCAGTCTTGCTGGCAAGCACTATTTTGCTTAGAATCTATTTGCATCCATAAAGAAGAAACTCCTGTCTCTGATCCTGTTCTTGTAGAATTTTTTTCCCCTCATTCCTTCCTCTAAGGATAATGTGACTCTCCATATCTCTGATGCATCCTCTTTGTTCATTTTATTAAAAAGATTATTAAATACTTGTTCAGAAGTATAACTGAAAAACCTCACTGTAGTTACTTAGCAGTATAATTAAATCAGCATTTATCAGCATTACCGTAGTATAAACAAATGGTTGCCAGTGTTACTGAACTGCCTTGTAGAATATTTCTTCCAGATGTTCCCACTAAGTGATTAGCCTGGAGCCACAGATTTCCACCTTGACTCACATGTAATTGGATCTGATAAATAAATATGTCATTATTCACTTACAGAGGCAACAGGTCATCTCACTTGAAGTTTGGTTGGTACCTTATTTACGTTGATAATATGAAATGCAATGTTTAGCTCTTGCTGTCAAATTGTTAGATTCATAGAAGATGGGAAGTGATACCTTTATGGGTATTTTTCCCTCAGTGCAAGAAACTTGTGAAAGTATATCCAGTATGTAAAAACATTAAAATTCCTCTCACATTGAATGATTATTGTTTTAAAAGCCTAACAATCATAGCATAGAGGTGAAACAAGTCCCTTATTTGGCTGCTAACTAGGCCACCACTGAACCTCTGGATTGGGCATCTATAAAAGGCAGGACGTAGGTGTTCCCAACTTCACCGAGAATGGCCACTTAAAGTGCATGGAGGGTCCTTGGAGGCTCTTACTGAGGATTTTGTAGGCTGGGGTTAGGGAAGAAGCCCTGAAACCCTGAGGAAGCTGAGCCAGAGAAGGCACCTCAGTTCTACTGGTGTGTTATCATGGGGGAGGGGAGCAGTCAGTCTAGTTCTTCATATGTCAGTGCAGCCACTCACATGTGAACTCCACTCAAAGGAATCAGGACCACAGCAAGTAACACATCAAAAGACTTGTGCTCATATCCAGCACCATAAATTTTCATTTTTTCCCTTGTGCTATTTGATAAAGTTCCTAATGGAAATAGTCTCCTTGGGACTTTCCTTGACATCAGAGTCTGGTTCTGTTTTAGAAACTTCTAAAGTTACTAGATAAATGTGCTCAGCTCTGCAGAATAACAGCCATTCCACTGTCCTTGATGAAAACTAAGAGCCTGTCTTCTCTTCCGCCTCTCTTGTCCAGGGAGCAACCCCTCTGAGTCAAGTAATACGCTAGAATTGTTCTTTGATTTTTTTTTAAATCTCCCTTTCCTTTGGGGTGGGTTGATATTTTCAGCAATCTATGTGATTTTATTTCAGGCCACAGGACAGGGACGGTCTCATATCTGCCTGAATAAGCTGCATCAGGGTCCACTCCCACATCTTGTAGGAAATCTGTAGATTCACGGGCGCTGAGGCGTACATTGCCTCCGAAGACCTGTGACTTTCTTATTGAGTACACTGTCAGGTGTATGCTTGAACTGCTGTTTTAGCTTGTTCTCTACCACCATACTTCCCTCCACCCTGCCTAAAAAATAAAAGAGCTCCTTTTTCCTTTTCATGATTCCAGATCAGATTGATGAGAATCTCAAGCTGGCTTTGCAACAGGACCTGACCTCCATGGCCCCAGGGCTTGTCATCCAAGTAAGCATTTCCATGGTGTGCCCTCTCCCCCTTCCCCGAGGTGCACCTCCTCTTCGGAGGAATGTTGTTTTGTTCAGGAAAATCAAGGGCCAGTGGGAGCTGCCTCTGTCCCTCACCAGTCTCGCCTTCCCATCAGGTGCTATTTTTATCCTTCTCCAGGCTGTGCGGGTGACAAAGCCCAATATTCCTGAGGCGATCCGCAGAAACTATGAGCTGATGTGAGTAGCCCCTCTGCCTCACCATTTCTTTCTGCCACCTCACCCATCCCATAGTCAACTGAAGCAGTGGCAGGTTGTTATTCTCCTTTGGAGTATTTGGTACAGCCCAGTGCATTGTAAGATGGAGCAGGCATGTCAGGACAGTCACCTGGGCTCCATAACTGACTGAGAGCCAAGGTTGAAGCCCTTTTGAGCAGTGATGTTTTTATTTTAAAAGGGCCAGACGCCTTGTTTGTGTTTCATGGTTCATGCCAAAGTCGGTACGAAGGACAGATGATTAAGTGGGCAGGCAGGTTCATTTTGCTAAAGTAAATTATGCTTTATTCCCTACAAATGCATTACTTGGGAAGAGAAGGAGAGCCATGTTACCGTCTGCAACAGATAAGCTTCTCCCTGGGATGTTGAACAGCTTTCCAGGAGGGAGTAAGAAATCACAGTTTGCCTGTCCTTGGCAGGAGTGCTTGGCTCTGCCAGGGGACAGAGACTGTTCCTCAAGAGCTTTTCCACAACAGCCTCACATTTGCATGCTTTTTTCACTTCAGGGAAAGCGAAAAGACAAAACTTCTCATTGCAGCCCAGAAACAGAAGGTGGTGGAGAAGGAGGCTGAGACAGAGCGGAAGAAAGCCCTCATTGGTCTGAGCATGGTTCTGGGATCCCCCTTTGGGGCAGAAGGGCTGGGGACAATGGGAAGACTCCAGGAAACTTCAGAAAGCTTAGACCACATGATCCTCCAAACTTTTGCCCCACCCAGGCATGGCATTAATACTCCTGGAGGCAAAGCCAATGTGGTCAGATCGGGTGGAAAGATCAGGAGTTTTAAGTTTCCAGATCTCTTAGATAAAAGGAGCTTTCCCTATAAATTCTGAATTCACAGTAATAATAACTAACACTGTGAGCCATTTTCTAAGAACTTATATGTGAATTATTTCATTTGTTACAACTACCAGGTGGTATAGACAATCATTAACCTCGTTTTATTGAACTAACGCACAGAGGTTATGTACCCAATGCTATGGCAAATAAGTGGGGGAACAAGATTCAAATCCAGGGACTCTGGGGGCTCACACAGGGTTAAAGTGCAGCACTATGAAGCTATTCACAGCCACTGCAGCATGAGTTCCATCCCTGGGAGGTGACCCACTACAGACCTCTCCTGTCTCACCTGCTGCAGTGCATTTCAGTTGATCTGCCTGTTCTGCTCCCCAATCTGTCCTTGGGGAATCCTTTCATCCCCCGCACCTCTGGCCTACACCTCAGTTCTTGTATATATAAATAAATAAATCTTTAAAAAAATAAAAATCCTGGGACTGCGTTCCAGAACCCGGGTAGTTAGCCACTATACTAGATTATCAGCAGCAAACCTAACTACTTACTAAAGTGACCCAAGTAAAGTTTTTAGCTTATCTTACACCTTAAATTTCCTTTGGAAGCAGTACTGTTGTGACTTAGGGGAGAGGTTGGAGTTGGTTCTCACTTTCATCAGAGAAATAACTCTCCTCCCTTGGATCCTCTCTGCTGGCACAGTTCTGTGTACGCTGATACCTTCCAGCTCTGCCTGTCATGGCCACCCTCTTCAGCCCATGGCTCTCCAGAGCTTACCATTAATGCATCAGGGAGTCAGATAAGGTAAAAGGTGGAATTTAGTCAAGCTTGCAAACTGATCAGAGCTCTAAACCTTTTCTCGATTTCATTACTATAGAGGCAGAAAAAGTGGCTCAGGTTGCAGAAATCACCTATGGGCAAAAAGTAATGGAGAAGGAGACTGAGAAGAAGATTTCAGAAATTGAAGGTGAGCAGAAATGAAGTCAATGCCTAAGTTTACCTCAGACCTCCCCTTTGATTAGAGAGTGGGAGAGTCACTTCCTCTGTTCTAAGATGACAGGATTTTGGGAGGACGTTGCCTTTTCTCTGAGCTTTAACTCAAGTTTTGAGGATATTTTAGCCAGGCTAGCATCAGTTTTCTTTTCAGAGAACTTTCAATCATTCATTCAATAAATGTTTGTAAGTACCATATGTGCTAGGCATCTTGTGAAGCATAAGAGAAAGGGAATTATATCCTCCTTGCTGACTTAGCGCTCAGACTAGCTGTGGAAGTAAGCTAGGAAGCCAGGACAAACTGCAGCTCTCTCTCCTCAAGCCTAACCTACCCCTCCTCAGAAGTCAGGAAATACCACAGCCTTGACCTCATATCTGCTCAAAGGGTCCCTGTAGATACAACTGGAAAGCACCGTTTTCTTCAGTGGCTTTTAGAATATAATTCACCTTCAATTCCCTGCTCTCAGCTGGCATTTTGTCACTACCACCCACCTTTCCTTCATGTGGTGCCTTAGGTCAGACAAATTGTAATTACATTTTTTTAATTGAGGAAGTATAAACTTACAACATTGTATGTGATTGAGTGGCATAGGGCTATACCTCCTCAGATGCGTATCCTCACACTACACCCATTATCAAAAAAAAAAATCTTAATGGAACTTCAGGGCCCAGCTTCAGGATATAAAGTGTTCTGCCCAGTTATTATGGAGCCAGTCAGGCTTTACAGGGACCCATTGAGTTAAAATTCTAAAACCTAATTAGGATTTGACAGATCAGTGGCACCTCGTTAGGGAGCCCTTAGCAAAACAGCATTTTTATTTCTTATAAATACTTGTCATCAGGCACTAAGGCTAGTTGAGTTGGCCACATGGCAGCCAGAACCCCAGCCAGGCTACAGACTCCCCACACCCAGAGTCTTAACTGAGGGTCTGCGCTAAGAGCCCACCCACAGACTGACCTTTCTTCCCAGCCTTTTCACTACAAATAGTACTCACATGAGGCTGGACTCACTTCCCAGGCAAGGGAGTAAATATCACAAATTTTGCTTCAGCTTGACAGAAAGCTAGTCTCAGCAGATTAAGGGCGCATATTGTTTGCATAACAGAAGTTTAAATAGGTCTTGATCCAAACAGGTGTTAGTCTGGACCATGGCATGTAATTCTTGTAGAGTCGTGTCCATTTAACCACTGCTAATTAGAACCTTTAGACTTCATGTTTGCGTTTTATGTTTATGGTCATTTGGTTTTAGGGTTGATTTGCGTTGGCTGTACTTAGAGCCTTCTTGGGCTTCTCTTGTTTTTGCTGTGTAACACAAGAGCACTAAGGTCGAAAGCTCAGAAAGTGGGGTTTGAGACAGGGTCACTACCCTCTTCCCAAAGCAGGAGTCTGTGGGCAGCAGTGCTTTTCTCTCAGGCGCTGTCACAGAAGAGGTTGTCGGGCACAGCAGCATTTGCCCATCACTAGTCCCAGGCAGAGGGAGATTCTTTCAAAGCACTTTCTCATCTTGGTTGATTTTCAGTGAGAAAACCAAAGCACAGAGTAAAAAGAGCAGCCTCCTCAAGGTCACAAACACAGAAAAGCAGGTGAGAGGAAGCTCAGGAGAGCCATAGGGAGTGGACACAGTCACCTGCTAGCCTTGCACTTCTGCCTGCGCACGGTGGGTTTACACTTCATTCATTGCCTCTTCCCCCAGATGCGGCGTTTCTGGCCCGGGAGAAGGCAAAGGCTGATGCCGAATGCTATACTGCCATGAAAATTGCAGAAGCAAATAAGGTAAAACCTCGGTTCCTGTCTTCCCCAGTTACTTCTCTTCACAAAGATCAGAGGTCTCATCTGGCTCTACCTGAGTTGTCTTTACTTTTCTCCTTGCAGCTGAAGCTGACCCCAGAATACCTGCAGCTGATGAAGTACAAGGCCATTGCTTCCAACAGCAAGATTTACTTTGGCAAAGACATCCCTAACATGTTCATGGACTCTGCAGGCAGTCTGGGCAAGCAGTTTGAGGGGCTGTCTGACAAACTGAGTTTTGGCTTAGAAGATGAGCCCTTAGTGGCAGACACTGAGGAGAATTGAAAAGAAGTTTTATACAACCACAGACGACACTTAAAGAGATTTTATTTTTTAATGATGAGCCAGGATGCCCCTCCCTCCTGCAGTACCTTCTTTGACTCTCTTCCACATAACTGTGGTGGGAAAAAAGGAAAATGCACTTAGATCTATTCCCTTGCCTGGGAAGGGAGGGCAGGGATTGATGATTTGGAATTTTTTTCAGGTAAGTAGGTTATATGACTTCTGTTGTGATTTGTAAACCATGGGTTTGATCTTTGACCTCCAGACACTCACTTTAGCCCTTTGAAACTGGCTTAATTAGGGATGTTGTCCTTAAGGAGTGGGAGAAATATAGGGTGTTGCTTTAGGTGATTGGATTTCCCTGATTTGGGAAAATGTGGTCCAGTGTTCTCCCCCTTGTCTCCAAGGTGGGAGATGCCTGTAAGTCTCAGCAGCTGAGCAAATAATGTGCTCGTAAGTTTGCCAGTAGAGCTGTGGAGAAACAGCTGTTTGGCTTTCCTGGCGTTTTTGTCAGTGTATATGTGAGTTGTTTTAGGGCATACTTGAGCCCTTATAGGAAGAACTGGTGCTAGGTTTTGCCAGCTTTTCTATATGATACCCTCCTTGTCTTGGGCCTAAAGAGTGGTGGTTTCTGACTACATTTCTGGAGTCAGGGTTCAGTCACCATGGCATAACTCTTTTTAAAACTTTTCACTGATTTTGCGATTTGGTTTTTTTCTCTTAATTTGCTCATTGGTTCCACTCAGCACCAAGAAGACAGGAACAAACAACTCAAGTGTCTTAAGCTGCTAAAGTGGGTTGATTGTATCTGCTAACCACTGCAGTAACTGCTTGGCAAACTATATTCCTTGAGATCAAGTCTTTTTTGTTGTGGATATTCTACATCGAAGAGCCCCTCTGGAGAAGCAGGAAGGGTCATCCAGCAGATTCCCACGTCGGGCATCTGCTGGGAGTTTGTCTGACTTAGTGGTCAAAGGGAGGCCATTCTTTCCATAGAATGCATTATTAAATCCAGGGACCCTGGTGGCCACACAGGGGTCAACTGTTAAGTCTCCAAAGGGGTGGGTGGTACATGTCAGAGGGCACAACCCACCAGAGTCCCTGCATCAAAATTCATTTGAATGTTTTTCATACTGATTAGGAAAATGTTGGTGGATTTGGGGTGGATCACAGCATACATGAAAGAAAGGTTTCCTATTTCTGAAAACAGAGTTGGGGACGGGGGAGCAGCTATATGGCTCATGAGTTTGTACCAAACTGTTAAGTGGAAGGCAGCTCTCTGGCTTCACCTGCAAGCATTTGGTGTCCTGTGTGGCAATTTCTGGCCTAAGATTTGACCTTCTTATTTACTTTCCTTCCCACTCCTCAACTCCCAATACCCCTCTTCCCCCAATGAAACTATGAATGATACTTTCTGGCAAAGATCCCCACCTCACTTTTGGCCCCATGGCCAGACTTCTGGTTTATCGAATGGCTCCAAATGTGGGGCCATTTTGCTTCCAAGTAGTGCCAGGCTTGTTGGGAGTGTGGGAAACATTTAACCTGCCTAGGAAGAAACAAAGTATGAACTCTCAATTCAGACTTAACCATTCTCTGTCTTAATTCCTGAGATCTAGAATTCTCAAACCACTGATCCTTGTCACGCTGTGTGTGGGTAGCCAGATGTTCCTGGAGTGATGGCTCCTAGTGGACTCAAATCCCTGCAGAAGGTAGCTGGTCTCCCTGGCGCAGCACAGAGCACCCAGTGTTAGCATACACTCACCCCCTCCCATTTCAGAGCCATTAGTCACTTATTAGTAGCAACATGAGTTGTCTGGCTTCCCGATTTGCATATTTGCCTGTACCCTCTATTCTCAGACTTGCCTAGGTTCAGAAAGCTCTACTTGATAATTGAACAAGGAGCAGGGATATCATAGCTCTGAAAGGCGTGATTGCTCAGGTTCTTAAAAGTCTCTCCAATACTAACAGCCCGAGACAGATTGTCCCTAGCCCTAGATACACTTTGACCACAAAAGAGCCTCAGTAGAGTGATGTCCTGCTGCACCTGCCCCTGTGATGTTAGTGCCATTTCCTCTTTAAAACAAAAAGTGTCAATACCATAATGCCCACTAGTTGGAATTCCCATAGTTGTCTGTGCCTGGCTGAGTAGTGAAATCAGGAAGCTGTTTCCTTAGCAAGGGACAACTAATCTATCTTTGAGACTTTGTTTAACACTTTCCAGAAAATCTGATCTTAAAACATTTGAACTCGAAGCATGTCAAATGTGACAGCCTACAATTTTGTAGGCAGTAAGTCGTGGCTGCTATTTATAAATGGAACTTCTATCAAAATGAGTAACTTCATAAAATTAAGTTTTTATAGGGTTTTCCAAGGAAAAGTCACCTTGGTTGGATATTTCTCACTCATTAAACTTTGCAGAAGTGATTCATAATAGGTACTGTTTTTAATCACTTTTTAAATATAAGAATAGACTGTTTGCAAGGAAGCCAAAGTGTGTTAATCTTTTATATGACTAAGATAAATTTAAAGAGATCTGTGATCAAATTAAGTTGAGGGAGGAAAAGAAATCACTGAAAGAATTTTTGTAATATATTGATCAACAAGAGTAGATGTTTTATAAATTATCTGTTGCAAAGTCTTATCTGTAGCAATGCCTTTTGACACTGATAACTACCATTTATAGAGTATGTAGTGAAAGTAAGAGCATTATATTTACTGACTTTAAGCTTTATTGAGACTCAAGGCTACTCTGTGAACTTAGTCACTACTTCTTTAGTTCTATTCACTGATTCTCATCACTGTTTTCTATTGTTTCCTCCTAAAAGAGGTCTTAGTCAATCATTTCGTGTTTGTATTTCAGTTCCTTTTCATTTCTGCTTTTCTGTAAACTGGTGATTAAATAGTCACACTAACTCTGCTTTCAAAGAGCCCCAAGGACTTTATAACTGAGGCCCTTTGTAACTGAGAAATGATGCTTGTTATTAATGATTACAAGTGATATGCTAGTTTAATTGCCTGAGGTTGGTAACTGTAGGAATTGTTGCAGACAACTGAAAAGAAATTTTGTCTTAGTTTTATTTTCAGTCTTGCTAAATAAAATGAGTTTTTGTATTACCTTTTTATGAAAGTGAAATTTAGCAATCACTAATAATATGTAAAGAAATGAAACATCCCAGCCTAGTGACTTGAATACAAGTCAGTAAAAATATATTCAAATCACCATCTAAACCCATTATCAATGTAGAAACAATAAACTGATTTGTGAGCATCACATGGTAGTAAGTGCTGTAGACAGAATGTAGCTGCTGATGAACCCAAGTCCGCTGAATTCTGCTCCAAAGGCAGCCGTACTTGCAGCTGATCCCAAATTCATTTTTTTGAAGATTTATTTATGTATGCATACAAGAACTGGGGTGTAGTCCAGAGGTGTAGGAGAGTGAAGTCATTAGAAACAGTGGGGAGCAGCACAGGCCGATCTACTAAAATACGCTACTGAGGGGGGCAGTGAGTAAGACATTAGAGGTCTGCTGCACCATGTGGGCCACCTCCGGGGTGGGGATCTGGCTCAAGACATCACAGAGATAGCACTGAGACTTAATCTATGCCAGGAAGACCCCCAAATTCTTTTTTTTTTTAAAGATTTATTTATTTGTGCATACAGAACTGGGGTGCAGGCCAGAGACACAGGGGTGGTGAGAGGCTTCACCGGAGACAGAGTGGGGAGCAGAACAGGCAGATCGATGAAGTACACTGCTGAGGGGAGCAGCGAGCGGGTCAGGAGAGGTCTGCCACGCCATGTGGTCACCTCTGGGGCAGGCGGGAATCGAACTCATGCGGAAGCGGCTTTAGATTCTCAGTGCTGTGCTTTAACACGCTGCGCCACCAGGGAGGGCCCCAGATTCATTTTTATATCAATTTGGTAGAAAAGTCCCAGTCTCTACTCAAAAGCAGCCCAGCCATGTAAAATACAGGATACAGTTTCATATACACAGTAACTTTTAGCATTAATGTGTCCCCCATTATTGCACAGGACACAATTTTACTTATGAACTATTTGCTAGCTATACGTGATTTGCCCATTTAACTGGGTATATGGACTGTATTTTATTTGCTAAAGCTGGCAACCCTAGCCCAGGCTCTCTCAGGTTTGTAATGGTGCTCCCAAACTCTCTTTTGGTATAAGAGCTTACTACCCAAAAAATAATAATCCCTGTTCCCACTTCCTAGGTGCATGGTATTGAATAAAAGTTTTAAGCTCTCAAAGCCTCAGTTTCTTGATCTATAAAATGGATTGAGTGAATTAAGTGACATAACATTTGTGACAGGGTAAGCACTGTGCCTAGTAGCCCTTGGAAGTCATTCAGCTATAACTACTTCCATTTATCTAGCAAAACAGGCTGGAAAGCTCGCAACTATTAAGTAGGTGCCACTAAGTGGAAAGTCAAACAAATGTGATAACAGAGTAAGATACAGTAGAATAGCACTGTAGAAAGAAAACTGCGCTGCAACACACCAGACTATTTAGAAACCACCTCCACAGAAATGCATACAGAGAACAAGCTGGTTTGGCCCAGAACAAGCCGGTCCTTTAGAGGAATTGCCAGGTGCAGGGCTGCAATTCAGAAGACCTGAGGAGGCTAGAAAGGATACAAAATGTTAAAACCAAAAGAAAAACAGCTCATGGTTCACCCCAGAAAAGGCAGGAAAGAAATTCAACCACTTCACAGTTATATAAGCTACATCATGGTTGGCTAGGTATTCTCCAAGTTACTCAGAGACCAAAGGAGAGGACATTGCCTGCAGGCTAGAGTATTTTAAAAGATTTTACTTAAGATTGGCTAAAATTTAAAATAAGGAGAAGTTGTTATCGGCAAATAGAAAATACAGGGATTAGTATGAATAACATTTTCGCCTTTGATGGTCTTCAGAAATTGGGGAAATTCAGTGCTGTTGGAAATGACATATAGAATGTCATTCTCTATGAATGTTCAAATAATCTTGATGGATGGATAGATGGACTGGCGGATAGACACACACAAAGACCTCCTCAGGTCCAGAGTTCTAGAATCTACACTTGCATTTCAAAAGCCACTGTTGGCTCAATGGCTGCTGTCTTGGCTCCTCTGCCAGGTTAAACTTCAGCGTGGACATTGTTATTCTTCTTCAAAGTCAAGTAGGCAACAGTAATTTTCTATTTTTTTCTGCTCCACCAAAAGAATCACAATGAGTTTTGCAGGAAACAATTTATAATCTATCAATGTTTTTCTCATAATTCAGGGCCTTAGACTAAATCTGGGTTTTTGACTTTTTTTTTTTTAAAGATTTATTTATTTGTGCATACAGAACTGGGGTACAGGCCAGAGGCTCAGGGGCGGTGAGAGGCTTCACCAGAGACAGAGTGGGGAGCAGAACAGGCAGATCGACGAAGTACACTGCTGAGAGGAGCAGCGGGCGGGCCAGGAGAGGTCTGCCACGCCATGTGGACCTCCCCGGGGCAGGCGGGAATCGAACTCATGCGGAAGCGGCTTTAGATTCTCAGTGCTGTGCTTTAACCCGCTGCGCCACCAGGGAGGGCCGGTTTTTGACTTTTTTAATCCTCCTCTTTTCTTCTTTCTCCTTGCAACTATTTGAGCAACTTTGAAGATAGTTACTGGTGATTTTGGACCTGCATTTTTCAAGTACAAAGTAGCAGGGAGGGATGAGAGGTTAAATTGGACAGTTGAGCTCCTAGGAAGAGGAAAAAACTAAAGGAGGAAAATAATGGAGTGGCATTAAGTCAAAAGCACAGTAAGAAATTGGGAAATGTGAAATGATAAGGGGAAGGGTCAGCATGTTACATTGTACACATTTGTTCTCATAAAGCTGTGGAATAGCAGAAATGGGGTACATCTAGGAATGAAGCCCCAGCAAAGCCTATCTTATTCTTGCTCTTCCCCAATGCACTTTTGCAGAGAAACTCCTCTAAATTGGGCTAATGGCTAAGGCATTGAGCAAGGGCACTAGCATTCACTGAAAATCTACACTTGCTTTAGGGGAGCACTCTGCGAAGTGTATGTGTTATCTTGATTAAATCCTCCTGCAACACTGAAGAAGATACTCGCATAAATGAAAAACTGAGATGGTCATTAACATTCAGGTTTACAGTTTGATAAGTCTTGATAAGACCAAGACTCGGATTTTATCAGTTTCATGCCTACACTATCATTTATCAGTTTCATGCCTACACTATCATTAATTAATCAGAAAATCCTGATCCCTTTTCTGATGCCTTTTTTGGAACCACACACATGTACACCATGGCAGGGAAAGGTCACCTTTAATTCAGAAAACTGACCTACCAAAGGAAGATGCTCCTACTTGTTTGTTCTGAAGGGATAGGGAAAAAAATTCCCTTCTTAAAGGTTCTTTGGTCTAATGATTAACTTGACATATTAACAGGAGAAAGTTTAATTTCCTAAGTATGAGAGCCCCTAAATGTGAGATTACAAAAGTGACCAAAGCAGGACCCGTATAAACTTTGTAAACAAAGACATGATAAATTTGTGAGGAGTTATGAGGACAAACAAGCTGAGGCTTGGAGTAGTAAATTAGTGAAAAGGTTTGTTTATACAGCCTTTTCTGCCCCAAATACCCCATCTGTTATAATAAGTATATTACTATTCTCTTATTATACTTACTATACTTAGTCTCCACACAACGGGGAGAATATCTTTCACAAGGGTGATTAATCATGCTTCCAGGGAGACAGGATCTGAATGTACTTCTTCCTCAAGTACCTTTAATTGAAAAATACTTTACCAAAGTGGCATATTTCAGAATGGCATATTCTGTTCCACTTCAGTTCCATTCTGTTCTCACATGAATTATACATCCTTAGCTGCAAGGAGTATTTATGGTTTTTAAAATAGATTCCAAATAGCATATCACCTTAAGTAATGTCATGGTCACCCAAACCTTCCGCTATATTCCTCCTCTTCATGATCTCCATCATACATATCCTTCTTGTTTCTCCCACTTCTGGTTACTGGATAGCACCTGCCAGCTCCTATATTTTTAGAGCAAATACTATTCACACCATGAAGTACTATTCTAGTCATTTTTATTTTTATCACTGTCTAAGAGTGGAAATCCAGCTCAGAGCTGTTTTACTTGAACACAATTACTGCTAATGCCTAGCAACCCTGTTTACAGATAAACCAGTTTTTTGTACCAGGGTAAATGAGGGCTTTTCCATAAGAAGTCCTTGATGGTGAGGACCCAAGTTCTACTCAAAGTGATTTCTGAGAATAGGACACGTGGAATTAATTCCATTTCATTTCCTGGGAAGTGACAGTGTGGAAAGACTTTCTTTCCAAAAGGTTAGAAATTCAGTGACCCCCTCCCCCAAGCCTGGAGAACAAATTTGTGCCCGTTCTCCAACATACCATCCCACTTGATCAAGTTACTGTGTGAAAAGCAACAATTCCAGCCAAAAATATTTCCCTTAGCAAAAGTATCTTCTACTTGCTCACATCAAGTAGACTATTAAATTTAGCATTTTACCATTGTTGACCCTTGTATTGCTTGACTCCATCTGTGTATGCCCATCATACTTCCCAGCGCCCGACACAGAGGGGACTCAAGAATTGCACTCATGTATGCTGAACTCCTCAGACTGTCTAAGCTGCCAATGCCCTCCTCCAGGCAGGAGGTGGTAACTGACTACAGAAATGAGGAAACCTGATTTGAGACAAGCTATGAGTCAAAACTATACATAAGTTGTGGAGATTTATGTACAATAAAAAAGAAGATATTCCATTTAAAGTGATTCTATTGGTTATACGTTGAAGTGTTTGGATATATTGTGTTATGTAAAATGTATCATTAAAAGTTTGTACAAAGAGGAAATGTAAATGGCAAACAAACATATGAGAAAATGTTCAATATCACTTGTAATAAGGGAGATGCCAATTAAAACCACAATGAGATACCACCTCACCCCAGTGAGAATGGCACATCTTCTAATGACTAGCAACAACAAATGTTGGCGAGGATGTGGAGAAAAAGGAACTCTCCTGCACTGCTGGTGGGAATGCAAACTAGTACAACCACTATGGAAAACTGTTTGGGGGTTCCTCAAACTGCTTAACATGGAGCTTCCTTAGGACCCAGCAATCCCACTCCTAGGTATCTACCCAAAAGACACAAAAACACTGATTCAAAGAGACACCTGCACCACCATGTTTATTGCTGCTTTATTTGCAATAAGAAAAACATGGAGTCAATGCAAATGCCCAAAAGTAGATGACTGGATTAAAAAGATGTGGTACATACACACAATGGAATTAAAAAAGATAAACACTCAGCAATTAAAAAAGATAAACACATGCCTTTTGCAGTAACAAAAGGATGAAGTTGGAAGGGATCATGCTTAGTGAAATAAGCCAGAAAGAAAAAAGAAAAATACTGGATGGTTTCACTCATAGCAGGAGTATGAAGGACCAGGGGAGAAAATAATAATAACAATGAACAACTATATACCAGAGACATTTTACAGGGGTAGAGTGGGGAATGGAATAAAAAATGGAGGACAGGGGAAGTGCACTGGACTATGGTGACGGCACACAGGTGATTTGGTGATGGGAAGCCCACGGGGATTACAACTGAGATGGAAAAATGCACAAAATGATGTAAAAATAAACATATTTTTAAAAATATCTCCAAATTGGAGCCCCCACCCTAAACCAACTTTATCAGAATAGCAAGGAATGTGGTATGGCATCGTGTTTTTAAAAGTTCCTCAGAAGATTATAATGTATAGCTATAGTTAAGAATAATGACAATATTAGAAAAAATACGTATATCAGGAATAAAGAGAAAGGGGGCATAAAGGAAATTGAGAAAGAGGCATAAAAACCTGTAATTGTGCTTATCCTTCTCCATCTTGTTCCTATTAGTTTGTCATGGGAACTTGTCTCAGTCAGAGTGGCCCAGATCAATCACTACAGATAGATGTTTCAATCCTGTGCCATGGGCAGGACAGTCAGCATCAACAAGTGTGGGCACAGCCAGGGTAGACCCCTTCCCACCAGATTCAGAAAAGTTTGGGGAAACTAGGGGCTCATTTAGGCCACTTAGAATATTACTCAGCAACCAAAAAAAAGAAACACATGCCTTTTGCAGCAACATGGATGGAACTGGAAAAGATCATGCTTAGTGAAATAAGACAGAAAGAAAAGGAAAAATACCGGATGGTTTCTCTCATAGCAGGAATATAACGGAACAGGCGAGAAAATAATAATAATGAACAGTTATATACCAGAGACATTTTGTGGGGGTGGAGTGGGGAATGGGATCAAAAACAGTGGGGGGGGGAGTGAAACGCACTGGACTATGGTGATGGCACATGGGTGATTTGGTGATGGGAAGTCCAAGGGAGTTGCAACTGAGATGGGAAAATGCACAAAAATATGTAAAAATAAACTATTATAAAATTTTTTTAAGTTTGTACAAACAAAATAAAAATATAAAAGAGAAGGGGAAAAGCAGTTTGTTTACTTTTTATGTCCCTATTGGAAATTTCTTAATTACATGAGACTCGAATCTTTTTATTGGACAGCACTACAGGGTGACAAGATAAAAGCAAATATATATATGAATCTTGCTGTGTTGGTTAGAACGAGCTGTTTGATCTTTAGTGGTTCCTAAAAGAATCGATTGAGTTCAAAGGCTAAGACTCTTGCTCTGGCATCTTCTATACCTAGTTCCAGGACACACAAATCTTTGTGCCCAGCTGGTTGAACAAGGATAAGCAAACTGATGTGGCACTTTAAAAGTGAAGAGGCCCCAGGAAACAGATCGCGGTTCTTTGCGTCAGACAGGTCCCTCGGCGGGGTCAGCGGGACACCGTGGGGGACTGGGTGCACAGAAGAAGGTTCACGCTTCGCGCTAAACAGAGCCAGCGGGGCCGCGGCACCCAGAGACCACCCAGGCTTTTCGCGGCGACCTCTCCAAGATGGCTTCCCCGAGGGGCGGGGACTCTCACGACTTGCTGGGTCCCGCCCCCCCGCGCGCCGATTGGGTGCGACAATTCGGTGATGAGCTCTGAGTGGGCCACACAGAGTCGTGACTGGGCGGGACCGGAAGGTGGTGTCGGCTGGGGGTTGCTGGGGTTTGGGGCTCTGCATTTGGTCCCCAGGGGATGTGGAGAGCTGGCAGCATGTCTGCAGAGCTGGGCGTCGGGGTCGCTCTGCGGGCAGTGAACGAGCGCGTGCAGCAGGCGGTGGCGCGGCGGCCGCGGGTGAGGAAGGGGATTCCGTGGGGACGGTGGGCGGCCACTCTCAGGAGGGGGACACCTGCGTGGGAATGGGTCGTCACGATGACGCACTAGGGTCTCCCGAAGGGGCGGGACCCAGCCGCCGCCTCGGTGTTGGCGCGATTGTAGATGCCCCCAGAGACTAGTGAACGTGTTCCCCAGGTCGGTGTCCGGTTCTCTGGAGGTCGACCCCGTCCGAGCAGAAGCTATCCGCTTCCCGGGGAAACTGACCAGTGTCCAAGTCCCGCGGCGGTGTCGCATCCCGCTTCGTGTGTTAAGGGTCTTCCCACACTACGGAAACACCAGGCTTGTGCCCAGCGACTACAAGAGAGGACGTCAATTATCAGAGCCCCAAAGGGAGCCGTAGCTGCCAGAGATCAGGTGTATGGCAGTGCCCACCAGCTAGAAAATGGTCAGTAAATGTCAGTTCCACCCCTGGGCAAAGGAGAGGATGGATTGGCTAACCTTTGGAGGCCTCAGAAGTACACTTGCGTGCCACAAGGCAGCTGATGCCCCCAGCCCAGCAGTTTAAGGAGTGATTTTTCTCTACTTATAGCCTTATAAGTATTTTATGAATATATTTCATTAAGCCAAAAGTCAGTGTCTGCCCCTTCTTTGTGCAGTTGTTAACTGAATGGTGTGGAGTGAGACAGACCTGAACGGAGAGGTCAGAAATCTCTGATCAAGTATGTATAGTGTCACAACTAGGCAATGTTGGCCTGGACATTGAAGACCCATATTATAGAGTCTTTTCTAGCTTGCTAATTATTATTATTTTAAAGATTTATTTATTTATGCATACGGAATCGGGATACAGGCCAGAGGTACAGGTGTGTGTGTGTGTGTGCGCATTTGAGAGAGACACTTCATCAGAGACAGAGTGGGGAGCAGAATAGGCAGATGGATGAAGTACACTGCTGAGGGGAGCAATGGGCAGCTGCTCAAGAGAGGTCTGCCACACCATGTGGGTCATCTCCCTGCTAGGAGCTCGAACTTGTGCTACAGTGGCGGTGATAGCTTCATAGTGCTGCGCTTTAGCCTGTTGAGCCACCAGGGAGGGCCCTCTACCCTACTAATTAGGCGAGACCTTGGACAAGTCACTTTAACTACTCTGGCCCTCAGTTTCTTCATTGTACAGGTAACAGAATGAACTCTGGTTGCTATAGCATCCTTTCTAGTATTAATATTCTGTGATTTTCCAAGAAAAACTAGGGATTCTGCTAATAAACGTCAGGCTGGGAATACCCCCTATGCAGATGAACTTCCTGTACCACCATTCTCTCTGGAAATCTAACTGTTCATCAACAATTGTAGAATGACAGCATGCTCTTATAAAAGTCTGGGAATGGCAGCACTCAGAAGAATGGAAATGTTTTTGCTACAACTGTGATTCTGTAAGAATTCCAGAGGTTGGCGAAGTTCATGAAAACTGAACTATGTTGTAAAGACAGATGGTGAATCTTTCCTCATTTTCTTTGTAGATTCGGTTACAGCAGAGAGTACCTTTACATTTTATGTAATGGCCAAGTGAGGGGTTCAGATAGGCCTAATCCTGAATCTAGAGGGGTTTATTTTTGTATCCAGATTTCAGAGCTCAGATCTGCCACTGGTTCTTGATTAGACTAAGTTAGTTACCCTAAACAAGTCATTTTTGAGAGTGGATGGGGGCAGTAATATTAATAATTACACCAGGACCAGAATTAATTTCAAAAACTGTCAACGTTGGTGTTTCAGAAGCCATAAGTAACCCCCCTGCTAGTCAGGGACCCCCTGCCCTTAATGAAATAATTTTAAAAAAGATTTATTTATTTATGCATACAGGAACTGGGGTACAGGCGGAGGTGCAGGGGTAAGAGGATTCACCAGAGACAGAGTTGGGAAGAAAACAGGTGGATCTTCTGAAATGCACTGCTAAGGGAAGCTGTGGGGAGACAGGAGAGGTCTGCTGCGCTATGTGGGTCACCTCCCTGACCAGGGCTCCAACTGAGTGCTGCAGTAATTGCAGATAGCTTCTTAGTGCTTTGCTTTAACCCACTGCGCCACCAGGGAGAGCCCATAAAGTGATTCTTAAAGCTCCAATCTTAGTAAATATGTTAATCATCTGAAAAGTTTTCAAAGAGATTCTGAAATACTAGCTCCAGAGATTCATATTCACTAGATCTGGAATGAGTTACAAATGATGCTGACACGGTTGGTCAAAGTTGGCACTTCAAGGAAATACTACCTCTATTTACCTGCCCAGCTTCCCTAAGAGAAAAATGTCTTTTGTTAGATATGAAAGTAGCTGGCATATATTAGATTTACATGTCATGCATGCAAGGGTCTTTGACATTGAGCATGAGCTCACTGCAGTATTGGAAAATGGATAGTACCAAATGCCAAGTTAAGATCTATGCTGATCTGTTGTTCTACAGGGTCTTACAAGATTTGTGGGAATAACATTCCCAAACGTTAACATATGACTCTTTCCGTTTTGTCAGGATCTCCCAGCCATCCAGCCCCGTCTAGTTGCAGTCAGCAAAACCAAGCCTGCAGACATGGTGATCGAGGCGTATGGCCATGGCCAGCGTACTTTCGGAGAGAACTATGTAAGAGCTCTTTTCCAAAGTTCCTTTGGAAGAGTCCTGAGTACAGTGCCTCTGACTTGTTCTTTTTTTACCCTTCAGGTTCAGGAACTGCTGGAAAAAGCATCAAATCCTAAAGTGAGTGGATGTCTGAATCCTTTATATCTAACTCCTGGCTCCCCAGTTGAAAATTAGATCATGTTGGTGGTTGAGTCTTAGGGCAAACGGTTAGGCTGCCAGTAGAAATGTCAACATTCACTTTAATTAAGCCCCAAAGATTTCTCAGCTAACTTTTCTTCATTAAAACTATAGTTTTCTCTTTTGTGGTTTTATGGCATGATGATTTTAGAAGCTTGCTATAATCCTGGATCCTTCTTAGATTTGAAAGTTTTAGCCGGTTCATCCTTAATGGATGTTATCTGAAAGATGGAGGCAATTGATGGGATTAAGAAACAACAGAAGTCTTAGATCTTTCTCTAAGTGTTCTTAGGAGCCAGACTGGAAATGGTGACAGTAGTTTATGGCATAGTCATGAAAGGTCAAAGAAAGGAATGTGTGAGGGTTTGAGCCAGCAAAGCCCCCATGAAGTCTGAGTAAAATATGGTTATCGTTTTCTCATCAGATTCTGTCTTTGTGTCCTGAGATCAAGTGGCACTTCATTGGCCACCTACAGAAACAAAATGTCAACAAATTGATGGGTAAGCTAAAACTCTAAATATGAAGACAAAACTCCTTTTACTACCTTCTGTGGAAGAAAACAGATTTTCGAATATTCCTAATTTACCATTTGTGTTAGATACGTTTCTTTTGGCAAATATATCTTATGTCTTAATATAAGGGGGAAAACATCACGCCAAGAATAGGATGAGTTCACAGTCGGCTGAGTGATACATACTTGGCAACCTGTCAGACCTCACATTATTTGGTGATCTCTCAAATTATAATGCATTTTGGCCCACAAAAATTTTGGATGTTGTCAAATGCTTTTACTTCATCTATTGCAAGGTTTATATGATTTTTTTTTTTAGTTTGTTAACGTGTTGAATCACATTTATTGATTTTCAAATGTTAAACCAACCCAGCATTACTGGGATTAACTCTACTTGGTCATTAAGTGTTGCCTTTTAATATGATGTTACATTTGATTTGTTAAATATGGCTTATATTTTTTGCATCTATATTCATAAGGGACATCAGAGAACAAATTGGCCTCATAGAACAAATTGGGAAGTGTTCCCTCTTAAATCTTTTTAGAAGACTTTGTGTGAAATTAACCTTATTTCTTCCTTAACTGTTGTGTCACGTCCAGCAGGGAAGCCTGGAGTTTCTCTGTGGGAAGATTTTAAAACTATAGTTTAGATTTTATTAATAGACATAGGGTTCTTCATATAATAGATTTCTTCTTGGGTAAACTTTGGGATTGTGTCTTCCAAGAAATTTTGTCCACCTCATGCAAGTTAACCGCTGCAGTTATAAGCAAACTGCCCTGCACCCCAGCAGAGAAGCTGGGGGGAAGCTCCGTCAACTCCCTAAAGGGCAAGCCTTTGTGAGCCCCCTTTAGTCCCCTGCCTGGAGCATCTGGCAGCCCCAGGAAGGCCCCGTCTTCCTGACATTCTGAAGAGACTGGGGATCCCAGCAGAAGGAGGACAGTCCCTTCACCCAGAAGCCAAACAGCCCTTCCTCCCTTCACCCCTGAAGATCTGGCCTTTCCAAGCCACTTCTGATCCTCTGATTCCTCTTGAGTTGAAGCAGACCATGCTCTTCCCAGGCACCCTATTGGAATGGCCTCTGTTTTATTTTTAGCAACATCCAAATGCCCAGCTCTTGCTTCCCTTTCCCAAGCTGCCAACTCCTAGCCACGAGAATAACTCTGTGCATGTCTATTTAAAATAAAAAAGAAGAAAAAATATAATGTTCACTAACAAGAGGAGCGGTTAAGTAAAATGTGAGATTGTGGTTACCTGTTCTGTGGAACGCTGCAGTGGATCTGTGGTATGGATAGGGGAAAATCTCCTCTGTGTCTTGTGAACTGGAAGCAATATCTATGTAATATTTAGTGTGATCTAATATATGTGTTACTAAAATAGCAGAATAACAAGAGACAATACTGAGTGTGGAGAGATTGGATGGAGACACTAAATAGATCTAGAAGAATCCTCATTCCAAAGGTGATGGTAGTAGCCCTGCAGTGAGCCTTTGATTTTTCTGTTGCATATACTTCTACATTGCTTCCATTTTTTTAAATCAAGTATGTGTACTATTTGTCACTTTTTAAGTATCTTAAGCAATTAGCCTGAGCTCAAGGTCAGTATTAAAAATATAAAATCAGTTTGCCTTAATTCAAATCATAGCTCTAGTATTTACTAATTTTATAAATTTGAATAAGCCACCCTTTCTGAGCTTATTTCCCTGTCTGTAAAATGGAGATGTTTCATGCACCTATGATAAGGATGATCAAGAAATAATATATGTGGGCTGGTTAGCATATTGCCTGGAGGGTTTCCAAGTTCAGTAGAAATAAGCTATTACTTTTGCCTTCATTGTTATGTATCTGAGCAAGATTAATATGTCATTTCACATGCAGGCGGTTTTGTTGACCTCATGTTGAATTTAGCTTTCAGTGTTTGGGTCATTCTGATATCCTTGTTGTATAAGAATATCCCCATCCCAGACATTTTATAACATCATGGTAACATGTCCAGGAAGCACTTTGGCCTCCTTGGCTATATTCTTTCTTTATTGTCATCTTGATCCGTTTTTCTCAGTTTGAACTGAGATCTAGTCAGATGTATCCTGCTATTAGGAGTTACCATAGTTATCAGCTTCTAGAAGCTTGTGAATATATATGCTGCCTGATTGTGCTGTAATAGTATTTTCTTTCCTTATTCGTCTGCGCTTTTTATTAGACAGCAAAGAGGAAGCGTCTGACACTTGATGATAATCTGATTCAAAGATGATCTGACATTGTAATGCATACCTTGTAAAACTGTCATGTGAGTCTTAGTACAGCTTCAATTAATTGTCTTTTTCTTTTCCTGGGAAACTATTTTTCCCTCTACCAAGGAAGCATTTTTTGCTGCAGTAAGGTGAGTGAAGAACTACCTTCCTGTTTCTCATTACAGCTGTCCCCAACCTCGCCATGCTGGAAACAGTGGATTCCATGAAGTTGGCAGACAAAGTGAACAGTTCATGGCAGAAAAAAGGTTCTCCTGAAAGATTAAAGGTTATGGTCCAGGTTAACACCAGTGGTGAGGAAAGTAAGTGACCATAGTTGAATTATAGCTTTTTTCCCCTTAAAGTTCACATAGCTACAATTCTAGAAAGAAATTACAGGCCTTTAGGCTATATCTATGATATAGAAGGCACAGTGACATCCACTCCAACCCACATGTTATTGTATAACACATCATGATAGTTATTTTCTAATTTTTGAGGGAATTGGACGATGGGAGTCAAGAAAGGGGATTGTGGCTTTAATCTGGAAACTCCCAAAAGTCACCATCAGTCTTGAAAGAGGTTTCAAAGTTACATGTATAATATATTCACATCTAAGACCTCCCTGATAGCACAGGGGTTAAAGTCTCAGCACTATCAAACTACTGCCAGCCACTGTGGCATGAGTTTGATCCCTGGCCAGGGAAGTGACCCTCATGACATGGCAGACCTCTCCTGTCTTGCCTGCTGCTCCCCTCAGCAGTGCATTTCAGTAGATCTATCAGTTCTGTTCCCCATTCTGTCTCTGGTGAGTCCTCTCATCCCCTTCCTATCCCCACATCCTGCACCTCTGGCCTATACTCCAGTTCTTGTATGCCTAAATAAATCTTGGAAACATTAAAATATATATAATATATATCACATCTCTAAGACTGCTTAGTATTACATTGGGAGAGAATAAGAGAAAGAGCACTGTGACACTATGAGTCAGTGAGTATCTTCAGGGGCTTGGTGTAGCAGTTTAACGCAGTGAACAGGAGCGTGGGCTTTGAGGTCAGGCAGACCCTGGCTTTAAATCCACTGTTCCCAACCCTGGGAAGTTACCTAACTTCTCTGTACCTTAGTTCCTCATTTGGTAATAATATAATAGTACCTACTTATTGAGGGTATTGTGAATTGAATGTGGTATTGTAGATCAAACTATTTTAGATGTGCCCACACATCTTATTGTTTGTTAAGAATAAATGTTTACAAGCTGGTCATTGGCTTACAATACTAGAGCACTGGTATTCAAAACTGCAACAGCCTAGAGACAGGCTCCCTGTAGTCAGATCCCAGTGCTCAGTTCCTGCTTGTGTGACCTTGGAAAACGTACTTTATCTCTCTACACCTCAGTTGCCACATCTTTAGAATGGAGACAGTAAGCACTGACACCATAGAGTATATTAAGTGAAAAGCTCTTAAGGCTTGTCATATGTGCCTGGCACAAAAATTAGTAAATTATAACACCAGTATATTTACATATAGATGATGCATTGCACTATCAATATAGTAAATCTGAAGTTAACTCTAAATCAAGTTTATCATTTTTTGATAACTAGCTATAATTTGCCCTGATTAAAAGTTGAAGTGTTTTTAAAACATCTCCTCTTGATAAGAGAAAACAATTTCAATAATCTTTATAACTTCATGACAAATAATATTTGATGCAGATTGCTCCTCTAGCTGATTGGCAGGTTCAGTGAAATTTTACAAGTACAGAGTCAAAACTATTTAATATATACTATAATTTTTATAATTCTATGTATAAATTAGCATAACGATAGAAACATCAGATTTGGCAAAATAACACTCACGCTCATCTAGCATTTCGGCAATGTAGATGAATCCTCTTGGTGTGTCCCAAGAGATAAAAGCCCTTTTTCTTCCTACTACTCTAGCTTTTCTAATCTCAGATACTAAGAGAATCACATTTTTGGCTCTTGAGAAATTCACAGCTCAGCCAGAAGGGGCACAGCATAGACAAGACCTCAAAATTAAAGTTAATTCTAGAACTTGGGGACATATTCTTTCCCAAAAAGCCCCCCTTTCCGAGAACCACTTCTATTATAAGGAAGGGATGAAAATGGAGCCTTTTTCTGGCTACTTACAACATTCTGGTGTGTCTTCTGTTTGTTTCTGTGCAGGTAAACATGGCCTTATGCCTTCAGAGACGTTAGCAGCAGTGGAACACATAAATGCCAAGTGCCCCAGCCTGGAATTTGTGGGGCTGATGACCATAGGAAGCTTTGGGCACGACCTTAGTCAAGGACCAAATCCGGACTTCCAGGTACTATGGACCAGAGCAGAAGGATTGCTCACAAGCATCTTAGTGAAATGCCATTGCAGGACTGACGGTGTAGTAAATTCAGAGGCATCCCAGATACTGCCCATTATATCCTACTTCTGAAATTTTCTCTTAAGTAAAAGAGAACAAATTGCCAAAGCCCCACAGATCTTCCTCAACTCAACTTGAACCTGGCTAACCTGGCCAAAACACAGTCTTTAGAGAAAATGATGTCTTTCTCTTCTCCAATGACTCGTAGTTTTGTTTATTTTTTGAAAGTGAGTTTGCTAAAACCTTTTTAGTTTCTGACAGCTTTCATAGGCCCTGAAACAAACAATCCTTGTCAGAGATGTCCAGATTCAGCCACTGTGAGGCATCCTTAAAAAGAAGGCAGGGGGCCCTCCCTGGTGGTGCAGCAGGTTAAAGCACAGCACTAAGAAGCTAAAGCCACTTCCGCATGAGTTCGATCCCGGCCTGCCCGGAGGTGACCCACATGGCATGGCAAACCTCTCCTGACCCGCCCGCTGCTCCCCTCAGCAGTGTACTTTGTCGATCTGCCTGTTCTGCTGCTCCCCACTCTGTCCCTGGTGAAGACTCTCACCCTCCACATCTCTGGCCTGTACTCCAGTTCTGTATGAATAAATAAATAAATCTTTAAAAAAAAAAAAAAAGAAGGCAGGAATTAGGGGCTCTCCCTGGTGGTGCAGTGGGCTAAAGCACTACATTATGAAGCTCTCCAAAGCCACTGCAGCATGAGTTCAATCCCTGGCCAGGAAGCTGACCCACATGGCTTGGCAGACCTCTCCTGACCCGCCTGCTGCTCCCCTCAGCAGTACATTTCAGTACATCTGCCTGTTCTGCTCCCCATTCTGTCTCTGGTGAAGCCTCTCACCACCCCTGCACCTCTGGCCTGTACCAGGAATTAAATAGGTGTTGACTTTGTCTTTCTATCAGGTGTTATTGTCTCTCCGGGAAGAGCTGTGTAAAAAGCTGAACATCCCTGCCGACCAAGTTGAGCTGAGCATGGGCATGTCCATGGACTTCCAGCATGCAGTGAGTGTCCTTCCAGATCCCCTTTCCTCCCTTCTGGATGCAAAAGATCACAGAAGGTGTCAGTATTTGCTGGAGAAATTTTGAAATGCCTCATTAAATCAGGGCACCAGCAGAGTGGTTCTCAACTATTCCAACTTGCCCCTCCCTCCTTCTTTTTGGAAGCGAAGTGTCTAAAAGCTATAGCCTGGCATATAATGTCTTTAACTCAGTGCAATCCCCGAAGTATGATCGATAATAAAATCAAAAACCATAATTTTTGAGTCATTCACTGTGTAAAGGTTTGGGCATAGATATATGACAGTAAGTTATGAGGTAGTCTGACATTTAATCTCATACTCATGAAGGTTACTAGGAATTGGTGATGGGTATGATGAAGTATGCATTTGAAGAGGTGCGTGGTTGAAGTCAAAACTTACACAGTGCTCCAAAGCAGTGTCCCCTCTATTTAAAATAGACATTTTATGTGTAGATTCTCTATAAATGCAACAACTGTAAATTGATGCTAATATGCATGTGCCGTACTGGCAACTCCAATACGTGATTCCTGGAACAGAAAATAATTTGGAAAAAAACAAAAAGCAAATAATATGATCAAATTCCATAATCAAATATAAAGTTCCCTCAGTATATTCAGGAGTTACAGTCATAGAAAATTTTACACATTAAAACAGTGCAAAAATGCTTTGTGTTTATAAGTAAAATGTAGTTAGATCCATGCTCTAACAATAAATTGTTTTTCATCTACCCACCCATGGTGTATTTGAAAGATGGACGAGCCAGCACAACTCCAGATTGTTCTTGCTTTTCCAGACCTCTACCATTTAGTAGTTTGACCCCCCCCCCAACTGAATGCTAGTCAGATTCCCCAACTACTATGAAAGCTAAGGAAATCCTTATTTATTCCTTAGATAATCCTCAGGAGTAGCGTTGCCCTTGAGGAAGTCCACCGCTCGCTAAGTCCTTCAGCTGTGTTTTCATCATCTGCATAGGAGACCCTTGAGAGACAGAATGAGAGACACAGCTTTAGCATATGCTGTATCTCATGGTTTTCAACTTGGTCCTTGATACTTTCTCTTCTGCCCACAGATCGAAGTCGGATCTACTAATGTTCGAATAGGAAGCACCATTTTTGGAGAGCGAGATTACTCAAAGAAACCTGGCCTGGACAAGTCCACAGCAGACCTGAAGGCTTCTGCAGAGGTGGCACAAGCACACTGAGCAGGAGCTCCCAGCTGGGCCCTGGCTGGGACTTCTAACTGTGCACTTCCCTGGGTTTTCATTCTGACGTTCCCTATGTTGCAGCACAACCACGCTCCCCTGTGACTTGGCGAGAGAGCAGTAATGATGTGTGCGTTGACACAGACCATCTGGATTAGTGTCTGGCATAGGACTCTCACATCTGGATTTAAGAAATCCAGACATTTCTGTAGAACAGATATCAAGTCAGAAGCCCGGAATTGACTTCAGTATTGAATGCAGCCTAGGAGCACCAAGCAAGCAACCCGTGAATGCCTTGCCCAGGTTAAAATTTGGTCACTGAGGCCTCTACTTACCAAAATCAGAGTTCCCATCTGTCATCCACCTACTTAGAATATGCCCTGTGGTTGCCAGCTTCACACAAGCCCCTCCAAAACCATCATCTGTGCTGTTTTGGAAGGTGTTTCTGTTCCCAGTTTCTGTCCCACCCACTGAATATTTGTCTTACTCTGCAACAGCAGCACAGGTCACTTCAGGAGCTGAAGTTAACTCAAGTTAGTGCTCCAAATCCAAATTGTTAATGAGATGTTGTGTCATTAGTCACCCTGTGGCACTGGCCCTGAAAATTACAGGGGAAAAATAAGTAGGACTTCGACCTCACTTGACAAGACTTGGAGCTGTTTTTTCTGTAGACCCTACAGTGATCAGTAGTCAGTGATGACATTTCTCCTGCCAGTACTTTCTTTGTGGTGACTTCTCATCAAGGATGTAACTCCTCAGAAATGGAAGAATGATTCAAAGCCAGTTCAGGCTTACAGTTTCAACAGATCTGGTTTTGAGGTTTGTGTTCCCAAACCTGGGCACATTATTAGCCTTCCCCAACACCTCCACAAGCTGGAATTTTGTAACTTCTTGATACTTAATAAACTAGCAAGATCCTCGAAGGCCAGAAAGCACAATTCTCATATAGTCACAGCAGATTACTTCAGTCCAAGTGTTTATTTTCTAGGTGGTTTTCCCTACTTATTCAAGCCCCAGTCTTTAATTATATGAAATAACTTTGAACATTATGCTGCTGCTGAATATAATTTTTTTTAATTTAAACCATTATGATTCCTGTACTGTTTGAATCAGAGCTATAGTTGTGATATTTCAGTGTCTATTAAATAAAAATGTGAGTTTGAATTATACCATCTGTGCCAATTACAAAGCAATTAAAAGATTTATTTTTTATGATCTGGTGTAGTGAGTGAGTATAACAGGAGGGGGCATTGGAACCGACAGGAAGCAGCTGTGCCAGTCACTTGGCCTTGTGCCAGCCAACTTTGGAGACAGAATTCCCTCCGGTCACAGATGCAGCCAACACCATGCCATGGATGAGAGAGGGATTCTGTACTTCTCGTGGCTAGAAAATGAAATTTGACATTTCAGAAATAAAAAAATCAAGGTTCCTCTTGCTGCTAGAAACTTTTAAATTGCCTCTAGATGGCGACATTGGCAAACCTGTCGGGCAAGCATTGGTACCCCACCGACAGCCAGCCCATTGCCTTGGAAGGGGTTCTTGTACTTAGTCTCACTCCTTCACAGAGCAGAATCAGGCCAGAGGGGACACTGTTTTCCCAAGCGACAGGGCTGATGCAGAGCCACTGTGTTCATCCCCTACTTCATTTCCTTGCTGACTTGCCGTCCTAAGGATGGCAGTAGAACCCCTTTGGAAGAGATTTAATGCTCTGAACAATAAAAAGCTCTTTTGCCTAGAGATTGAAACCTATGAAGGAGGAGATGAGCCCAGAGAGACTGAATCAAACCCAGGTAAGGAAAAGAAACCAGATTGTGCCCAGCATCTCCACAGCAGGATAGTGGATCCTGTGGAGACAAAATCGAGCGGAGTTATAATTTCCTCTTTTGAGCACGTAACAGGCAGCAAGTCAGAATACTCCCAGATACTTGTCCAAGTGGTGACAGCATGACCGGCAGCTTTCCTGAGTTAACAGCATGCGAGCCTGTGGCTCTGTCACACACGTACCCTCACCCTCTACACACAACACACAACCCGGCAGTCTCAACAGTGCGCTCAGTGGCTAGGGCCCTTGTCTGCCCTAGTGGCAGTTAGGACTGAGCTGCTCCCAATAAATCCATCAAGGCTTTGTCCCCAGACATTCCTCATAATAAACTGCCTATTGCATCTCTAGAAGCAAACGCATTGCTTAATGATGGGAGACAGTCTGAGAAATACATCATTAAGCAATTTCATCAGTGTATGCAGTTCATAGAGGGTATTTACACAAGCCCAGATGTTACAGCTTGGTCCATTCTTAAGCTCTGTTCAGGGACCACCTCCTGTATGCAGCTGTCATTGGCCCAAATGTTACTGAGCAGAGTGTGACTAATTGTACTTCCCTCCCTCCTGCCTTAAACATTCACAACACATACAGCACTGTCTCCTACATCCCCTCATTTTACCCTCCTAGGAGTTGGTAGGGTGGAACTTTTCTGGAAGGTACAGGAGTTGAAGTCTCAGGGCTATGGAGCTATCAGCAGCTACTGCAGCATGAGTTCAATCCCTGTCCAGGGAGGTGACCCACATGGCACAGCAGACCTCTCCTGTCTCACCAGTGTATTTCAGTCCATCTGCCTGTTCTGCTTTCCTACTCTGTCTCTGTTGAATCCTCTCACCCCCACCCCTGCCACCCCACAACTCTGGCCTATATCCCAGTTCTTGTATGTATAAATAAATAAATCTTTAAAAAAAAAAAAAGAGTCGGTGAGGTAATGGAAGCTCTTTGGCAGTGCATCTTTGTGGACAGAACACCAAGGTCCAGAGGAGTTTCAGTGATAGCCTTGTCTGAGGTCAGAGGTGAGAGGTCAGTGTCTGCATTACAAATAAACTCAAGACTGTTGACACCACACCGGTATCTTCTGTTGTCTCAGGCTGTACTAACTGGTAAGTGACATGTTCTTTGAGTTACAGTTTCATCTAAGAGCACCTTTCTACCATATCAGAAATGTATGTTTCTCAGTCTACCATAATTGTTGAGAAATGATCCATCTTAATGCAGAACAAATTCTAAAACCACTAACAGGGAACAAGAAGGAGTAATTGCAAGTGGAACTAGCCTTCTGTCCTGTCTCCCTCCTTCATCCATTTTCCTCTTTCTCTTCAAACTGTCCCACAGGCTACAGATTTCCAAGTGCACCCCCAGAGCTACACTGGCAGGGAATTCCATTCCTCCAGGCTAGACACGGGAGGAATGAAGTCGGTTGGGACAGTCTTAAATCCAAGGCATCGCTGTCCTCAGCCAAGAAGTGGCCCTGGTGTCGCAGCAAAGCTGAGGAGGAAGGCCTCGCCCACCAATTCCTGACAGGCCGAGATAAGGGCGGGTGTCCTCAGTGGGGCATTTGAAAGTGACTTGTCTGGGAACTGTCACTGTCTTTACCATGAAATCAGTTGAATGCTGTTACCTCAGCCTCATGACTAAAGACACAAGAATCCAACCACCCACCAAGATGTTTGACTACTCTGCCCTCTCCCCTTAAGAAGCAAAATAGGTAAAGAAAAGGACTTTCTTCTCCCTGGCTACATCACTGGGTCTATACCACAGCTGGTGTAAAGGACCCTTAAACTTAAGCTCCCTCCTATAATCATTTCTAGTGCCCAAGGGACCTCAATGAATAGTTTTTTCCCTATAAATAGGAAAATACTTTTTCCCTATAAATGGCATGTGGCGGGGACAGAAATTCAGGGTGGGGGGGTTCACTTCGGATTTTTTTCTTGTGTTTAAACCAAATTTTGCCAGCCCCAGCTCTGGGGCTCTGAGATCACAGAGGAGCAGAAGCCACCCTTTCAGTGCCAGAGTTCCCACCACCAGCTAGCTGGCTGATTTCCTCCAGGGTGTCCACCCCCACGTGCTCCCCAGCTTCAGAGCTAAACTTGACCCAGCTGCCAATCTCCAAAATAAAATCAATGTGTGACCTTATTCACCAGCTGTACCGAAAAAACTAGCAAAAGCGAAGGCCAACTTTGAAGCCAAAAAGGGAAGATGAGAAGTTGGGAGAGAGAGAAGGGGGGTGGGAAACTTGGCTGGACATGAAAGGTGTCTTGTCTGTTCCCCATTAGGCCCAATTCTCTTGCAATCTGCAGCCTCGACATAATTCTCTTGACCAGAAACTCTCTAGAGAGATAGTGTCAGAAGGAAAAACAAACAGAATAGCATCTCTGACAGCAAAGTCACTTAAAAACCTATTTGGGGATGGGTGGGAGCAAGACTAGTCAGCAGTAGGGGATTGCACCCCCTACAGGTTACTCATGGAGACTCGCTTACCCCAGACTGGACTAGGGGAGGAAGGTGAGCCCAGGGGAGGCTGGCATGCCCCAGACCAGCTCTGGGAAGCAGAACCCAAGTCCCAATGGGCTCTCTCATGCCTCCAGGTCCGTCTGTATGGTTTTCTCAACGATGTTCTGAACACAAAACCCACAGTATTGAGAGACTATTTGGAAGGATTGCTGTAGGAAAAAGTGGTCCCAACTTGTTCTAACTCCTATTTCCGCTATCAGCAAGCCAGAGACTGAGAACACAGCTGCCCTGTATGCTGGCACCTCAGGCGGCAAAGGGCTCTCTCTGAGTCCCTCTGACCTGCCTTTGAGCTAAGCCTCTCCTGTGGAGGAAGCCAGGCCCCAACCAGGAGCCCCTGGGCTAAGGATCCTGGGGTAGGGAGTGCAGTGCAATAGAGGGCAGCTTCAGCGCTCAAGTTTCTGGGGCAGGCGTCCTGTTCTAGGAGGGAACCTTTTTTTAAGGGAGAAAAACTAATCAGAAAAAAGGAGCAAGAGCTTTTCCCTGCCTCGGACTTGTTTATTACTCGGATATCTGATTTCAGCAGAGGAAGCCGGCACTGAAGCAAGGTTTTTATTGGCCGTGAGCAAGAGGAATTCAGGGTTTGCCTTTGATTTGGCTTCCCCAGAACATGAGGCACTGAAAAGTGTTGCTGCTTTGAAGGAGCAGCTCTGTACTCTGGGAGCCCCACGCTCCCCGTTTCTGCAGCCCCCAACTAAAATGCCCCTTGGAGGAAGAGGGTGGAGCAAGGGGTGCCTGAGTGGAAGGAACCTCACCAACATTTCAGCGAGGAAAGTAAGATGGGGGGAAAGTTTTAAAGTCCCAAAACTGGCTCCAGGGAGCACAAGTGAGGGTTGTGGTCAAGGCCCCCTCCCCTGAGCAAGGAGCTGGAGGAGGGAAGGTCTGTTTTGGATGAAAGCACAGTGTCTCCAGCCCTCCAGCCGACAGAGCTCGGCAGGCTGCAGTCGGCAGACCTGCCTGATGGTTTCAATGTGTGGGGAAGATAAAGCCAGAGATCTGCAGAGGCCGCCCAGCCTGCACTACTGCTCTGCTGAGGCTGGGCAGGGGCTGCTCTGGCAAGGGGCTTGCCAAGTGGGATGCAGGCCCAGGGCATGAATGCTACCCACCCTGGCTACCCACAGGCACCTTCACACACAAACAGCCACTGCTGGGGACCTGGAGCCCCAGCCAGCCTGATGTCACTCTAGGCCAGTGTAATCTTTCTGCCTCTGGCTGCCTTCCAAAGGGGTGGGGTATCCCCCCTAGAAAAAAAGGTGGTTGCCCCTCCACTGGGACATTCATTCATTCATCTCCCTCGCTCCCCTTTTCCTTCTCTATACCCTATTTCTTTTTTATTTTTGTTGATGTTTTTATTTATTTATTTATTTTGTAAGTTTTTTTTTTTTATGCAGACAAGAACTGGGGTACAGGCCAGAAGTGCAGGGGATATGAGGATTCACCAGAGACGGAATGGGGAGCAAAACAGGCAGATCCACTGAAATACACTGCTGAGGGGAGCAGCGGATGAGACGGGAGAGGTCTGCTGCACCATGTGGGTCAGCTCCCTGGATAGGGATTGAACTCATGCTGCAGTGGCTGCGGAAAGCTTCATAGTGCTGAAACTTAACCCCTTGTACCACCAATGAAGGCCCTTGTTGGCTTTTTTTTTTTTTAGATTTATTTTATTTATGCATCAGAACTGGGGTACAGGCTAGAGGTGCAGGGGTGAGAGGATTCACCAGAGACAGAGTGGGGAGCAGAACAGGCTGATTTACAAAGTACACTACTGAGGGGAGCAGCGGGCAGGTCAGGAGACGTCTGCCAAGCCATGGGGGTCACTTCCCGGTCGGGGATCGAACTCACACTGAAGTGGCTTTAGCTTCTTAGTGCTGTGCTTTAACCTACTGCACCACCAGGGAGGGCCCTATGTTGACATTTTTAATAATTTCATAGCATGTGATTTTTTTTCAAAGATTTATTTTAATTTATTTATGAATACAGAACTGGGGTACAGGCCAGAGGTGCAGGGGAGGGGGTGAAAGGATGTATCAGAGACAGAATGGGGAGAAGAACAGGCAGATCTACTGATATACACTGCTGAGGGGAGCAGTGTGCAAGACAGGAGAGGTCTGCCATGTGGTGACCTCTCTGGCAGGGGATGGAACTCCTGCCCCAGAGGCTGGCAATAGCTTCATAACTCCTTGTGCCACCAGAAATGCCCAGTACCCTATTTCTTGCTACCTTTTTCTGTGACTTCTTTCCTTATCCTTCTCCCACAAACCACTAGTGAGGGGAAAACCTCAAAGCTACCTGTCTCCACTTGGACCAGGACCATTGATGGGCAGGAATTTGTTGTGAGGGTGCTGGGACTTTGGGGCCTGCTCTGATTGCAGCAGCTAACCCTCAGGGGAACCTCTGACAGTTCTGCCTGGGTATGGCTTTCTGCCCATTCCAGTTGGTGACCGGAAGACTGTCCCTGCAAGAGACATCTTCTTTGTCTCTCTGCTTGTGGGTCTTCAGAGGCCTTTGTGAAGGTCACCGGCCAGTCTCCCAGGCTCAGAGAACACCTCAATGGCGTAGGCTGCCCCCAGCACAGCTCTGCTCACCTGGGAGCTGACTCTGGCAGCCACCGTGCCATTTGGCACTCTGCGCTGAGGCCCAGGGCCTGAGGCAGAGGGTGGGAAGTCGGGGAACAGGGCTTTCACTGTGTCCGCTTCAAGGAACCCAGTCACTGAAAGGATCTTATAAAGTAAGTTTGGGAACATACAGGAGAGGATCTGCAAGAGTAAGAGCAGCGCTTTGAGGCAGCTGCACACACTTACTCTAAGACTCGACACCCCTGCCTCGGGGTGATTCCCAAATCTACTCCTGGCCAAATTTCCTCGGACCAAAGACCCAACCCTTTTGTGCCTCAGTTTCTTCTCCTGTAAATGGGAGTGGTATTAAAATAACAGCCCTTGGTGTTGTCATAACACAAAATGTGAGAAAGGGTAGAACGTCCTGCACCGAAGCCGGCACATAATAAAGGTTACATACGCCTTAATGCAGAACCCCCGGGCTGCGCTCCCCTGCATCCTCAAGAAGAAAAAGACTGGAGCTCTGAGGATAGGGCCTCAGCCCAAGAAAGACTGGGAGGTGGGGCCGGCTGCTGTCTTCCTTCATAAATGAAACATATCCTCTAAGAAAGGAGCAAGGAGCCCTCCAAGATCAAGTGAAGCCCTGTGGGCCCAGGATCCTGCCTCCCCAGCGTCTCTCTCTGGCACAGCTGATCACGGGTGCTAGCAGTGGAGGGCCGGTTTCTATTAACGCCCTGCCCAAACATGGATACCTGCTGCAGGCCCCAGTGAGAGCCCAGAGAGAGCCCCTTTCATGATATTTCCCCCCTGCGCTGCAAGGCCAAGGCCACAGGACCCAAAGGGAGTCTGTCTGTCTTAGGGAACAGAGTATGACCTCCTGCACAGAAGTGTGATCTTGACCTTCTAGAGAGAAAGAAAATGAATGTTCATGCACACACCTGTGTGTGTGTGTGTTCACACTCACACTCTCAAGGACGCACAGAAAGGAGAGGAAAGGAGAAAGAGAAACAGAGAGGGAAAGAGAGATGACAAGAGAGATAAGCTCCCATGGTACAGCCCCAGAAGCCCACCCTGGCCAGCAAGGCACCTGGAGACCCGGAGCTCCAGGGAATCAGGGTACTATACAGAGACCCCAGTTTCCTAGTATATAAGAAGTCCAGCAGCCAGGTGCTGATCAGCCTCAGAGGGAGTTTCTCTGAGGACCCTCAGAAAGGGAAGTGGTATTAAGGGAGGGTGACAGTGGCCCAGAAAAATCAGCCTAGAAAGCTGTGGAGAGCCACAGCTCTGAAAACCTTCCCAGCCTGGAGGGCGAGACCCGAGGATCAGGGATAGGAGTGCACCAGGGCCTCTCAGCCACCTCCCTGGACAGAGTATGTGGACAGAGCAGCCCCTTCCTCAGAAGAACAGGTCACAGACCCCAAGGAGCCCCAGAACTAGATGGAAAACTAGGTAGAGCCCCTCAATCCATCTCAGCCACCTCCCTGGACAGAGTATGTGGACAGAGCAGCCCCTTCCTCAGAAGAACAGGTCACAGACCCCAAGGAGCCCCAGAACTAGATGGAAAACTAGGTAGAGCCCCTCAATCCATCACAAAAGGCCTGAGAGCTGACGAGGCAGGGTAGAAGGGGTCTCCTGAGTTCTGATCCCTGTGGAAGCCTCTGGGCTACTACTGTCCTGTCCCTGAGCATGGAGAGCTGAGTGCTCACAGTGGTGCCTTGAGAGCTGGCTAAGGAGAGAGAGGAAGAAGAAGAGATTCCCCCACCCTCACCCACACTTTCCTCTTTACGCCATCAACACGGGTCTCTCCTATGACTCAGGCACCAGACTCTTCCTACCAGTGTTAGGAAAATCTCCAAGCCCCACCTCCAGTCACCCCCTTTTGTTCAGCCTTTATCCTTGAGGTCAGCTTGGCTGTGACTTTCTCAGAGAGGATTTTCCCATCAACCTCTATTCCTTTTGCTGCTTCATCGTGCTTCATGGATATTATCCCATCTGCGAGATCATACACATGTGTTTATGGCATGTTACCTATATCCCCCTACTAGATCAGTTCCATGAAACCACAAACTTTCTTTTGGTTTGTCGCTCTATCTTTAGTGCCAAAACAGTGTCTGCCATATAGGAGATGTTCGATAAATGTTGTTTAAATGGCAAAGGCCTCAGTAACATTTTGTTGACCATTAAATACGTTGCTTGTATGCATCGAGCACTAAAACAAGCTGAGAGCATAGAAATGAAGGAAATAATTGTCTCTTCTGACTCTTTGCATTCTAGGGAAGACTCCAATACATAAGCAGTGAGCTATAACGTAAGATAAAATTAAACCTGTGCCAATAAGGAAAGTAGCAACCCCAGGGGAGGCATGTGCCCCAGGCTGGAGCGCACCCTAACATCAATCTGTGCCCCACCGCCTACTGGGCTTCCTATTCCTGAGTTCAGTTCTGACACTGACTACCCAGCATTCGCACAGATCTCACAGATGAGGAGCAGATCCAGCTGCAAAGTCCCAGGTCGCCTACTTGTGACTGACTATACATCTGATTCCCATGACTCCATCTTCAAGTTTGATTATTTCCCAGGATGACTCATAGAACTCAGGAAAACACTTGACTTACATCTGCTGGCTTATTATAAAGGATATGACTCAAGAACAGCCAAAGGGAAAAGATGGGGAGGAGGACAGAGCTCTGTGCCCTCTGGTGCTCCACCCTCTCCGCATCTTGATAAGTTCACAGCCCAGAAGGTCTCTGGATGTAGTTGCAGAGTTTTTATAGAGCACAATCTCCAACCCCCCATCATGCTCCCTGTTGGTGAGGTCAGTGCATGGGGCCGGAAAGGTCCAACCCTCTAATCACTTGGTCTTTCTATTGACCAGCTCCTTCCTAAGGCTGTCTGAGAGTCCTGCCCTCAGTCACCTCACTCACATAAACTCAGTTGTCATCAAAGCGGCGCCTTAAGAATAACCAGATACTCCTATCAATCCTCAGGAAATTCCAAGGGTTTTAGGAGCTCTATGTCTGGAACTGGGACATAGACCAAGTCTATTTTTGTATTACACCACGTGGGCATCATTTACATATTACTGACACTATAGTCATTATCACAAAGTAAGACTAATTTTATCCCTTATTTTAGAATAGAAAAATGAGGCTTAGATGAATTAAGCGGATTGCCCACAATTACACAATCTGTAAAATGGAAAGCCAGATTTTGAATCCAGCCTCAAAGTCCATGTTTTTTTTTCTTTTAAAAATTTATTTATTTGGGGCCCTCCCTGGTGGCGCAGCGGGTTAAAGCACTGCACTAAGAAGCTAAAGCCACTTCCTCATGAGTTTGATCCCGCCCCAGAGGTGACCACATGGTGTGGCAGATCTCTCCTGACCCACCCACTGCTCCCCTCAGCAGTGTACTTCATTGATCTGCCTGTTCTGCTCCCTGCTCTGTGTGTGGTGAATCCTCTCACCATCCCTGCACCTGTGGCCTGTACCCCAGTTCTGTATCCATAAATAAATAAAATCTTTAAAAAAATTATTTATTTGCTCCCTAGTGGAGCAAAAATTATTTATTTGCTCCCTAGTGGAGCAATGGGTTAAAGCATGGCACTATGAAGCTATCCGCAGCATTGCAGCAGGATTTCAATTCTCAGCCAGAGAAGTGACCCACATGGCACAGCAGACCTTTCCTGTCTTGCCCACTGTTCCCTTCAGCAATGTATTTCAGTCAATCTGCCCATTCTGCTGCCCAGGATTCCTAGTGAATACTCTCACCACCCCCATGTCTAGCCTGTACCCCAGTTCTTGTATGCATAGATAACAATTTTTTTTAAAGATTTTTAAAAATCTGTTTAGACATCCATCCTCACCCTGTTGTATGGTAATTCTTTTTTTAAAAAAAGATTTATTTATTTATGCATACAAGAACTGGGGTACAGGCCAGACGTGTGTGGAAGAGAGAAGATTCACCGGGGACAGCGTGGGGAGCAGGACAGGTAGATCTACTGAAATACACTTCTGCCATGCCATGTGGGTCAGCTACCTGGCTGGGATCGAACTCCTGCTGCAGTGGCTGCAGATAGCTTCATAGTGCTGCACTTTAATGTGTTGTTCCACCAGGGAGGGCCCTCAAAGTCCATGCTTTTAGCTCTGTGCTAAAGTATCATCTGGGACAATTTCATTTAAGGAGCAAGTCAGGTTTTAATAAAGACAGATTGTAACTCTTACCTGAGGGAATGTTGAAATTATACACAGGCACATTTTATGTGGTAGAATCTGATCACCAAAGGGTAGCTCTTATTGGTCCCAAATATCTATCTGGTATCATACCTTCGTTCTTACACCTTCTGAACCTTTTGATTGAGAAGTGAACATTTCTGCCATGAAGACTTAGAGTTAGTGTTCCCACGGGGGTGATGGGGTTTGGGGAGTGGTCAGCACTGTCCACAGGGAGGTACAGGACAAGGAAGAGAGGGACGGAGAGCTCAAAGGACTTTAGATCCATCTGATCTGCTGTGGTTTTCACTGACCCCTTCCTTTCCTCTACCTGAGTAGTATAGATCTTTGGAAAGTTTTTGCCTTCCTCAAATCTGTTTGAATAAGGCATAAAAGGATAGCCTGGCTCTAGTACTCACCATGGTTTGGGAATGACTATCTTTATAGATTCAGCTCAGAGTGGGAGAGAGAATCAAAATAAGAAAGACTCAAGGGGAAGGGGGCTCTTAGGAGAATTTTTGATAGCCCTTCTTCTCCTTACAGTGCATAGAGAACGGTGTTTAATTCTTTGCACTCTGGAGAACAGAGTACCTGGGATCAAATGCCGGTTCTATGCCTTACTAGCTGTGTAAGGGATGTGGACAAGTTCCTATTAAGGTGCATCCTCACCCTGTTGTGAGGTAATTCTCGTATAATGTAATCTACAAGTGACAGACACACTAAGCTCGCAGCTGATGTTCGTGATCCCCTGTGTTAGCTCTGGGGTCAGGGTGAGGGGACAGGGCCCACTGCTCCATTTCCTACTGTCAGCTACTGCTAATGGAGGCTCTGCCCTGTCTTGAGGTAAGAGGTGCCAGCCACTTGTGAGCAAGTGGAAATGGAGCAACATTGAAGCTAAGGGCAAGAGAAAGGGTGGCGAGCAGGAAGCCCCTGGCAACAGTATGCTTTTGGGAGGGGTGTTGGAGCCTGGAGGAAGCCATCTCGATATTCCTCTAAGCTGGTAAATAATCAGACAAGCATCAGATGGATAACAATAATAATAAAGTTTAATAATAACATATATACCTCTTGTATGCATGGGACAGATCCATCCTGGCTGACTCCCCATGTGGGTTTCAGTGCCACTTTAAATAGCCCGCTAGGACTATGACAAGGGCGGGTGGGGTAAGGAAGAGGAATTCGGAGCTTTGTGTGTGGTTGTGTTATAGGGCAGGGAGAGAGGGGCACCACTGAACCCCCAAACCTGCCTGCTCTAAGTGGGTTCTGCCTTCCGCCACATCAAGGCAAAACAGATAAGGCTTTAATGAAAAAGGAACTTTAATACAGTGTATACAATATGAAAGACAAAGAATATAATTTCTAAATCAAACACCTGAAGTTACACATCCCCTCCTGGGCAAAGGTCAACCCAAAAGGGATTGACCCAAAGCAAGGCCTGAAAGCTTCCACAAGACTAAAGCTCCTTCTGCCCGGGACTCAGAAAAGGATCGAAATGGCCAGACAAGTCTGGAAGGAAAAGAGCAAAATCAAAATCAGTATAAACACGGCCATAGTCACCTCCCTGCAGGTCTCTCACCCACATCTACCTTAACCAGTCCAGGGCCAGGAAACAAGTACGGCTTCTTCCTCACATGCTTGCTGTTCCATGTGGCTTCCTCAGGTCTCCTTCTGGCTCTCCATCCTGCTTACTTCCTCAGACTCCTCTTCTCTCCTCAGCTCCACCCTCCTTCTGGGTGGGGCAGAGAACCTGGAACTTCCCCATTTCCTAGGGACCACCCTGTTACAGTTGAGGTGGGGGGAGGCAAATGTATTTTTTTAATGATTTATTATTTATTTATTTATTTATGCATACAAAAGCTGGGGTACAAGTCAGAAATGCTGGGGAGAGAAAGGTTGGGGGTTAGTGGTGGTTAGAGGATTCACCAGAGACAGAGTGGGGAGCAGAACAGAAAGATTGACTAAGTACACTGCTGAGGGGAGCAGTGGGCAGGTCAGGAGAGGTCTGCTGCACCATGTGCATTACCTCCCTGGTCACCATGTGGGTCACTTCCCTGGCTAGGAATCGAACCTATACTGCAGTGGCCTCCAATAGTTTCATAGTGCTGAGCTTTAACCCTTTGCACCACCAGAGAGGGCCTAGCAAAGGTACTTTTGTCTTCCAGGAGAGAAGAGATAAGGGGATTAGGTCTTCTAGGAAAAATCCCTTAAAGAGAGTAGTGCAATATAAACATCAAAAGCAACTTTCACCCCACCTCAAAAACCTCACATGAAATAAACCTCTTGCCAAAGACATGATTTGGGGTGGCAGATTTTTTTCTCCTCTACAGAGGCACCACAAATGTGAGAACTTGAAGAGAATAATTATGGTTTAGTAGAGTCAGGTGGGTTTCACTTACTCCCCAGACTGAACTAACCCTTTCGGTAAGCCTCCTCTTGCCCACTTCAGTCAGGATTAATTCAGCCCCATTTCTATTTTCATGGTTGCTTATCCCTACTCTATTGAAAAGCTTATCACACACTATCAGGGTGTATTTCATTGGTCCAGCTCCCTAGCCAGATTTCCTGAGGTTGGTAACTAAGTTTAGTCATCCTGGCTATCTCCAACAAACCTGAAAACAAAAAGATTTTTATGTAGGCTACTGGCTCACTCTGCCCTGTAGCTCTGAGGAAAGATAACCAGGAAGCTTCCTTTGGGAAAATCTTTGAGTGGCTCAAAGAAAAAAAGCACTTAAAAAGGAATCAGAGGGTAAGCTCTCATCCCGACCCTTCCTGAGGAATGCAATCTCAGCTCCCGCCAGCCAGCAGAAGGCTCCTGCTGGGGGGAGTCCATGCCCCTTCTCTTTTCCTCCATTTGCAATCATTATTTATTTATCTTTGGAAGTTGAAGGAACCAGAGCCTGCAAATGGGAGAGACTTGTGGAGCCAGGGAGAGAAAGTGAAGAGGCCAGTGTCTGGGCCCAGAGTCTGCGGCCAGCAGGCGAGAAAGTGAAGCCACTTAAAGGTCACGTTGCTAGAAACTGTGCCGCACACACCAACGGGGCTAGGAGCACAAAAAAGGGGTTGTCACCTTAGCCACCATTTCGGTAGCATACTGAAGCCTGGGGAATGGGTCCCCTACCGGGAACAGCCTGTCTCTGTAGAAAAGACACTAGGAAGTGACAGAAAAGTCAGCCTTTCTGGGGGAAAATGAGGAGGCAGACACCCAGAGTCATCTTTTTCTCTTCCCTCTTTCCTAGCTGGCATTACAGCCCATCTAAGGCCCAGAGGCAACTTTCAACCCCTTTCCTGGAAGTCAAGGTCAGACTCTGCCCAAACCATCAGCCTTTCCCCTATAGATTCCTGATGCCCCTCTTCTACCTCTTCTAATTCACTTTCTTTCTTTTAAGATTTATTTATTTGTGCATACAGAACTGGGGTACAGGCCAGAGGTACAGGGGGTGAGAGGATTCACCAGAGACAGAGCGGGGAGCAGAACAGGAAGACTGCCAAGTACACTGCTGAGGGGAGCAGCGGGCGGTCAGGAGAGGTCTGCTGGGTCATGTGGGTCACCTCTGGGACTGGGGATCAAACTCATGCTGAAGTGGCTTTAGATTCTCAGTGCTGTGCTTTAACCTGCTGGCCACCAGGGAGGGCCCTCTAATTTATTTTCCTGCCATAACTTACATCCATCAACTAGAATCAGGCAAGGCTCCATTTTGACCCCAGAGATTAGATACCAGAGGACGTCAGACAGAGCTCTCTAAAACTAGGCTCTCCTGACTTACTGATGTCCTGTGGTACTAAGAGTAGGAAAGAACCATCTCCGTTTCCCTCATTCCCACTGGTCCCCAAACACAGACACATTTGGGAGGTGGTAAAGGTAGGCCACCAGATCTGATCTGTCTGCCTCGGCCTTTGACCCCTTCCAGTCCGAGACAAGCAACCCCGCTGGGCGAGGTCATGGGCCCAGAGGAGGGGCTGAGAATCCGTCTTTGGCTAGGATCCAGCCATGGCCTCAGTCAGACCTTGAGGACCTTGGCTGGTTGTGGGAGTGAGAGCCAACATCAGACTCGCCCAGCATGTCAGGCGCCAAGAGAAGCCGAGTCCCAGCAATCCGCGAGCCGTGAACAAAGTTAAGCCTGAAACCTGGAGCTCTAACACGTCTGGCTGAGGTCGCAGGTCAGTGAAAACACCCGAGGCAGGGGGTGCAAGCTGGAGGACTAGCGGGAGAGTTTTGTGGAAAGTAGTGGTGGTTGGCTTTGAGGTCTAAGAAAGAGTACGTAGAGGGAGAGTCCTGCTCGGGGAAGAGGTGCGGAAGGGCGAAGGCGTCTAAGTTCAGGTATCTCCGCTGGCACGCAGGGCCTGGAGCCTGCTGACCGGCTCTCACTCAGGGAC
>NW_004567115.1:23645360-23683991 GCF_000260355.1 Condylura cristata
GCCTCCGCCCAGGGCCCCCCAGCCCTCCCGTGGGCGCCCGGGGCCCCTACTGAGCACGCCTCCCGCACGCCCAGGTCCCTCAGACGGGCTGCAGCGCTCTGTCCCCGCGGGGCGATGGGCTAATGGGCGCCGGGGGACACAGGATGCTGGGGGCGCCCGTGTGTCTGCTGCTGTCGCTGCTGCCTTGGCTACTGCTCCTGTTGCACGAAACTCAGGGCGCTCCCGGATGCCCCGTCCCCATCCGCAGTTGCAAGTGTTCGGGAGAGAGGCCCAAAGGACTAAGTGGCGGCGCCCCCAACCCAGCGCGCAGGAGGGTGGTGTGTGGCGGCGGGGACCTCCCGGAGCCTCCCGAGCCCGGCCTACTGCCTAACGGCACCGTTACGCTGTGAGTACTGCGCTCTGCCCGCCCGACCGGAGCCCAGACTGGGGGAGCTAGTGGACATCAGACGGGAGGGGCGGGAAGAGGAGGCAGAGCAGATACCCCCAATTCAGTCTGAGCCCGAGCACCGAGAAGAGGGACTTTGAAAGATAGGGGAAAGATCAGGAATGTATAAGGAGGAAGGAGATTTAGGGGGGTCGGTGCACCCCAGAGGAGCACCGCGGGTGCCCACTCACCTGCACAGGTGAAGTGGAGTGAGCGCTGGCGTGACGCCTGCGCTCCTTGAATCTCCAGCCTGGGCTGGAGTTGCGGGATTCGTGGACCTGAGGTGGGTGGGATGGGGCAAGGCGCAGGAAAGATCAACGCTCGCGGCCCAGTTAAGTAAGTGGCTGTGGCAGTTAGCACCGCGGTCGCGTCGCGGACCCGGCGGAACTGGAGAGTCTCCGAACTCACCCGGCGAGCCTGTCACCCCCAGTGGGGGGCGCTTTAGCTTCCCCCACCCCCGAGCCTGCCATCCCCGATTCCAACCTGTCTTTTTCGTGGAGGCTGGCGGGTAGACTCGGAAAATTCTGTCGTATGAGGTGCTGCCGCTTTTAATCGGAATGAGACCCTGGGGTCCCACTTTCTCTTGAGCCCCCTCCCGTCGCGCGCATCTGTGGAATGAGCTCTCTGCTGGCTCCTGCACCCCATCTTCTTGCTCTCTTCCCCGGTATCAATCTGGAGCTTTGACTTTTCTCGATTGACTTCTTCATGCAAAGATTGCCAAGAAATTGAAACCTGACAGAGGGACGTCGACAGCCCAGTGCCGGCTAAGCATCCTTCCGTCATCTAGTGCCCCTCTAGGACCTTAGTAAGCCCTAATGAGGCTGCCACAACCCACCTTTTTGGGGATCTAAAGTCCCTGCAACCGCTGGAGAATTAGCTACCCCTCCCCACTGCCACGACTTGGGCACTAACAAGGTGCTCGGGAGTTCCAAGCACTTCTGGGGGCTTGAGGGTCCGGCCATAGCGGTGCCCCCTTCCTGTCCTGTCCTGGTGCAGCCTACTAGACGCTTTCCCTTCCCTGTCCTCCTGACCCCTGTGGCAACCATTTCCCCACCACTGCTAGCCTGGCGGGGAATAGGAGCTGGCTTGCAGTCCTCTGATTGTGTCCAGAACAATACAGTAACTCCTCTGGTTGGGTGGGTTCAGAGGCTGCCCGCTTCCTGACAGGACACGCTGGTCAGTCTCTGGCGTTGGCCTCCTGGCCCCTGCATGTTCCCTAGCTTGGGGTGGGGGATGTGGGAGTTGTGGAGGCCCTGTGTCTGCTCTCTTCCCCTCCCAGCAGCTCAGGCAAACGGCCATGGCTGGGGAAGGCAGCTGTGGTTGCTCATTCCAGGTCCCTCTGAGTATCCACTGGTGTTGAAGGGTCCAGACAAGCCTGGGCATTCCCCAGCCCACTCAGTTTTGGAAGAGAAAAATGCTTGCTGTGTGGAATAGTTGGGCTGGTGTGTGAGCCCCAGCTGGGCGAAGATAACTCCAGAATGGGGAGTGTATGTATACTTGATCCCCTGGCTGCACTCTCACGCATGTGTGGGACACTGTCTCTCTGTGTATCTGTTTGTCAGGATTAGGGAGTCCTACATACTGAGGGTGGGGGGGCACATTAAAAGGTGGTTTTGCAGAACATCTTAGAATGATTTGGCAACTAATGCTTTCCAGCCATGGCTAATTCCCATCGACGCCATTCCGAGAAAGAGGGGCCAACCCTTGGTGAGAATACATTGTGAGAAGGTGGTGGCGAACGTGACTGCTAGCTGTCCCATTTGTCTCAGGCCACTGACCTAGCTGGTTTAAGATACCTTCCAGGGAAAGGTTTCCTGAACATGGCTACATACCCGCTCCCACCCCTCTTAGGAACAACAGACTGGGTGAGCTAGAGAAACCCTGAGAACCTGCTGGCCCATCAGCCTGGAGTATGGCTGAATCCCAGCCACCCACATATTTCTTAGATCTCCCACCCACATGATACTGATCCTCACTGCTGCCACCCCTCACATCACCCCCTAAGCATGCTTCTGAAGGGAAAAGAGCCCAAATTCTTCAGGAGAAGCTGTTCAATGATTCTTTTTCAGGGTCCAGTGCCCCAGCATACCTGTCCTACCCCCAGCTTGTATCTTGCGGGAAGAAGAAAGAGAAGGTTTGGGAAGAGAAGACAGCTCTAGCCTGGCTGCCCAGAAAAAGGCTAAATTCACCTAAACCTTCTCTGTGCTCCCAGGGCCTCAGTACTTTCTTCCACACAAATTTTCCCTCTCATGTAACTTGCCCCCTGGTGCAAACAACAGGATTTGGCAATAGTTTTTATATTGTGCCTCTAACTTCCCTCTCTCCATTCCCTTTTTTCTTCCCCCTCCAGCAAGGGTCACTGGGTTCCAGGACCCTTCACATATCACTTGGTGCCTCAGGGGACTTGGTTGGGTAGCCTAACACTAGTGCTGAGATCATTCAAGCAAAGAAAGCTCTAGATGAGATGTCTTCTGCAAGGTGCCTCCAGGCAGTTCAGACGCAATACTGTGAACAGTTCTGTTTATCTCTCAAGAACATATCTCAACTCCTGTCTTCTGTTTTTGTAGACTGACTCTCCCCACTCTTTACTTTCCTTATTCCCCCCCCACCCCACCCTTTTAATGGATTTTTCATTCACAGGTTTCCAGGAAAGCAAAACTCTCAGCTTCCTTCCTGATCCCTCTATCCTACCCACACCCTCAAACTTGTGGCCTGGTCCATGGGTACCTGTACTCCTGACCAGAGCAGGAGGCTTCATGGGCCTTCCCTGAGGAAAAGTTCCCAAAGCTAGTGGCATCTTGCCGAGACCCTGGCTGTGGGATGAAAACACAGATCACTGTGAATACCCCTCCCCCACACAGGGTGATGAGGCCCCTAGTTCTCAGCTCTGGAAGTTCAAGTGAGGGTGGGGGGAGTAACAGGGAATTCCGGCTAAAGTCTAATAATAGCTAGCAGACTCCAGAAGGAACCTCCTATGAAGATCTCCCCAGACATCTGAGCAGCCCCTCAGAGGCTATCAACCCATGTTATAAATTCCTAGAACGTCTGCTCTGAAAAGGGCCCTAGAGATTAGCCAGACCAGCCTTTACATCTTGCAACTGAGCTAAGTGAGGCCCAGAGGGGAGAGGGCTGACATCTCACCAATAGTCATAACTAGCTGGTGCCAGTGTCACGATTAGCTAGTTGAGTTTTTAGCTTTCTCCTCAGGTGAAGGACTGACTGCTCACCTGGCTGGCCTTGGGATACAATGGATGAAAATGCTACTTTAAAAAAAAAACAAAAAACCTGTTTCTTTCCAGCAATATCCAGTCCTTTGACCTGGGAGCATTCCTAGGCCCGGTGGGGCAAGGCAGGCACAGAAGGTCACCCTGATTCTCACAGAGCCCATCTGTCCACTCAGCCTCCCTTTTCATGGGTAAGGGGCCTGGCCAGCATACAGGCTGCCCACATAGGGGCAAAGGGTGTTTGTGCTACAAATGTGCTTCATACTGCTGTGTTCTTTGCTGGGAGTTTGTTGGGCCTCAGGCAGCCTTCAGGGGAGGGAAAGGTTGGAGAGGCCCTGTGGCAGCCCTGTGCTGTGCACCAGTCTCAGGGAAGGCATTCTGGAGCATAGACCTCCCTCCCTCGGGCCTCCAGCCCCAGACTGGGCCCTCCTTTCAGTACCCCTCACGCCAGCCACCAGGATCCAGTTAGGAGAATTTGGGGCAAAGTGTGCCAACTGCCATTCACGTAGCCTGAGGGGAGTGGAAAGATGCTGGTGGGAGGGGCGGCCCACGCCTGCCTCCCCACCCCCTTTGCTTCCACACTCTTTCCCCCATATGGTTCTCATAAGGTCTGGGCTCAGAGACAGCAGCCAGAGGAAGTGGCTGTGTACAGAGAGCTTTTGTGAGGGAGAGGAGGGCGGGAGGGAGAGAGCTCGAGAAAGAAGGAAAGAAAAAAGGGAAGAGGCAGCAGACAGCAGCCAGAGGTGAGAAGGAGCTAGGAGACCCCCACACACTGCCTTACCTTCTAGGTGGCGGTGAGATGCTGCAATTTCTCTGCTGCAGCACCCCCCAAATGCACTCCTCGACCCCCATGCTCCTTTACTGAAGTGAGTGGCTGAGAAAAAAGTCAAGTCTCTCCCTGACTCTTCCCCTTCAGCTGCTGGAGTAGCTGCAGGCAGCTGGCTCAGGTTCCAGGCATTTGTCACCAGTTGGGGAGGTTCCTGGCTCCCTCCTGTGCAGGATGTCAGGGTCCAAGGTCTCAAGGAGACCCCTGGGCAGAGAACTGAGCCCTCTGGGGCAGCCTGGCTGAGTCCTCATTGCTCCAAACAGAGGGAGGCATGTGAGCTCCAAAGGCAACTCTTTATCATTCAACCCCAGGCCAGCCAGAACCCAGAGTGGCTTATTTGGCCTGAACCCACAGCAGCCACCCCTGTGCCAGCCATCCCTGCTGGCGGCTATGGGTCTCCCTTCTGTGGTGCTGGGCAGGTCTCAGTCCTGGGGGTCAGTCTGAGGATCTCTCCTAAAGGCACAGGCAAGCCAGTGTAATTTGAACCTAACCATAATTTGACCCTTAAATTTGGGGTCGTGTTTTTAAAAGGGAGAGAGTGTTTCTAAGGTTATGCCACATGGGAATCATTGTAATAAGAAGACTTTCCTGAGGGAGAAAAAGTTTCAGTCACTCTACGTGGATCTCTCTTTCCATTCAGTGGGCTCTCACCAGAGCCCAGAGAGGGGAGGTGAGTTCCCCAGTGCCAAACAGAGTAGACCAGTACCCCTTGCTCCTCTGACACCCTGCGGAAGAGACTGCTTCATGCCTCCAGCCTGAGAGCCAGAAGAGAGAGCCTAGAAATGCCCCAGGGCTGAGGAACCAGAAGGAAAATCCGGTAACTGCTAGGAAGGGGCTGCTCAGAGGGGCTGTTTATTTTCATTCCCCCAGCCCAGCCGTTCTGTTCTATTTAGAGCTTAGACACTGACAGGACGAAGCTGCCTCCTCCCCTTCCTCCCTCCTCAGGGGGGCCCCCATCCTTTCCAAACTCCAGAACATTCCTTTGCTTTTAGGACTGGGCGATGGGGGTGGGGGAACAGAAGGATTGGAGTGTAGCAGACTCGGCAGCCTCCCAGGACCCAGCTTTCCCAGCTCTGGGAGCAGAGAGGCAGGATGGGGGATCACGGGGGTGTGCAAGATGGATGGGGCCAGGTGAGGGGCAGGGGAACCAATCTGTCACAGAAGAGCAGGGAACAGGGTGGAGAGAGGGGCCTGAAGAGGGAGTTGCAGGCTGAACTTGTGGGGCCAGACATCTTCCAGCTGGAAAAAGAAGGGAAGAGAGAGCCCATACCTCCCTCTGTCCCCCCACTCCCACCCCACCGCCCCCAGGCCCCTTTGCCTGCTGGGAACTGTGTGTCCAGGCAGAAACTCTAAACTTCAGGCTCCCAGAGATTCAGTGTCCAGGGTGGGAAAGGCCATCAAATGTAAGGTCTAGGAGTCTCAGTCCAGAACCTTCTTTTACTGAGAAGGAAACCCCCAGAGAGGGGCTGACCTGCCCAAGGTCACATAGTTCCCTGTCAGACCAAGGCTCCTCTCCAGGTCAGCCTCTTCCCACACTGACCACTCAGAAACGTCATCCCTGGGGACTGAGCAGGACTGAGCAGGGCAGAGGCACTCACCCACTTCCGCCATGTGGAAACATGGCCAAGGGAAAGGGGTGCCCCCACCAATGACAGACTAACAAGTCTAAGCCTACTGGGGTGGTTGGTGCTTTGAACAAAATCACTATTTGGAATCAGACTGACCCAGGAAGCGTGAGACCGCTGGTTTCTAAACTTTTCCCTGTGTTTCCTCTCCAACATGATAGCCAGCTTCAGCAAATGTAGCCCTAGTGAGGAAGGTGTCCCAAGAGGGCTGTCCCTAGAGCCAGTTATCCCAGAGGATGGAGGCCTCTGCTGGGTGTTGGGTGTGAATCCTACCAAGGCTCACTGGAGTTGGGGGGATTTAGTGAGGGGAGAGTAGATGCAAAGGGGGACTGCCCCTGGCTCAGGAAAATCATCCATGAACTCCATCCACTGCTCATCCCATCTTACTTAGGTGTAAAAAACTGGCAGCAGGTTGAGCCTTTCAGATTTATTTTCAAAGAAACTTACTTTCTGAGTTTTTTTTTAAAGACTTTATTTATTTATACATACAAAAACTGGGGTACAGGCCGGAGGTGTGGGGGGGTGAGAGGATTCACCAGAGACAGAGTGAGGAACAGAACAGGCAGATTAACTGAAATACACTGCCGAGGGCAGCAGCGGGTGGGACAGGAGAGGTCTGCCTCGCCCTGTGGGTCACCCTCCTGACCAGGGATCTAACTGGTGCTGTAGTGACTGACTATGAATAGCTTCATAGTGCTGTGCTTTAACCCCTTGCACCACAAGGGAGGGCCCAGAGACTTACTTTCTTAACCCAAAAGCTAGGCTCCCCAGTGGTGAGATTTCAAGCCATAGGTGAAGGAAGTATTTAAGATGTACTGGGAGTGACTTTCTGGTTTCCTCAGATGTACTAACATTGCGTGTTAACATATCCCCCTCCACCATCCTGGAAGTTTATAGAGACCCAATGTCTCATTTATGCTGGTACAGATCAAGTGTTACACAAGGCTGACGTGAGAAGTGTTTGGTATAGGTTTGAAGAATGAAGCAATGAATTCCCAGTGTGCCTGGTCATGGATGCTCTATTTCCATGTGTTCATGGGGTGCTGGGGTACCAAAGCCCCCATGAGAATATTAACTGCTCACCACAAACATCTGTATCTCCTTTTCTCAGGCTTTGCTTCCAGATTTAGTCCCAAAGCTGTAAACTTCTTCAAGGTCAGTGTTTCCCATCCCAGTTCTAATTTCTGGTTCTGCCTCTTCACCAAGACAGGGTACCCTTGTAGAGAAGAAGGAGAAAAGAAGGCCATATGTGAGACCCTCTCAGAATATTTTCTCTCTTGGCCTTTATCTCATCCCTGCGTGGACAGTCCGCCTCATAGTTCTCAGGACACGGCCCTCCAAAACCTGAGGAACAGGGGAGAACAGCGAGATGTACCTGGTCCTCTTTCTGTTTACCAGTAGGTGTTCCGGACTGACTAGACAAGCTTCCAGTCAGGGGAGGAGACCACAGTGCAGTGGGGCAACAACTTTGCGTATCTCCTCCTACATTTATGTCCCCAGTAACAAGGCTAACGGGACATCAAAGGCGAGAGAAGTGTGTCAAAGCAGGGCCTGTGATCCAGAAGGCCCATCAACCAAACCATATCACCTATGTCCTTCATGAAGCATAATAATGGTTGCTGATTGACATAGGATGGCATCTGATATTTACTTAAGCATTTGTTAATTTCAGTCTTATACCATTTATGTCTGAGGCAATGATTATTTATTTGTAGGTTTCAGAGAGTTTGTGGGCCCTGTGACTATACAGAGGCCCTGTGTCTGCAGGACAGGCTGCAAGTCCAATTGTACCTTATGGTTCCAATGGACTATGGGCCTGAGAGCTTATTGGTGTCAGTCAGCAGACCTCACCTATGATCTAAGATACTACCAAGATGTTAGCAGCCATGTTGGAGACAGATCCTCCTAGGCAGGGGGGCCTGGATTCTAAGCTCAGACTCTCTGGAGAGACCTCATAGATCCCCAGGCATAAGGTCCTTGCATCTGTGCAGAGCTGACATACATGACTCTTCTTCCACATGTGAGGACTATTTGGTTCTGGCAACTGCTGGCCCTGTGCCCATGGAATGGTGCCCACATGACCCCTTTGGGGTCATCTTTGATGTCGGTCTGGGATCTGGTGAGTTCCTGTGGCTGCCCCAAGGCCACAGGGCCTCTCCATAGCTGCCAGCCACTCACTCCCTTCCCTCCCAGCCTTCTAAGTGGTAACTGTGCTGGCTTCTCCTCCCTAAAATAGGACCCTAGCTGGAGAGAATTCTGGAATGGACTCTCCTTGACCAGATTTCAGATGCTGGAGTAGAAAACAGGGGACTCTAGGGGCTGCTCCCCCTTTCTGTGAGAATTTGATTTTAGGGTGGTAAGAGGGAGGGAAATGTGGGAAAGAAGGACACTGAAGTTGCTGGCTGGGTGAACCAGAGCCCAGTGGGGTGGGTTAGTGTGGTTGGAACAGAACCCACCTGGCTGGCTCCCTGTGTGGTTGCAGGGCTGAGGAAGTGTCTGTCTGGGTTTAAAGAGGGCTAAGACTGGCGCTGCGTCTCTGGGGCTTGGGAGAAGCATGGGGCCAAGGCTCCCTCCTTCCCTGCTTGGCTGACGGGGCCTGCCTGCCCATTTTCCTCCCAGGAGAGCCTAGTGTGGTGGGGACATTTTTCTTTCCATTGGATGAGGCTGTGGTGTGTTTTCATCTACCCCATTAGCAGCCCTGTAACTACCAGCTTCCTACCTGCTCATTACAAGGCCAGAAACAAGTACTTTCTGACCCAAATCACTCCCCTCCCAGCCAAACTCACAAAGGGCACCAAGAACAATGGAGGCCATTCCTGGCTAGTCCAGGTCTAAAGCATATCTCCTCAGACCTAGCTAGGTTGTTCAGGCCCAGAGAGCCACATCTAGGCGTTTGGGGGCTTGCATCCTAGAGATATTCACCTGAAGTGTGTCCAAGAACTGGAAACACAGCAAGAAGGGAGCTCATAGGGACAGGGAATGAAGAGCTGTTTGCTCAGTGTCCCTGCTTTTGTGAGTGGGTTGAGGTTGGGGGGGGTCAGAGACATGCTGTCTGCCACAAGAAAAACTCATTTCAAGATTTTCAGGGCTGCAGTTTGCACAGAGGTAGCCAAGCCGGAAGCTAGCTGACACCCTCCGCATTCTGCCCTCTACAATCCTGCGCAAGAGAGAGAGGGGGGTCCAGAGAGAGGGGTCTGGCCTGCGGGGCTCCAGATTCAAGGTGGTGAGGGGTGAGACAGCAAGAGATAAGTTGTTGGGGCCAGAGGCTTGTCCTGACCTGCCTCAGGGGCCAGTTCCAGAGTGCACGAGGGGGAGCGTGCACACACACACACATGCACACACACGCACGCACGCACACATGCATGCACGCATGCTCACTGTCCCAGTTCTTCAGTATCTTTCAGTCAGCCCAAAATTCCTCCTGGGAAGTCGCTGACAAGGAGACTAGATAAGGGTAAACTCATGAGCCATGAGCACTTGTAGCGGCTACTCTGAACTGAGAGGTGCTGGAGAGTACAGCATCCACACACCAGAATCAAAGTCTTTGGTATGAAAATGTAGTGTCTGCCCCCACACAAAAAAATAAGACTGAAAGAGGGGAACTATCTCAATATCTCATTAATAACTTTGCGTTTTGGTTACATGTTAAATGATACCACTCTGGATACAATGGGTTAGATAAAATATATTAGAATTAATTTAGGAGAATTTAATCTGGCTACTAGGACATTTTATGTATTAATAAATGTTATTGAAGTAACATTAGTTTATTATGTTATATGTAGGTTTCAGGTTATAACATTTTAAATAAATAATCTGTATAGACTAGGTTATGACAACCACTAGCTGCATATACTGGGTTAGGACAGCAACCAGAGGTCTAGTTTCCACCCTACAGCATGCAGCCCTAACTGTCTACCTCCATCCCCTCCCCTTCTGGTAAACCCTGGTAGGTAGAACATTTTAAATTGTGTGTGTGACTTGCATTGTATTTCTTTTGGGATATGAGAAAGTTTTGGGATATGTGAAAGGCATGAAAGGGTTAGAGTCATAGAGTCTGGATAATGAGGGATACTCCCAATACCACTTCTGCTCCTGCCTGGACAGTGTTCTCAGATTAGAGTCCTGGGTTTTCATCTCAGGGATTTGGGGGTCATTTTTAATTTTTTCCTTTCCATTCAGTGATATCTAAAGATAATCTTGTGGATAATTTTGAGATCATAATTTATTAAAAGGCATTTTCATAGTGTAAGACTTTCATTTCTAAAGTTGGTTTCTCCAAGACAAACAGACAAAACAAAACAAAAACAAACCCCCTAGATTCTGATTTCAGAACTGAGGTTACCAGAGGGGCAGAAGGGAAGGGAACAACGAGCAAAGGAGGAGGATTATTAGGGTGATTACACACATTTATAGGGGTGTAAACCTGTAGTCCTAAAACATAGACAGTCACAGTGTTCAAAACCAAGATCACCCCAATAAAAAAAAAAAGAAGTGGAGGCAGTCAGAGTTTCTCAATCTGGAATTCTCTCACATTCCTGGGCCATACTTTTGAACAACTCCATGCTCAAGTTTAAAAACTAATGTTCCAGACCTCCCCTTCATGGACCAAGTTGTACTAAACTCGCCCTTTTCCTCTAACCCTCTGAACCCCATCTCTCCCTGTGCCTCACTCCCTTCAGCATCCCCAACCGTTCCCCTCCCTCCTTCAAAACCAGGAAAGGGGAAATCCCTGGGAAAGATGCATTCCCCACCCCTTCCCAGCTACTCTGAAAGCCCCTTCCTCTCTACCATCCATCCTGGCCACTGTTTTCATGAGACTTTTCAAGATGGAGTAAGGAGACTGTCAGCTGCCTGAGGTCCCCTTAACCACCCATCTTAGTGTATCAACCACCCACTGCCAGTAAGTTTTGGGGCAGATCCCTCTTGCCCTGTGCCAGCCCTTCTTGCCCTGTCCATCCTCCCTATCTGTCCCTCCCAGAGGCTGGGCACTTGAGAAAATCCTTAAGGCCTACACCTTAAGCCTTCCCAGGTTCATCACTAAGAATAAAGAGGGGAAATCCTTTGCCTTAACCCAAGCAGGCAAGAGTTGGACTGAGGCTCACTGAAGATTTTTAACCGACAATTAAGTTAAGGAATGAGCCTGTTGATGGGGTAGAACTCCCTCCTCCTTTGGGGAGCCTGGCAGAGAAAGGCTGAGTGGGTGGGCGGAGTGGGTTCAGCCAGCTTGGGCCTCTTCCTCCTCCCCTAAACACAAACTTATAAATAAACAGAACTCCAAGGGAGCAGAAGCAAAGACTGAGAGGCCTGGGTTTCCCCAGGCCCAGAGCTTTATCGGTTTTCTGTCAAGGCTGCTGACAGGCTTGGGAAGGCGGGACCTCGGGGTGATGGGCGCCTTTGCTGGGTGAAGTCACTTTCACTGAGGTCCTTTGCTTGCAGAAGGACACTTGCGACCCTGCTAGGCTTCCTGCTACCCCAGCTGCGCCCTGACCCAGTTCAGGCCATCTTGCCAGAACTACCCTCAGGGTTTTGCGCTGAGGGCTTGTGCAAGACAGGGCTAAGGAGGGCAAGAAGGGACCGCTGTGGGCTCAGTTCCAGGTTCCAAGGTGTAAAAGGGACTCTGCAGTGTTAACCTGCTCAGCCCACCAGCACAGAGAGCTGAAGTCAGAAAGACCCGGGAGTGCTGGTGACATATCTGACTAGGTCTCAAAATTCTGCCTACACCATTCATTGGCTCCTGCCTCTAATCTGGAGCACAAGGTGGTGCCGCTGCCTTGCACAACTTCAGGGGTGATATTTATACAAAACACAGCATGGCCCTGAGGTCAGACAGAGCCTCTTCCATCTGTACTTTCCAGTTTGTAACAGCGTGTTCTCCTGTCTGTTCTTTGTTCCTTCAGGCTCTTAAGCAACAATAAGATCACTGGGCTCCGGAATGGGTCCTTCTTGGGACTGTCCCTGCTGGAGAAGCTGTAAGTGTTGGGGCAAGTGGGGCGGAGGTGGGGGATGGTGGCCATGGGCAAGGGGTCACTCCAGGGAGGCGAAGGACTCCAAACCTGCTGGCTAAGCCCGACCCAGAGGCACACCCAGGGGACCTGTCCCAGACTCGACCACAAGGGTTAGAGCAGAGAAGGGCTGGGCTGGAAGAGAGAAACCTGCACTTCGCAAGGACAGCTGAAGAAAGTAGGGAAACATCACGGCTCTCGGCAGGAATGGGGATTAGGAAAGCTCATTAATGCTCCTTAATGAGCAATTAACTGTGAGGGCTGAGCCCCTTAGCCAGCCAGAGGCTGCTGGCTCCTCTCAGCTGGGGTCCCGGCATAAAAGGGTAGAGAGAGGCTAGAAGTGTGACTGAGCCTTTTTCCTTCTCTACTAAATACAGATCAATAAACAAAATCGCCCTGGAGGGCCAGAGCCCTGGGCTGAGGTGGGGAGAGCATCATATCCAAACATCCCTGGTTTAGAGTTGTATCCCCAGCAGCGTCCGGGGTCGGCCTCACAACTGCAGAGCCCAACCAGCCTGCAAGAATCACCTTCAGAAGTTAGGGACCTGAACCAGACACCCGAAAGTCATTTAACCTGCCAACATCTGGAACTTGAATCCGCCCCTCTAAATTCCCCACTCAGTGGACATGTGCTGCAAGAATAACGTTGGGTGGTGTCGCCTCTAAGAAAGACCCAGCCTCCCATCTCCCCCAGAAGCTGATCTCTGCTTCTCCATGCCCAGCCCCCTCTCTGCTCCCACACTGCTAAGTCTTCCCAACTCCTCCAGCCTTTTCCCCTCTAGTACCATCTTTCCTAAAAGGCTTGGATTCGTGTAATGGAAGATTCAAAATAAGGTGGAAAACCAGCTCTCAAAGACCAGAAGCAATCAGTCTAGCAGCCACCGCAGACAATGTCATATATATTAGAAAAGTGTAGGCTGAGGTTTCGGTAACGTCCAAAGGAGGAGTCTATGTCAGCTGGAAAGTTCAGGGGGAATAGAGATGCAAGATCTACTTCGCATGGTGTTTAGTTCCGTAGCCATGACCGCAGCCTTGTGAGGTGGTCTCTACTATACCCGTTTAATAGAGGAAGAGAACCCCTCTAAGGCTGTGGGCAAATGATGGCCTTGCTGGGATGGGGGGGGGGGAGGCGCCCAGCCCTCGTCCGGGGCAGAAGGCAGAACAGGGTGTCTGGTCTGGATGCCAGGGGTCTCCGATGTTGGCCCTGGAGTGTGCACACAGCTCCACTGCCATGTCCTCGCGGCTCATGGACAAGGTGGTCCAGACAAGGGGAAGGCACTGCCACCCAGTTGTTATTTGGGTGCTTCCTTGGGTTCCAGCAAATAGGGAAGACTTTCATCTCCACACAAAGTTAAGCATTCGGGAGCTCCAGTTCCTACATTCAGCCCAGGCTTGGTCTTAGAGGGCTGAGTGGCAGGAAACCAGAATCTCCTTGCAGGGATCTTGGAGGCAGACAAACCGCAGAAGCGTGCAGCCCTGCCCCACCCATCCAGTCACCGCCCAGTCCAGCTCTCCCAGTCCAGTGTCTCCCCCCTGAGCCCCTGGCATGCCCCATCTTTGCCCATTCCCTCTATCAGAATTTTCTAACGACGATGAAATTAGGACACTCTCTGTGCCCTCCCCAGCCCCCACTGAGCTACAGCAGACACATTCAAAGCACAGGAAGCACTTGCAGAGAAGTGGGAGACTAGTGTAGGAATCATGACCCAGGGCTGAATCTGGAGATAGGGAAGGAGTGCAGGGCATGAGGAAGAGTGAGAATTCAAAGTCCTGCGTGTGCGCCCCTGCGGTTAGGAATCGTCCTACCCTCTCCTTCCAGAGGCAGGTACTGAGTCCCCTCTATGTGCCAAGCTCTGTGCTAGGCACTGGGAGTGAACCTCGTAGACCAATGTCTGACTCAGGAACTCAGACAGCAGCAGATAAATGTGTATTGTGCCAGGAGCCAGGACGTGCGTGCGGCAAAGGAGAGTAAAACAGGGCATTGGAAGGCAAGGGAGAGATCCTGCCCGTCAAGGAGGGCCTTGGTGACGTGCTGACTGAATTGGAGACCCCAGGAGGGAAGACTCTAGAGCGGCAGAAAGAGTGGGGGAAGACCCTCGGGTCCTGTGTGCAGTGAGTTTGAGGAACAGTAGGTCAGGGTGGCTGGGCAGTGGAAAGAGAGGCGATTAGAGGGATGCAAGGTGGGTGTCAGGTTCAGAACCTCAGTTTCCTCCTCTGTGGAAGGAGGGACAGGCTGGTTGTAAGGTGCAGAGAGGATTTAAAAAGCTCTGATCTCTGAGTGTGTATGTGATACCCAAAAGTACTACCTGTGTGGGGAAGAAAACATCAAAGAGACAGTGACGCAGCCAGGGTTTCCGGCAAAAGGGGGTCCAATGTGTAGAGGGGTGTGCTGTGTTTGGCAGGTACCCACATTTCCCAGGGATGGAAAGCCAGTGCAGGGGTGGAGGAATTCTGCATTTTCAGCCTGACTGATTGCCGTTCTGTTGGCGAAGATTCTCAGTGAAGAAACAGAACCAAAAGATTGTGTGTGTGTGTGTGTGTGTATGTGTGTGTGTGTGTGTCTTTATATAAATATATAAGGGCTATTTTACTTCTTTAATAAAGAAATTTATTTTAAGGAAATGACTCATAAGATTGTGGGGGCTGGCAAATCTGCAACTTGTAGACAGGCCAGCAGGCTAGAGTCAGGAGGGAATTGATGCTGCAGTCTTGAGAGTAGAATTTCTTCTCTAGGAAACCTGTTTTAGCTCTTAAGGCCTTCAGATGGTCAGCCAAGGCCCACCCATACTCTCGAACGTAATCACCTTTATTTAAAGTTAACTGATCATAGGGGCCTCCCTGGTGGTCCCAGGGGTTAAAGCGCAGCACTGTGAGGCTATCCCAGTCATTGTAGCATGAGTTTGACCCATACCAGGGAGGTGGCCCACATGGCCACCGGGGAGGTGACCCACATGGCAGGGAGGTGACTCACATGGCCAGGGAGCTGATCCACATGGCGTAGCAGACTTTCTCTCTCACCTGCTGCTCCCCTCAGCAGTGTGTTTCAGTCAATCTGCCTGTTCTGCTCCCCACTCTGTCTCTGGTAAATTCTCTCACACACACATACACCCCCATACCTTGGTTTGTACTCCTGTTCTTTTTTTTAAGATTTATTTATTTATGAATACGATAATCAGGATACAGGCCAGAGGTGTGGGGCCGAATGAGAGGATTCACCAGAGACAGAGTGGGGAGCAGAATAGGCAGATTGACTGAAACACACTGCTGAGGGGAGCAGAAGAGGAGACAGGAGAGATCTGCTGCACCATGTGGGTCAGCTCCCCGGCTGACTGTACCCCAGTTCTCGTATGCATATATAAATAAATCTCAAAAAAAAAAAAAAGTTGCCCTATTGTAGATGTTAACCACATCTCCTCCAGGAGGCTAAGTTAGAATTTGATGACATCAGTGAGTGCTGGCTAGGGGACATATACAACTCACCCTTCTGATAAGTGTACCAGGGGTAGGGGCATCTCAGGCCTGTCAGAGAGATGCTAATTCGTCAGGTCGGTGGAAAGGGCCTGGGAACTTTTTACAAGGTATGTAGGCAATTTTCATGTTCATCTGGGATTGGGAACCAGTAGACCAGATGACCCCTAGACTGTGGGCCTATTCATCACAAACAAGACGCTGTGGCCTGGCGTACAGTTGGTACTAGGAAACACTGATCTCTCTGTCCTGTTCAGCTCAGGCATCCAGGCTCCGGCAGCCGAGCTCATGGCAGCTTCACATCCCACAGCCCATAAGGAGTAAGTCCTGTGGGAGGACTGGGGTCTGGTCTAAGACTGAATTAGTAGATCCGGGCTGCTCCAGAAAACACATGGCCTCCTGGAGCTAAACACCCTCTGACCTCTGAGAGGGGTCATCTGTAAATGGGAGGGAGTAGGCTTGTTTGATCCCCTTTTTTTCAGGGCTGGCCCTGAAGCCAGCAAAAGAATGCAAAGTAAGGGTCTGTATCCCCCACACTTCCTTCTGTATCTCCCCACCTCCCCTCTATATCCCCCACCCTCCTCTCTGTCCCACCCACTCCTCTGTGCCCCCCTCCCGCCCCCCACTCTCCACTGTACTGCTACTGCTCAGCAGAGAAAAGCGGTTTGTGGCCTAGAGGGAAAAGTTTAGGTTTGGGGAGGCCTGGTGATGATATAGGACTCCACTTTGGAGTAAAAAGAGCCCCAGGGTTGAATTCCACTTCTCATTTACCTCCTGGCTGGCTGTCCAAGTCTCTGTTCCTCCCCTGGAGAATGGAGCAGTGAATGATTCCCCATCAGGTGGTCATGGAGAGATGAGTTCATTGAGAAGAGAGACTGGGAAGGCGTGGGCTTTTTCCCCAAAGATTTATTTATTGATACAGAGGTAGGGTACAGGCCAGAGGCATAGGGGTGGTGAGAAGATTCACCAGAGACAGCGTGGGGCGCAGAACAGGCAGATCTACTGAAATACACTGCTGAGGAGAGCAGTGGGTGGGCCAGGCAAGGTGGGCCATACCATGTGGGTCATCTCCCTGGCTGAGAATGGAGCTTATGCTGTAGTGGCTGCAGATTGCTTCATAGTGCTGCGCTTTAACCATTTGCGCCACCAGGGAGAGCTCAGGTGTGAGCTTTTAATAAATAACCATTCCTTCTCAAAAAATTCTAACTTACAAGATGTGGGAGCCAACACCACCCACTGGGTAGCATTAGCGGAGCTCCCAGACATGGGCAGGCAGTTATGTAGTTGAAATACACGAGTCCAAAAGTCCTGGCTGATGGCTTATCCTCTGGTCCCTCCTGTTCCTGCCCAGACTCCCCCCCCCCAACACCACTGCATTCATTAGGGAGCAAGACCCCAGACTTTCCAGGGCCCTGGGAGCACCCGATCACAGTGGGAAGCCCCCAGGCCTGGAACCAAGACGGCCACAGAGCTTTTCTGCATGCAGAGGAGATGGAGGAGTCTGGGCAGGCATGCGTGTGGGCCTGTGTGGCTCTGTGGAGACACACACCCCCAGAGGCTTGTGCATTGGGAGGGATGGGCCCAGGGAGGGAAGCCTGGTCAGCCCCAGGATGATTTGTCATTGCCTAATGAGATTAATGAGCCCCGGGGGCTGGTATGCAGCAGTGCTGGGGCACTCATTAGAAGCAGATGCTCATGGGAGTGATAGCAAGTGGGGGCAGTGGGTGGAGCAAGCTCACCCACCAGGTGGTTTCCATTAATCTGTGGGTGGGGCCAAGGGTAAGGCAGCTGAGCTCCATCCCCCCTCCCTTTCTCTCCCTTGCTGACTCTGTGAGGAATCTGGCACACAGGCTGCCCTAGGCTGACCAGCTGAGGGCCAGGAAAGGGAGGCCTATGTGTTCCGGGAGAGCCCTTGCTTGCTATTGTAGCCCCAATCTGGCACAGTGTATGTGCTCAATTAATAACCTGTCAGACATCAGACAAGAAGGGCCTGGGAGTGGGAGGGCAGGGGAGTGGGAGGTTGGCTTGACCATCTAGGATTCTCTCTGGCCTTCAGAACCTCTCCTCCTCCCTGGCAACCTACCTGGGGGGTGTTCTGACCACTGTTCAGCCAACCCTCGATTTCTAAAGAACCCTGGAAGTCCTGGAGGGCTGGGAAATCTGCTCTGCGGCCTCCTAACCTATAATTTGGTTTTCAAACCCATGAGCAGGGAGGTCTGTGGGGACCAGAAGGAGCCAACTCCGTGCCACCCCACCCTGTTCAAATGTGTGTACACACTCACACACCCAGGCTCACTGTCATGCACACTCACACACTCACTCTTTTAACAACTTTGGTGAGATATAATTTACATACCATAAAGTTCACCCATTTAAAGTGTATGATCCAATGGTTTTAGTTTATTTACACAGTTAAGCAATCATCATCATTATCTAATTTTAGAAGATTTTCATCATCTCCAAAAGAAAACTTGAATCATTAGCAGTCACTCCCCTTCCTCCAACCCTTATTTCCCAGCCCCAAGCAACTGCTAATCTACTTGCTGTCTCTATAGGAGAGCCTATTCCGAACATTTCCTATAACCAGAATCGTGTAACTAGTCATCTTTTGTAACTGTGTTCTTTCACGCACCATGTTTCCCAAGCCCATCTGTATTATAGCAGGTATCAGCACTTCGTCTCTTTTTATGGCCAAATAATATTCCATTGTATACTACATGTTGTGTATTTATTCACCAGTTAGTGGGCTTTGGAGTGTCTCCACTTTTCAGCTTGTTATGAGTAGTGCTACTCTGAACGTTCCTGAAAGAGAAGTTGTGTGTATGTTGACTTCTTGTGGATGCTTACTGAGGAGTAGATTTGCTGGATCACAAAACTGTTTTCCAAAGTGATCACACCATTTTCTGCTCCCACCACTATTGTTAAAGCATTGCAACCTCTCCACATCTGCACCAATACTTGCTCTTACTGCCTTTTTTATTATACCATCTTAGTCCAGGTGAAGTGGTGTCTCATCGTGGTTGTGATTTGCAATTCCTGAATGACTAATGGTGTTGAATCTCATGCATTAACTGCTCATTTGTCTACCTTCTTTAAAGAAATGCATTGTAAATCTGTTATCCATTTTGTCAGCTGGATAATTTGAGCTGTATGTCTCCTTTATATACCCAGCCCTTTACTGGATATATGGTTTGAATATTTTTTCTCCATGGGTTGCCTTTCACTTTCTTGACAGTGTCTTTTAAAGAGCAAAAGTTTTCAATTTTTATTATGTTCGACTTATCAGTCTCTGTTATTGCTTGGACACACCCACGTGTCTGCATACTTAGCTTCCTTGAGCTCTATTTTCCCAAGAAAGGGCATAGGATCTGATTTGCTCCCAGGGCCCCCCCTCACCCTCAGCTTCTGCCTTCCAGGACTCTTCTCTTCCATATTAACATAGATTCTAGGAGAGAGCCATGTATGACCAGAGTGGAGGGAACTTGGTCTGGGTTGGTGAGGGAGACGAGGGAGGGGAAGCTCCTTCATTCACTGTGTCTTTTCCAGGTTCCAAGACCAAGGCTCTGTGGAAGGAGGCAGGGGACCAGAGGTTGCATAGCAGTGAACTATCTGTGTGTCCTCATGACCTCACCTAAGAAATGAGGGCATCAGATTAGATAAACCTTAGTAAACCTTTGCAACCTGGGTTGCACAGTCCCCTAAAACTATATGCACAATCTTGGATATGGCAATAGTTCTGGAGCCTTCACCAGATTTCCAAGGATGCTCTAAGCTAGATAGGTATAGACCTGATGACAGATAGGGTCCTGGTCAGTCCAAAATGTAGCTAAATTCTTTGGTGGTATTTCCTCCTGCTCTGAGGTGGGTCCAGCCCTGGGCCTGCTGGAGCTGCTTCCCTTACCTTAGGGACCATGAGGCATGGGCTGCCCACGAGCCAGACCACCCAGCTGTCAGAACTCAGCACAGGGACCTGGTCTGTGCCCCTCAGGAGAGGGCCTGGGAGCCACTGTACGACTGAGGACGCTAGAGTAGTCACCTCTGGCACCCTATGCCATTCTACTGGTATGAGGCAAGGGGGAAAGAATGCCAACACGTGGTGGCAGCTCCCCTCTCAGAAGGCCCCGGCATGGCTTTGGGCCGCAGGAAATCCAGGGCAGGAAACGGCTGGGGCCCAAGCGACCGCCTTGCTCCCATCTGCAGAGCATCAGTGGGGGTGGGGGTTCTGGGGGGGGGCGGGGAGGAAATGAGAATAAACACAAGTGAGCGGAGAGGGAAGGGGCGGGGGGCTGTGGCCCCAACCCCTTGGCAGCCCATGAAGGGAAGTGACACAATGAGGAATGTGTTTCCCTCTGCCCGTCCCCTGTGTGGGGGTGGAAGGCAGAGCCCTGAGAATGGGCAGACCCCAACAGGGGCCAGGGGGCACATGCTAGAATAGCATAGGAGGGGGGCCTTGCGGGGGGAGGGGGGTCTGGGCTGCAAAAGGGGGAGATGGGCTGGAAGGGCAACCCTGAGTAGGCGGGGCACTCATCCGGCTGTCTCTGGCTCCACTCTGCCTGAGTATTCTGGGGTCTTCGGATTCCACGATTCCTGAGCCCACCGGCAATGGGGCAGCATTCCTGTACCCCTGAGTACAGAAGCCACCCCTCTAAGAAGCTGGCCCCTTCTAGTGCCTGTCCTTTCTTTCTCAAGGGACTCAGGACCTTGTAGCCCTTAGATGAAAGGCTGCTGAGGTCTCAGAACCCTTGGCCATGGATGAGGCTCAGCAGAGAATTCTCATTCTCTCTCCCCCCTCCTCCACTCATGTTTATGTCCCCAAGTGAGACTGTCTGTTCAAAAACAGGCCCCCTGGTGGAACGGCACCTCCCCATCCTGGACACCCATTTCCTCTCTCCCCAGCAGGGAGCTGGCTTAGTTAACCCCCTCCTGCCCATAACCCAGACATGTCCTGAGGTTTTGGCAGTTAGAGCCAGGAGCTCATCTGACCCAGCGGGGAGCAGGACCTTGGAAACCATGTTAACCCAACACAGTTCTACTGCTCTTCTTCCTGCCACAGCCCCTTCTGACAGTTTGTCTGCAGGAGTCCCCATCCTCACTCTGCCTCATGGATTCGTGGGTGCCAGGGTGGGGGTTCAGTGGATATTAACACTCAGGGAGCAAGCAGGGATTGCAGCCCCCTCCCTGCATCCCAGGATGGGAGACCGGCTGAGCAGCAAAGTCTCCAGGTTAGCTACTCTGTGGAGCCTCAGTGACGGAGCTCAGGAACCCTTGGTCATCTGGGCACTTCTCCCCTTGCTATGCCCAAAGACAGGACGTGAATGAGAAAGCCAGTGCACCAGCACTTACCCAGGTCCTCAGCAGTTCGACAGAGCTGCCAGTCTGGTGTTGAGCTGGGGGCCTACTGGGCACCAGAGGGTCCTCAGTAGGCACCTTGAGACAGAAGCTACTCTAACAACTTGCCTGTAATCACACCTCAAGGTTGGTGGCTCTTGGCTCCAGGAAGCCCTGGGGGTACTGCCATCTCCTGTCCAGTCCTGCTGAGCTCAGCCCAGAAGTGCTGCTTCCTTTGCCACCTTCACTCAGCACTGTGGAGACCCTGGAGGGTGGGGGGCAGAGGGAGAGGGAGGTAGGTGGGTAGACCCTCTCAACCTCAATCCTCCTCTGAAGAATGAGGGGCAGGTCCAGGTGGCCACAAGCACCATCTGGCCTGCTTGGAGATCCAGGTGAGCATCCAGTGACCATCAAGCACCATCTGGCCTGCTTCCTCACCTGTCACATGAAAAACTCCAGAGGGACAGGAAGCTGTACAAACACCCTCTGTAGCCAGGCTCAAGAGTCTTCCTTTGTATAGATATTCACAAAAGACCTTCAAATGATTCTCAACAGCCCTGGGGGATGTTCAGGACTGTTCCTGGGATGTGGAAGGAAGTGGAATGTGCTCTGAGGCCTTCCCAGGCTCTCTGGGCATCTCCGGTGTGTCTCTCTGGCCAGTACCTCTTGGTAGTGTCTGTCTAGGGGCAACCTTCACCATCAGCCTCCGAACTAGCACTGAGGAGTGTGGGATTTACTAGGAACTCAAGCTTCCCATGCTGCTGACAGTGAGGCCAGGTCCCGGGCAGTGGTGTGGGCCCCTACAGGGAAGAGGTGTGAGAGACTTCCCACTTGCCTCCCACAGGGACCTGAGGAACAACGTCATCAGCACAGTGCAGCCTGGTGCCTTCCTGGGTCTGGGGGAGTTAAAGCGCCTGTGAGTGACATGCCCTGTGTCCCCAAACCTTCCAGCCCTCCCCTGCTTCCTGGGGAAAATCCACCCAGCTCCCATATGCACCCACCGTCCTCGTCACCCCACTACCCCTGCTCTCCTCCACCAGCTGCCCTTCTCCCCATGTGCAGATTGACTGGGATCAAACAGTGACCGTTTCCACCCATCTCCTGTTTCATCCCACTCCCCACACAAACCCCAGCCACATGCATGTCCTGCATGCGGGGACCCTTGCATTGCCATGTGGCCGACTCGCTGAGGTTGTGTGTGTATCTCTAGAGACCTCTCCAACAACCGGATTGGCTGTCTCACCTCAGAGACCTTCCAAGGCCTCCCCAGGCTTCTCCGACTGTGAGTGAGGGGTGGCGAGGGCGAAGGGGAAAGGGAAAGCTCACCCCAAGGAGGGCTGGGGAGGAAGAAGAGAGCACCAACCTATGGTGGATCCTTGCATGCTCTTCACTCCCCGCCTGCCTTCTCTGGCCTCAGGAGATCCTAAGGTCCTATCTCAGTGTGTCCTGCTCCCTACAGAAACATCTCTGGAAACATCTTCTCCAGCCTGCAGCCTGGGGTTTTTGATGAACTGCCAGCCCTTAAGGTTGTGTGAGTATCTTTTCCCAGCCTCAGATCCCTGCTCCCTTCCTCTGCCCAGGAGGGAGATCTCCTGACCGTCACTTACTTCCAAGTAGGCAGGACTGGCAGTGGCTGAGTCACCACCTGCTCACCTTCCCGGGATTGTGGCAGTGGTGGTGATGCACACACACCCAAGCTTGCCCCCTCTGCTCTGTCCCTTCCTGGGGCTCCACTCCCAGCCTATGCAGCCTGCACCCCCCCCCCCCACACACACACACACTAGTCACTGGCTCCTCTACCCACTCTGCAGGGACTTCGGCACCGAGTTCCTGACGTGTGACTGCCACCTGCAATGGCTGCTGTCCTGGGCCCGGAATCAATCCCTGCAGCTGTCGGATCGTACACTCTGTGCCTACCCCAGCGCCCTACATGCCCAGGCCGTGGGTGGCCTACAGGAGGCCCAGCTCCGCTGCGGTGAGCAAGCCGCTACCCTACCTAACACAGCCCTGCCTGCCCCTCGAGTCCCAGACTCCTCCTGAAGGCCCCCCACTTGCTCTGCCTTGAGTGTTACTAGGGGTGGACATGTTCTTCCGAGCAGCCTGTCCCGGCCGCACTGGGGGCTGCCCTCCCTCAGTTCTAAACTTTTCTCTGGGCTGCTTCTTAGTTTATGTTTTCATCTGTTCCTACCTCTTGAGGTGACGAGTGAGCTGTGGAAAGGAACCATTTATTTAACAAAGCCTATCTTACCCTGGAGGCTTTCTCTTCCCGGTCTTCCTTCCCAACTGATGCCAGGCTCCACGTGGAGGGGCCAGGCCCCCGCCCTACGGAGTTCTCCCATAATCCCGGGCACTCGAGTCTCATCAGCAGTGTCACCTCCCACAGAGGGGGCCCTGGAGCTGCACACACACCACCTCATCCCGTCCCTACGCCAAGTGGTGTTCCAGGGCGACCGGCTGCCCTTCCAGTGTTCCGCCAGCTACCTGAGCAACGACACCCGCATCCGCTGGTACCACAACCGGGCCCCAGTGGAGGGTGATGAGCAGGCAGGCATCCTCCTGGCCGAGAGTCTCATCCATGACTGCACCTTCATCACCAGGTAACTGGTCTGCTGCCCCCTCCCAGCCATGGCACAGGGTGGGATGGGTGGTAGCACCATCACCCACCCCCCAAGAGAGTCATGTCCACACGTGTTCCTTAGTGTGTTCACGTGTGTAAAGATGTGTGTGTGTGTATGCACGGAAATCTAGGGCTAAGTCATGAATGGTCTGGACAGAGGATAGAAATTAACCATTTGACAAGGAAAAAATGATTATACTGTCTCACGTTTCTTTAGTGCCTTTACGATGTATCTCTCACCTCTTGAGGTGACAAGTGAGCTGAGGGCAGCAGTGAGGTTTGGGATCTAGAGGCTGGGGCACAAGAAGCTTCAACAAAGGAGGAGGGCAGGAGAAGGAGAAGGGGGAGGGCCCTCACTGCAGCTCTCACCTCTCTTATTGGATTTAATTTCTCTATTAGACCTGCAAACAGTGGTATTATTAGCTCCATGATAAAGATGGAGAAATTGGAGCTCAGAAAAGCAATATCATAAGGTTAATCAGAATTAAAGGAGTATGTACTTATACCCCTGATTAAAGATCAAAAAAGAATCTAAAGCTGGTGCCCTGCAGGCCCTTGTGTGGGGTGCCTTGGGGGGCCAGGCCGGGCAGCAGGGAGGGTGGCCCCCCAGAGTGCCTCGCCCAGCCAGCCCTCCGCCGCCCGCCTGCAGTGAGCTGACCCTGTCTCACATCGGCGTGTGGGCCTCGGGCGAATGGGAGTGCTCCGTGTCCACGGTCCAGGGCAATGCCAGCAAGAAGGTGGAGATTGTGGTGCTGGAGACCTCCGCCTCCTACTGCCCTGCTGAGCGCGTGGCCAACAACCGCGGGGACTTCAGGTTTGTCTGTTCTGCTGCCCCCCCACACCCGGCACTGTCCCTAAACTGTCTCCAGCCCCCTACCCCACTTCTGAGACAGTGACCAAGATCTCCCCATCTGGGACCTGCGTCCCAAATATGGAGAAAACACATCCTTGTCACTCACCGCCAAATCCCACTGTTGTGGGGGGACCTTATCTTTTTTATAAAATCACCATCTAAGAAGTGCTGCAGAGATCAAAAAGATGTTCATTTCTTCCTTCATTAATAGTTTACAAAGCTCTCCAATCGAAGAATATCCCATTTTAATATCCTAGCCACCCAGCGACCATTTAGGCAGGGGAGGAATTATTCCCCCCACTGTACAGATAAACATATCCAGGGCCCAGTGACAGCACTACCTGAACAGAGCTAAAAGACGGCAGAGTTTGGGAGCCTGAAGAACTGTCCAATCCCCACCCCTTCCCCCTTCTGGACCCTTCTGCACCAAGAGCAAGCATCAGAGTTCTAGTTGAGGGAAGGACCTTTGCCCTGAGGGGCCTGGTTTACCTCCACCTTCTACCTCTGCCTGCAGGTGGCCTCGAACTCTGGCTGGTATCACAGCCTACCAGTCCTGCCTACAGTACCCCTTCACCTCGGTGCCCCTGAGTGGGGGCGCCCCGGGCACCCGAGCTTCCCGCCGTTGTGACCGAGCTGGCCGCTGGGAGCCCGGGGACTACTCCCACTGTCTGTACACCAACGACATCACCCGGGTGCTCTATACCTTCGTGCTGGTGAGGCCAGGAGAGGAGGGAACAGGGGCAACCCATTGGCTCTGGTTCCAGGAACAGCAAGGGAAGAAGCCCTTGTCTCCACAGGGGAGGGTCTCAGGGACACTTCCCTCTAGGGTGCTCCTTGGATGCACAGTAAGGGGCCGTGGGGCTGCATCCGGGCTCCCTCTCCAGCCTTCCTCCCAGTGAATTCAGACCTACAGAGGCCACACCAGGGAAGTGTGGACTCCAGCATCTTTATTCCCCAGCACATCAAGGATGGCCTTAAAGGGGAGAACAGGGAGCGCACCAGGGCGTCCCATTGTCCTCAGGCCAGTGGCGCTGGGAGCCAGCAGCCTTGAGCTGTGATGAGCTCATTGCCACATACACCCTCCTGTCTTGATTAGACCCAGCTGGTAGGCTAGACACCTCTCCAGCCTCTGCCGCCCTGCGTCAGCACAGAGGAGGGGGCCCCCTAGGGGCAGTTCTCAGAGAGAAGGAGCAGGTCTGGAAGATCCTTTTTCTTCCCCCTACACCCCCAGATGCCCATCAACGCCTCCAACGCTTTGACCCTGGCCCACCAGCTGCGAGTGTACACAGCTGAGGCTGCCAGCTTCTCAGACATGATGGATGTAGTCTATGTGGCTCAGATGATCCAGAAATTTTTGGGTTATGTTGACCAGATCAAAGAGGTGAGATTCAACTGGGCCTCTGCCAGTTGACCCTGGGGCCCTCCCCCTCTCCTTCTCCTGCCCGCCTCATTTGTTCAAGCTTCTCGTGCCCCAACCTCTGCGGCCCAAACCCCACTGCTGCCCTCAGTGACTCCTTTGCCCATCCCAGCTGGTGGAAGTGATGGTGGACATGGCCAGCAACCTGATGCTAGTGGACGAGCACCTGCTGTGGCTGGCCCAGCGCGAGGACAAGGCGTGCAGCGGTATTGTGGGTGCCCTGGAGAGAATTGGAGGTGCTGCCCTGAGCCCTCATGCCCAGCACATCTCTGTGGTAAAGGGGGTCAGCTGGATGGGAGCTCCGGGGGGTGGGGCTTAGCACTAGGAGGGAGCTTAAAGTGGACAGAGGCTTCCCCGGTCGCCCGGAAAAGAAACATGTCTCTCAGATAGCAAGCTCCAGGCACCCGGCTGCCGAGAAAACTGAGTGTGGCTAAATTCCGGGTTGTGTGCAATCGAATTCAGGTTGGGGCAGTGTGGCAAGGAGGGAGAGCTAATGCTGGATAAGGCAGGGAGGGAATCGTGTTGAAGGCTAGCCTGGTGGGAGTAAAAGTGTAAGGAAGAAGGAAGCGGAGGAAGGCTGGTTGGGCAGGGGCAGAACAGTGGTGTTGACTTCGGTTCCCAGAGATGAGGGTGACATTTCTGATGGTGGAGGCCTCGCGAGCCAGTTACCCGCCACAGCAGAGCCTCTGATCCTTTGGGGGACGGAGGAATTTGAACATGCACCCTGCTCTCCTACTGAGTTGGGGCAGCAAAACTGGTATGAGCCAAGAGCAAGCAAGTTAGTGAGCAGGAGCAAGGGCCTGAGGAAGAAGGAAAAGGAGACCCCTTGGCAGATGTCAAACCACCAAGCCTGGAGAAGACAGGGAGGACTAAAGGAAGAGGGACAAATCTCCAAAAAGGGGCTGTGCAGCGTCCAGCAGGAGAAGGCCAAGCCATGGCGCCAAGTCCCAAACGGTGGAGTGACAAGTTCCCTGTTCCCAGAACTCAAGGAACGTGGCGTTGGAGGCCTACCTCATCAAGCCCCACAGCTACGTGGGCCTGACCTGCACAGCCTACCAGAGGAGGGAGGCAGGAGTGCTGGCCGCTCGGCCCGGCGGCTCTGGCCGCCATCTGTCCCTGGAGCCGGAACCACTGGCCGATCAGCAGCTCCGCTTCCGCTGCACCACCGGGAGACCCAACATTTCTCTGTCGTCTTTCCACATCAAGGTGGGCGCTGGGGGTAGGGGCAGAGAGGACAGGATGTTGCTAAGAGGAAAGGTGCTGAGATGCAGGTGCTGGGTGGGGGTGGGGGTGGTGAGAGGAAGCAGAACCCAGATAAGAGGGTGGGCGAATGGGAGGGGGGGCACCGCAGTGGATCCTGGGTGTCCCTGAGGAACTCCTATGTCCCCCCAGAACAGCGTGGCCCTGGCCTCCATCCAGCTGCCGCCCAGTCTGTTCTCATCTCTTCCGGCTGCCCTGGCTCCCCCAGTTTCCCCAGACTGCACCCTGCAACTGCTCGTTTTCCGAAATGGCCGCCTCTTCCGCAGCCACGGCAACACCTCTCGCCCTGGAGCTGCTGGGCCTGGCAAGAGGCGTGGGGTGGCCACTCCGGTCATCTTTGCAGGAACCAGTAAGGGAATGAACTCCCCACATCTTACTGGGTCCTCCCTTCATCCTGCCCTTCCCTTGCCCACAGCGCCCCCTAATGCCCCGGACGGAGTTGGCAGTGTGGGGGAGGGTGGGGGGAGTGTGCCCTCGCCCCTTTCAGGGAAAATGGGGAAGAGAAAGGGCTGTGTATGCAGACCCTCCACCCACCGGGCCTCGCTCCATCCCAACGGGCTCAGCCGGGTATCAGCCTACCTACCCTCCCTGAGTCCTTTCTACACCTAAGCTTTCCTCCCTCGCTATTACCTCTCCTTTATTGACCCTGAATATCCCCTCCCAGCGCCCTCTCGTTTAGGGCCCACCGCTCACGGGGCAAGAGCCAAGTATTTACTTGTGTTTTGATTCATCCTGTGTCTCCCCATTAGACTGAGGCCCTGGCTGACATAAGACCACACCCCCAAGGCCAGTGCAATGCCCTGCTGGGTGGGTGTTCAATGCAAGCTGGCCTGGGGCCTATCTGTGTGGCCTTCCTTCTCCCCGCAGGTGGCTGTGGCGTGGGAAACCTAACAGAGCCGGTGGCCGTGTCACTGCGGCACTGGGCCGAGGGGGCGGAACCTGTGGCAGCTTGGTGGAGCCAGGAGGGGCCCGGGGGGCCTGGGGGCTGGAGCTTTGAGGGCTGCCAGCTCCGATCCAGCCAGCCCAAAGCCAGCTCTCTGCACTGCCAGCACTTGGGCAATGTGGCTGTGCTCATGGTGAGTGTGGTGGGACTGGGGGGAACACAGCAAGGCAGGAAGGACTATACCAGGCGGGGGCAGAGGACTGTGACCCCCTGGGGCCACAGAGAAATACAGAAAGAACAGCCTCTCAGGCCTCCCTGTTGTCAGGACCCATGGGGAAGTACCCCTCAGGTCCCCCCACCCCTTTTCACCTTTCAGGAACCAAGGAGTCAGGCCAGGACTCTGATGCTCAGCCTCTGCTCTGGCTCCCCAGTCCTCACTTCCTTTTCCTCCTCTTGCCAGGAGCTGAGTGCTTTCCCCAGGGAGGTAGGGGGCTCGGGGGCAGGGCTTCATCCAGTCGTGTACCCCTGTACAGCCCTGCTGCTGCTCTGCCTCTTCTCCACCATCATCACCTACATCCTCAACCACAGGTGGGCACTGCGGTGGGGAGGGAGGGCCCAGCAGGGAGGCCACGGGTCTCACTAAGTTCTGATTAAGCGCCTTTCCCAGCTGGGGCCTGGGCCTTGCCCAGGCTATTGCCTAGTTATTTGCTGGCCGGTTCTGGGGTTGGAAAACACATTTTAGGGGTCAAGTCCTTCCTGCCCCGGGTCCTCTATCACATTTGCACACATACCACCACCTGCATGCACATGGATATCTGCCCTCTCCCTTTGGCAGATACCCCAATGGCCTTGAGACCCCAAGGGCCTGACCTTGGGTAACCCAACTGTTACTGTTCGTATCTGTTTCTGGAGTAGCTCCATCCACGTGTCCCGGAAGGGCTGGCACATGCTGCTGAACTTGTGCTTCCACATGGCCATGACCTCCGCAGTCTTTGCAGGGGGCATCACCCTCACCAACTATAGGATGGTCTGCCAGGCGGTAAGCAGAAGGGGCTGGGTGGTGATGGGGCGACAGCGGGGCCAAAATGAGTGTTGGTAACTTATGTTAGAGTAGGGAGGTAGAGAAGAAGAGAAAAGGGGGGTTCAGGCTTATAGGCACAGCTCCACAGTTCTGTGTTCTGCCTTATGGGGGGCGGGAGGCAAGAGAATGGGGTGTCAGGAGCAGTAAAACTAGGACAGTGGTAACCTGCGATGGAAGGATGAGCAAGGTAGTAACAGGGTCACAGAGAATTCCCCAAGTGGGAGAAAAACCCAGGGTAGCATAGAGAGGGTGAGAGCAGGGACAGAACCTTGGAGAGGATCTGGGTGGGATCTGGGTGGAGACGTGGGGAGTGGGCGAACTCTGAGTCTCAGTGGGCTGAGACTCTAAGATGGTCCTGGTGGTGGCAGTTGGGTCCCCCAATTTCAGTGACCTGACCCCACAGGTGGGCATCACTCTGCACTACTCCTCTCTGTCCACACTGCTCTGGATGGGAGTGAAGGCCCGTGTCCTCCACAAGGAGCTCACCTGGAGAGCACCCCCTCCACAAGAAGGGGACTCTACCCCACCAGCTCCCCGTCCTATGCTCCGGTACATGTTTCCAATTGACAGCTTTGCAGTGGAGAAGGGCTTGCGGGGGGGGGAGGGGAACGCAGGAAGGGTCCTGTATATATGTTCTTCCAGGGTGGATGCAGGATGGGGCTGAGGTCCTAAGAGATCACTCTCCAGAGACACAAAAGCCCAGGCCTATGTGGCACGAAGTAGGCATATCCTTAGAGATTTTCAGACATGACAGAGCCAGGGAAGGAAATGCCTTCAAAAGGCACTAGGCAGGGCTCCCAGGGCCCTGCGTGGCAGCCCTAACTCCTACACTATTTAGAATAAGAAAGGGCAGTTCTGGCCTCTGTCCCATAAAACACTCCCAGCCACATCCCATAGGGACCTGCTGGGCCTGCCAGAGTGGCCTGGAATCCCCAGCAAAAACTTTTGACAAAATTTAAAGGCAAAAGAGGATGGAGCAGAGACCCTGAGGGTTCTGAGCACCTAGACCTCCCCTCCTGGTTTGTCACCTCTGACCCCCAAACCCCATTCCTCCCCAGGTTCTATTTGATTGCTGGAGGGATCCCACTCATTATCTGTGGCATCACAGCTGCTGTCAACATCCACAACTACCGGGACCACAGCCCCTAGTGAGCGCTGCTACTGCTTGCCCTGAACCTATCCACTGGGTGCCAGGAGTCTTCTACTGGCAGGGGCACCTCCCAGGCCCACCCAGCCAGTGAGCCAACTCACGTCCATGCATGTCTCTGCCTCTCCACACACCATAACCGATCTCCCCAACTACCCAACCTATTGGCCTCCTCAAAGATGCTCCCCCTCCTCATCCATTGCATGTGTCTCCCCTCAGCTGCTGGCTGGTGTGGCGTCCAAGCCTAGGAGCCTTCTACATCCCCGTGGCTTTGATTCTGCTGATCACCTGGATCTATTTCCTGTGTGCAGGGCTGCGCTTAAGGGGTCCTCTGGCACAGAGCCCAAAGGGGAGCACCAATAGAGTCTCCCTGGAGCCAGGGGAGGAACTGAGGGGTTCCACCAGGCTCAGGAGCAGCGGCCCCCTCTTGAATGACTCAGGTTCTCTTCTGGCTACTGGAAGTACCGGGGTGGTAGCATCCTCCGCGCCCCCGGAAGATGGCGATGGTCTCTATTCTCCCGGCGTCCAGCTGGGGGCGCTGGTGACCACTCACTTCCTATACCTGGCCATGTGGGCCTGTGGGGCTCTGGCAGTGTCCCAGCGCTGGCTGCCCCGGGTTGTGTGCAGCTGTCTGTATGGGGTGGCAGCCTCTGCACTAGGCCTCTTCATCTTCACCCACCACTGTGCCAGGCGCAGAGACGTTAGGGCCTCCTGGCGTGCCTGCTGCCCCCCTGCCTCGGCCTCCCATGCCTCCCCCAGAGCTGTGCCCGCTGCCCCCGAGGACGGTTCCCCAGTGTTCGGAGACGCTCCTTCCCTCAAGTCCTCCCCTAGCGGCAGCAGCGGCCACGGTCTGCCCCTGGGCCCCTGCAAACTCACCAACCTGCAGTTGGCCCAGAGTCAGGTGTGTGAGGTGGGGGTGGTGGCCCGCGGGGAAGGGGAACCGGAGCCTACGGGCTCCCGGGGGAGCCTCACCCCCCGCCACCCCAACAATTTGCACCACGGACGCCGAGTGCACAAGAGTCGGGCCAAGGGGCACCGAGCCGGGGAGGCAGGAGGCAAGAACCGTCTCAAGGCCCTGCGTGGGGGCGCGGCAGCTGGGGTGCCCGAGCTGCTGTCCAGCGAGAGCGGCAGCGTGCACAACAGCCCATCCGACAGCTACCCCGGCAGTAGCCGTAACAGCCCGGGTGCCGGCCTTCAGCTCGAGGGCGAGCCCATGCTCACGCCGTCGGAGGGCAGCGACACCAGCGCGGCTCCCTTGTCGGAGGCCGGCCGGCCAGGCCAGCGCCGCAGCGCCAGTCGCGACAATCTGAAGGGCGGTGCGCTGGAGGAGAGCAAGCGCCGCTCTTACCCGCTCAACACCGCCAGTCTGAACGGTGCCCCCAAGGGGGGCAAGTACGACGACATCACCTTGACAGGCACGGAGGCCGCTGGAGGCGGCTGCATGAAGACCGGCCTCTGGAAGAGCGAGACCACCGTCTAGGGTGGGGGAGGGCGGCGCTTTAGGACAGGCAGCCACTTGGCCTTATCTGACCTCTCTATGGCCCTCAAAGACGGTACGTCACAGGTTTGACGTAGAGGTGCCCTCGGCTGCACGAGGGGCTCACCAGCTTTAGTCCTAGAGGTTAGGAAAAGGATAGGCAGAGGCCTATCACTACCCAAAGGGCCATTCCTCTGGGGTAGCGACAGACAATCCCAGAACTACAGACATGAGCCATTTCTGCCCCGGCCCTGGCTAGTTTGGGCAGTCAAGTTGTCAGTGCCATTCAGAGTTGGGGAGAGGTTCTGGTAGTTTGTGGAGTGCCAGTAGAGTGGCCAGCCACAGCCCAGCCCAGGTGGGCTCCTTTCTAGGTACTCCCCACATCCTCCCACTCTGCCTCCCAGAGGTTCAACCAGCTCATCACAGGAAGGCAGCTTGAGAACTGTCTTCTCACTGCCCTCTGAAGGTGGGTATGCCGACTAGTGCCTCCCCCCAGCTGGTGGCTAACTAGGGAGCCAGTCTAGCAGGTGAGCCAGGTGACAGAACCATTGGGAGTTAACAAGGTGCTGCTTTTCATTAGCTATGCAAAAGGAGATAGTGGGGGCAGTGTGTAAGACAGCTCTGAAGGTGAACTAGTCCACTGAAGAGGGGCAGGTGTAAACAGGTGCAGTGGGATGCCCTTCCCCTTGGCACACAAACTACCCAGCAGGGCTTAGAGGTGGCGCTGCAGGACAAAGCCAAGGCCCTCTACCTACGCAGCCAACTCTGCCATGTACACGAGAGCAGAGTAGTGCTTCTGTTTGGAGCTGAACTGTCCTACAAACACTGCTCTCAAGGGTTTGGCAAGGCCGCAGGTGGCGGTATAGAAGCACTTACTGTTCGATTACAAGATCCACTTTCTGTCCCAGTCTCTGGACACAAGGAACCGAGGAAGAGCACTTCCCTGCCTCCATGAGGCCATATGGAAGAACACTCCCCAGTTTGAGCCTCTAGCTCCATATTAGGGAGAAATCTCCCGAACATCAAAACCAGCTTCCTGCCTCATATAAGCCCAAGCCAAATCCCTTGAGGCAGTGGGTGGGGCCCCTGCAGCTCACCTGGGGCCCAAGGCTCAGGACTTTTAAATACCAGTCATGGTATTTATTTTTCCCAATTTAAAAACAACCACCAGCCATTTACTAAGGACCTAATGAAAGTGGAGGGAACCCTGGGGCTTGGGAACAGGAAAACTAGGTCTGGGCCAGGTCCCCTCCCATTCTCCATGCCTCTCCTCCCCACAGCCTGATCACCAAGGCAAAAGATATGAGGAGAAAACCCACAGGCCTAGAGGCGTCCTGTTATTTATGCTTGCTGCACAGACGATATTAGACAGAGGGGAAAAAAAGCTTTGTATTATTCTTCCACATACGCTGGCTGCTGTTTACATACCCTGCCAATGCCTTAGCACTGGAGAGCTTTTTGCAATACGCTGGGGAAAGGGGAGGGAAGGGATGAAAAGTGCCAAAGAAAACATGTTTTTAAAGGCTCGGGTTTTATACAATAGAATGTTTTCTAGCAGATGCCTCTTGTTTTAATATATTAAAATTTTGCGAAAACCCTGTAAGCTATAACTTAGTCCACCCACGGTCCTTTTGTTATGAGGTAGAGGATCTCATGACACCACCCACAAACCCACCAGGACCTGCAAATGTACACAGGCCCAGAGGCCCCTAGTTCCTCCCAGGGCTGGTAGTAGGAATGCCACCTGCTCCATACCTACAGGGAGGCCTCATCAGGCCTGCAGTGGCAGCGTGTCCAATTCAAACCAGGAGCAGGAGAGCCTGACAGTCACCCAGTAATATAAAGAGGAAAGCCATCCCTCTGAACATGAACGTATATGCAATTTGCTCTTTCACACCCAAGGATGGGAATCTTCCCAAGCCACCTGTCCCAGAGTTCCCCAACGGTTACTCTAGGGCCTGGGGTACAGTGAAATAGTTCCTAGAAACAAGAACTTACACAGACTCATTTCTCTAGATAGGACAGGCCTCTGATCAAACTGCCGTAAGAATGGGGTAAGGTACCCCCACTGAATGGACGTCATGGAGGGTTAGGAGCATTTTCTGCAGCCTGTCTAGCAGCTTGAGCTCTCTGAAAGTCCCTCACTTCCTGAGGGGTACGTAAATACTGCTCTATTTCACTATCAGAAATGTTCTCATCTCCAGTGACTGTGGAGACAGAGGGTGTGGGGCAGACCCGCTTTGGAGGCTTCAACATGCAGGGGGGAAGGAGAAGGGTAGGACTGGGTGGTCGCTTCCCCTCAGGCAAATCTAAGGCACTCTTCCCCACCTCCTCTTTTCCCTGTCCTTGCCCCTGTCCCTGTGGCTCCTTCTGGGATTCCAGCTCTGTGGTTCCATCCCGAAAGGCCTTGCGGACCAGCGTGTGGCGGTGCTGGAGAAGGTCATCGATGTGCTTGACCACAGATCGTTTGTCAAGTTTCAAAACCTGCAACCAGGGCAGCTGCTCTGCCATCTGCAGCAGCACAGCCAGCAATTCTTGCAAGCGGGAGGAAGCAGGGTAGGGCAGATCCACATTGGCCAGTTTACAAAATCGGGCAAGGGAACATGTGAGACGATCTGAAGGCTGCAGCGACTGCCATGCCAGGAAAGTCGCAGCAGTGATCACAGGCAAGGGATGCCGCCCGGTGACCAGCCACGTCTCGTCTGCCAGCTCCACCAACTGCAGTGTTCGTGACAGCATCTTCTCTTTGTCCTCCACATACTTGGCTGGCACAGCGGGGGAGGCTTGGAACAGTTTGAAGCTGAAGCAAACAAAATGAAGGTCTGGTTTCAATGACTATGGGAAGCTTTTCTATCCCCTCCAGAACACCCAAGCTTGCTGAGCAGCAGGTCATACAGGGGCTGCGAGCAGTCAGGGTGAGCCTTCTGCTTGTGGGGTGAAGGGCACAAGAATATAGAAAGGAGCCAACGTATCTTTACCACTCCCACATCAGCTATTCTTCTGAGACCTTTACAAATGTTTTCCTTTAGTCTATTCTGCACCCTGTTGTGTACATTTATAGTTGGAAATGTTGTGGGTTGTCAGTCACCTAGCAAAGAAATGATCAAACTGCAAGCTCCAGACTACTTGATACCAACAGTTTTTGCTTCCTAATATATTCATCAGAAAAAGAATAGAATGTAACCACTTAAAAAGGCTGAATAGAATTAGTTTCAAACTCTAGGCCTTGTCATTGACTAATATTCTTTCAATTCAATTTTAGTAAAGTAGGACTGTTGCATACAGTCTCAGAGGCCACACACAACATGAGCAGTGTGACAGCCCTGGCGCCAAGGCTAACACCCACATCATTAGGTTGCTGTGAGAGGAAAGGGATTTGAAAGTTGTATCATTCTATACATGTAAAATGTATTAGAGGAAAGGGAGCACAGGTTTTTCTCCCACACCTTTTAGATGGGCTTTGGTCAAAAAGAGGTAGCTGAAGATAGAAGGATTTATGCTTAAGGACCTGGCCCAATCCAGTGTTTCCTCCTAGACAGTATACCTGCTGCAGTAGGTCTTCACCAGGTCCGCCAAGCACAGAGATGGCACATCCAGTCCTAGAAGCTTCACTAGCTGCATGTAGGTGCCAGAAAATACATCCAAATCTGCATACAACAGGGTACAGATGGTTCCCATGGTCAGGGGCCAGTTATGCTGCCGGCAAGTGATTAAGACACAGCACCCAACCAACACCTCCTTTTTCTGCAGCCTCGCAGCCCGGATGCCAGAGTGTCGGTATGCCTGTTGGTAGTAGGCAACTGCTGTGTCTTCAAATGTTGGTGGCAACTGCAGAACTCGACAGAGGTCTCTTACTCGGCGGAGGCCTACGAAAATCCACAGCAAAAGTTACAGAGGTTGAAGCTGCTACTTGTGCAGCTACAATCAGTTTCTGCTAAACTTGCCGCCAATACCAGATCCACAAATAACTCATCGTTCTATAACATACAGTGAATGGAGCAACACTGAGGTCATTCTAAAGGCATGAAGAAATTTGTAGAAAGAAATCACATTTCAGTCCACCAGTTTTTGGAGGCTGCTTTGATTTGAGTCAATCCAAACTTCTGAAGTAGGCTCATTGAGTCTATGGCAAATATACCCCCTGAACAAGTACAAACTTTGTACAAATTGCTACTTCTCTTAGCCATCCTTTACTTCGAATTACTGTTCTCTTCTACAAGATCTTACACAACAATGCTGAAACAGCAAAACAAGTAGATGGGTTGGATCATCAGAATTTTCTTTCAGTTCACCATGACATATAAACATATAAGATCATATCTCACCTCGTTGCTGGCTGCGACTAACTTGTTCATTTTCCCCTGTGCTTCGGGAATATGTTACTTCTGTAAGACAATGGACAAGTAGCTTTTTAGCGATTATTCACCGGAACCGCGCCCTCCCACCACACAAAGGAGAAGTCAAGTCACTAGGCATCTGCTACCGGTCTCACAGAAGGCTCAGGTATATGCACTTTAAGGGCCATCTGTTTTTTCTGCAAGAAAATTATCAAATACACAGAGATTGAGGAGGTCAGGACTGCACTACAGCAGCTCCGAGAGTTTTTGACAGTCTCTCGTGCGAGTTCAATAAGGGCAATTTTTTCCTGGCGTCTGATTTTGAGTACTGAACTGGTCACGGTCTCAGAAAATAAAAGAAAAAGGTGTTTTAGCCAGTCAGTGCTAAAAATTACTTCGGAGTAAAAGTACGTGCTGTGTTTGTAAAGTGGTCCACCGTGACCAGACTAGGAACACCGAGCGGAACGTCGTTTCTGTCTTTATTTATTAGACCTACTATATATGTCTGCTACCGTACTAAGGGCTACAAAAACACAAATGAATGGTATCCCTAGCTCACTTTACGTCTTCCCCGTATCTAAATGTACATGTGACAAGGAAAGAAAAGCAGATTAGAGGCATCTGATGCCAATCCCGCTACCACACCGGGCGGGCCCCAGGGCTCTGAAAGGTTGGCACAGGTACCTCGGAGGTTGCCCTCGTCGCTGAAGGTGGTGGTCAGGGTCCCTTCGGTTACCACGCAGCCGCAGTCGGAGCACACCAGCTGGCTCTGCGAGTAATGCGAGTCTTCCACCAGCTCAGTGGACCCGCAGCCGGGGCAGCGGCCTCCGCCCGACATCTCACAACCTGCCCAGGGCGGCAGAAGCTATCCGATAGGCCCCTGCAAAACTGCAAAAACAACACTATGTAGCACGAGAAGGGGAGACTTTTAAGGGCTGCACCTCCTTTTTCCGGCCAGCGCGACTACAGTGTAGGTACGCAGATGCCTCTCCCCCGTGATCGCACACTACTTCCGGTCCGTTTTTTTTTGGGACTCGGGTAGAAACATGAGTGAAGAGAGAAGGTTCCCGGTTTGGATTGCGTCTTTGGTTTCCTGCTGCTATCTGTAATTAGTTTGAGGTAAGCCAGAAGGGGAGTTGAATTTGAGTGAATTTCCTTTCTATGGACACGTGTTGCAGACAAGAAACGGTTGCTACGCCCAAGCAATTCTTTGTTCCAAGGCGCTAGAGGAATCGCAGATTTTCCCTGTATCTTTGGTAATGACGATTCAATTTGGCCCTAGGACTAAGTATGTATCTAAGAGAGTAGTGTAGTAAGAGTGCAGGAAATTGTGCTGTACTTTCCAAGCGGCTTCCCTAGGCAAGGTGTTTCCTCCCTTCGCAGTCTGTTTTTCTTAACTGTAGAATGTGGGAATTGAATTGAAATCCAGAGTGGCAAACTCAAAATGCTTTCATCGACTAGATAATGCTGGGAAAAGGAATCAGAATAACAGTGGTTACCTCTTGCTGGTGGTAAACTTAGGATTTCTCTTTGATCCAACTATGAGCATGTATGACATTATTTAGAAAAATTAACAAACCACGTTGTGCAGAGAAGGAAGTAGGGACGTTTGGGGAGGAGATATTGCTCCCCCAGAGACAAACATTAGCAGACTTGTGTGGGTTCCTCTACCGTCCTTGTTCTCAGGGCTATGGTCTCCGCACCCAGAGTTCTTGCTGGCCAGGTAGGCAAGAGCCCTCTCACCAAAGCCTGGTATGAGGAACATACTGGGAAACCAGTATCTGCTGAAAACAGCAGCAGATTGTGGCCAGATTAACAAAATGAGCAAAAATACCTGAAGGATTAGCAGAAAGTTAGCTAAGAATAGACAATAGAGAGAAAATGCTGGCTAGTAGGCTCAAGGGAAGTCCCTAGGCAATAGCCCCTGGTCACTCCCCTCTGGCTTGCATCCCTGTGATCATTACTCAGTTGCCCCCCACCTTTGTGTTTGATTCTAACAAATAAGAATCTGCCTTTGGATTGAGCCTGCACTTTTTCTTCCCCTTGTATCCCCTCTAGGCAGCTCATTGCTCCAAAATGCAAACACTTGCATTTTGAATAATGATCCCCTCATCTGTGTCATTTCCAACGCTGCATCTTTGCAAGGTGGCATCTTTGCACTAGCTGAGGAGGCAAGACAAAAACCTGAGGCCACCCGGTAGAGACAGTAGTTGCCTAGCCAGCCCCTGGACCTGTGGGCCTTGATGATCTCTGTCTGGCTTAGCATCTGGAGTTTAGGAAAGTTCACTTCTTTTTATGCTGTTCATATAGCCTGTGATCACTCCCTTTTATTTTCCTGGTAGCAGCTGGGCTGAGGGACTCCAAAGATAGGAGGAGGTTGTGTCCTTCCTTGGACTTGAGTTTGAAAGATACAATAGCTGGTCCCTATAGACTAGGTTTGGGGGAAGAGAGAATTCCAAAAGCAAGGGGAATGAATCTTAGTGGGGAAAGTCGGAGTCATTTGCATAAACTTTCCTTCCTTGAGACTTTTTCCAGAGGATTTTGTGTTTTTAATAAAACCTGAAGTTTTCAGAGAAGCTGTTTCCTTACCACTTTACATGGTGGTTCCACGAAGTACTGTTGTGGTTACCCAGCCCTTCCTTCCACTAAAACCAGGGAG
>NW_004567115.1:23684616-23699249 GCF_000260355.1 Condylura cristata
TGACTTATTAAAAAAAGAAAGAAAAAAAAAGAATGTCCGTCTCTTCAAGGGTCAAGGTCTGTGAGACATGGACTGTGGTTCAGATCACTTCCCTCATCAGGAAGACCTAGAGTTTGGGAGAGGTAAGCTCAGGAGTGTACACCCTCTACTCAGAAATGAACTATATTGATGGCTCCCAGATCTAAGTGGTCTTCAATTCCCGGGCATTCAGTTATACTCACAGGGAGTATTTCACTTTTGGGGAAATGAGTGGCGGGGGAAGAAAATCAAGGAAGGGGCCTTGTTTATATGTTCAGCCAAAGGTACCCATGCCCAAAAAATGTACAGCTTTTAGATCTGAGGGGAGAAAATTCAAATGTGATCTGTCTCATGAAGGCCACGGTCCCTGTGGGCAGAATGGTGTATCACAGGGAAGGGATTTGCCATGTCCTGTCCTCTCCAAGAAAAAGGGCACTGGGACCCTGGGCACTCAGCAAGGTGGTAGCAGCAGGAATGTAAATGAGACCCCTCTGAGGGTGGGGAACAGAGTTACCTCCCAAGAGAGTTGTTCCTAGAACACAGAGCCATTTATATTATACCCACATGAAACTACAGACACAACTCTTTGAAAGGTAGTACCATTTTATTTAGTGTTATAGGAAACTTTGTTACTTCTTAGAAACAAAACCAAAGAAATTAAAAATTCCCAAATAACAAAGTAGGAAATAATTCTTTAATTCAAAAACACTGGGTAGTCCTTCAGTTGGAGGGAGGAAGCGGTAAAGTTAGTAGCTCACATAACGTTGAGAACCACAGGGCTAGGGTGATGTGGTTACTAGGCCAGGTTCTCTAGCTATGGCACAGGTTCTCCACCTTTCAACTTTTCATTCATTAGTAGTTCCACAAAAGAGGGGGGCTGATTGGGAAGAGGATCTGTGGAGGGAAGACCCTGCATAATTTAACATTAAATTTCCTCTTGCCTTCAATATAGTTAAGTGACTAAGTGTCCTGGACCTTCTGTTCCCTCTGGTAAAAAAAACCTTGAAACCGCACACAAGTATTCCATTCATGTGAGCACATCCTCGGCTCAGGGTCAACAGCTGTTCAGCCTGGCAAAGGGCAGACTTTCTTGCTCCTACATTCTGTCACCCTGATGACGTTAACACATAAGAACAAAATGGGGGGGGGCTGTGGGGGACAGGACATCTGTCAAAGTCCAAGAAAGGAGATGATATGAAACAACCAGGCAAGGGATTGTCATTTTATTCAGGGAGATGTTCTGCAGTTGAAGTTCATTGCCAGGTGTTTGGAAGCCATGGATGCTTCCCTGAATATGAGTGTTCATTCTCGAGGCAGTCGGTCAAGACCAAAGAAAAGAGCTGCTCCTGCTTCTCAGATGCAGCCTCCTCCCAGGTAGGCTAGCATATATAGGAACAGGAGGCAAGTCCTCACTTCCCTCTTGCAGACAGGTGTATGTCTCAAACAGGCCTGTTAATGGGGCTCTCGCGCCCTGGTTCCCCAGCCTCTGCGAATTGGTCAGAGCAGGCTGAAGTTTTTCCTAGCTAAATTCTCTTCTAAAATAGAGTCCTCAAAATGGCTATTAACTAATGACCTCCAAGTTACCTTGTTATCTATGTTGTGAATTGCAGGAATGCTATAAATTCTTTTTGCTCCCCAGTGGTAGAAGCCAGACACCCTTGAAGTAAATTGCCCTTCATTAGCGTTACCAAGTGCCATTTCAGTGCACAGGAATTCACTCGTTTACCCAAATGCCCCTCTCAAATACTGACAAGTTACATGTCTGAGGTCCTAGCAGCACATTTTCTCTAAGCCAACAACCCCTCCTTACATAACACAAGTCTCCACGCTGGCTCAACAAAGGAGAAACCATTCAAAGCACACTGCTCTCCACCCCACCCCAGTGCACTTGGGTTATCACAGTCAAATTACATTTATATGAAGTAAAAAAAGTATTGCAGAACAAATACATACATGGACATTTTCAGAGTTCAAGTGAATATACAATTCTCTTTATAGGTATGTAAATAAACTTCATAGCACTATAAAAATACAAGTCGTCTGAAAAGTTTACAGTGGTCCCCAGTACACTAGGAGAGTATTAAATAAAATAGCTATGGATCACTGGAAGCTAATTAGATCAATTAAGTATCGTCCTTCAGATTAAAGTGCTCCGACAGAACTGACGTTGCAGCAAACATGATCCTGAAATGGGATTCTGCCACCCAAAATCTTGCTTCTTAGCATCAACAGAACAGAGATGAGATTCTTCTTAATCACTGCTGTGGTCTCAATTCCTACACACCTATATGCTTTCCCTCAGGAGAGATGTCTACATTTGATGAGATTCTATAACAGCCAGGAGAAAAAATGCATAATCTAGAACATCCTAATTCCAATATTAGGTTGCTAACAATGAACAGTCTGAACTAGCACTATTAAAAAGAGGCAAGTGTTCTAGTTCAGATGTGTATTCATCTAGTTTTTAACATCTAGCCATCCACGGAGGAAAAGGTGTAAGAAATGGGTCTGCTGAAGTCATTCTATGCGTGGTAGAAGCACATGAGTAAGTGCTTGGGTTGCCCAGCCCTTCATCAAAGCGCTGGCCAGGCCGTCAGGCAGCAGGAGGCCTGCCACCACTAGCAGTGGACCTCTAACCAACTTCCCCTAGTGCAAAGTGACTTCATTCCCTTGTTCTACTTTTCTCATCTCCACAAAGGTCCTCTAGGTCGATACAGAGCACACTCTAATGCTGGATAGCATTGGAAGCTGATGTTTAGTAAAGGTAGTTTGTTCCCGAGTCTAAAAGGCACACTCAGTGGCTCTCCCGGAACTCCTCAGCTTCAAAGTAATGAGACCAAGTCTAAGGAGCCCCGTATGTGTGTGTATGATATCAAAAGTTAGCATCTGTAGTCATTAAAGCTGCACCTGAGCTACTCAATAGTCAGGAAAGCAAGTAACACAGCACCAGTTGCATGGTCCTTCTCATTTCACCCCAAGCTTTAATGGCTAAGGGGATACATATTTTAAAATCTCAATAGCAAACAGAGAAAGCCTCAGGTGCCATCTGAATCTCCGGACCAGGATCAGATCACCACATCTGCAGTCAGGGCACAAAATATTTAAAACATAGTTAAAGGCACAGAGGCGTTTACAAATAAAACCCTGGGAATGTACAGTAAAGGCATCAGGTAATAATTAACCCAGCTTCAGTGGAGAGAGTTGACTTTGAGCAGATAACACGCCAGGGAGATGGTGGTTTGGAGCCCGAATGTTGGTTATCAGGCATACGGAGTCCTTGACCTCAGGAGCAGACAGAAACAAACGCACAAAAAGTCTCAGGGTGACATGCCGGGGATTCACATCTTTCCAGCTTTTTTGCCCACCTGCGCGGGAACTCGGAGGATGTTGGGGGTTTCTTCCATGACCCTGACCAGTAGATTGTCAATGTAGTCTTCCAACTCACGAACCTGAAACTCCTTCTTACTTATTGTTTCCTTCTGTTTGAGGACCAGCTGAATCAGTTCATCGTGGGTTAGCTGTGCATAAGCAAAAGCAGGGTCCGAAGGGTTGTATTTCTTTGGGGAGGAAGAAAAGAGGGGGAGGGAAGTGATAAAGTCAGCATAGGAATCAAACATCTACAAGAAATACAAAAAACGAAACTTTGTCAGCCATTTTTCTGGGAATCTGTTTTCAATTTAGGTGGAAAACAAGTGATTGATGGTTTTCTTAAAGGACCAGCGTAACTATTTCAGGCTCTGCAGGTTATATGTGGCGTTTGCTCCATGTCCTTCTTTGTTGTTTTGTCTCATGGGGCTGCAGACCCTGGATGAGAACTCTGGATCTGATGCTTTTGTGGATGCAATTATTATTGGAGGAATCTGAGTGCTAGGGGGACACAAGCAAATTTCACTGTGTGGCTGGGAGCCCAGCCCCAAGCCAAGGTGGCCCGTGAAGAAATTCTAATGGTTGAGGTGCAAGAGATAGTGATCTTCTCCCCATGCAACAGATCGCCTTTTACCCTTCTGTCTCGTTACTCTCAAGATTTGTTGCTAGACTGATGAGTGGCCACTCAGATTCCATTTTAAGCGATTTCATATTTTAAAAAATATGCCAGGTAAAAGCTAAGGGACTCCAGGCCACAGTCATCACCCTTAAACATCGATGGCATACGTGGGTCCTCAGTGGCCTGTGCTAGGGCTGAGTAGCCCACTCCACAGGAGAGCAGGAGCCTTAAGCAGTTACTGTGTTTCATAAGCATAAATAATCTGGGATGACCAGACTCCAATTGCAAACTCCAGACTGAGGCCAAAATCATGAGGAAACACAAAATAAGGAGTAACCTGACCTTCTAAATCTCCTGTAAGAAGGGGGGAAACAAAACAACTAAATTTCCCTAAGATCTGTGGCTCAAGAGATTTATAAATTTAGAGATACATGCTCGCAGAACTCTGTGGCAACCTCTCTGTTCACTGCCTCAGGGCTTCTTGGTCCCACTTAGGAACAGGCAGAGCTGGCTTCTAACCAGAAGCAGCACCATTCCTCATTCTCTGGTGACAGTACCAAAGGCCCTGCTGAGTCCAGGGATACAATCCCCAGAATTCAGAAAGAAACCCCCGTCCTCTCCTGGCAAGGAAGAGAAGCACCACAGTTGCAATTGTAGCTTAGAAACACACAGATATTTTCATTCACAGAGCAGGTTTTAGCCTGCACAGAAATAGATGACACTTTTCACAGCCTGCTTTCTCCCTTCAGCCTATTTTTTATTTTTATTTTTTTCTTTTTTAAACTCATTGAAGACACATGTTGACAGAGCACCTCCCCGGATGCAGTAGCTGTGTTTATAACTTATAAAACAATTTTTAGCCAAAAGTTTGTACACCTGGAGAAGAGTTCTAGAGGTTGGTTGTGCAACATTGTAAGGTCACTTAACTGTACCGAACTGAATGTTTAAAAACGACTAAGATGGTCCATTTTATTTCACCATGTGTTTTTTTTAAAGCTGTATGTCTCTGTAAACAATAGCCAAGAGCATGGTCTCAGGGATTTTTTTAGATTATACCTTTATCACAGCAGAATCCTAGTTATTCAGAAATATTAGATACTGTACCCTGCAAGGGACTTGGGGGATGAAAAGATGAAGAAGGCAGATGACACAGAAGGCAGGGGCTCCTGAGAGCTGGGTCCCCCCAGAGTCTCATGCAGTTGCTCTACTTGTAACTTTTGGGACAATTTTCGGCCAAAAAGTTGCACACCTGGAGAGATTGGTTGTACAATAACGCGAGGCAGGAAAGCCTCAATGACCCTAACCCCAGGCTCAGGGAAGCCAGTGGTGCTAGGAGCCGCACTAGCAAGAGACAATGCTGCACAGGCCCGGCCAGCTTCTAGGCGGCGAAGGTGAATTAAATATTAAAGGAGTATTTGCTCACCACTGGAAACGCCCAAATACAAAAGAGGAAAAAAATTATCTTTCACACCAATACATAGCACGCGGGTCTCTTATTTTTCCTGAGTTTCTTTATAGTAAGTTTCACAACTTCAGCATCACAGAATACAGTTTGATAGCTCGTGTGTATGTGTGTGTTTTCTCATCATTTTAACACAATTTTTTTTCTTTATTTAGAAATTCTTTAAACATTATGAAGAAAAGTCTGCTCAATATACTTTACAGAAATAAAATCTGATGCTTGAATTGTTGAACATGCAGTATGGTGAACCAATAATTTAAAGTCTAGAGTTTCAAAAATGCAACAAGTTTTTCTATGTAGAATTAATAAGTAAATGGAATGTAATGATTAAGTAACTGGATAAATAAACTTTTAATAAAATAACACTTTTTTATTTGTTTAAGTTTATTTTAAGGTATTGATGGTATTTCTCTGTGTTGAGTACTTTGTATTAATTTTGTCTTAGTGTTCGATGCTCAAGTGGATTAACTTCATAATATTTGCTCAAAGAAAGTTTTATTTTGTCCTCATCAGGAAGCCAGCTGATTCGACTGATACCCGAAAACTTAGGAAAGATTCATCATAACACAAATTAGTTTAATGGATGGTTAAGACTCCATTATATTTTAATTATCTCTTCCAGTGGGGGTATTTAATTTTAATATTAAAAATCATATGTATAATTTTATTTAAATGCATTAACATAAATCTGCAGCAACATCTCTAAACATGTCCTTAAGATCAATGGGTAGAAATGGAAAAGGACGTCACACCTAAAGTACGTTAGACAAACTGTCAGAAAGCTATTCAGTTTGGGTTATAAAACCCAAAGGGGAAAGAATATAGGGCTTGAGATCATCACATAACTGAAGGTCCCAGTCATTTGATGATTTAAAAACTTATATAAAACAATCCAGGAAAAAAAAATCCAGCATTACAGAAAGTGAGTAAGTTATAGAAAAGGGCAAAGAAAATATCTATTAAAAATACCCATTCAGTGGGATCAAAAATGGGGGGGGGGAAGGGAGGGAAATGCACGAGACTATGGTGGTGGCACAGGGGTGATTTGGTGATGGGAAACCCGCGGGGATTACAATCGAGATGTAAAAAAAAAAAGTGCAAAATGATGTAAAAATAAACTTTGTAATAAAAAAAAAAACAAACCCCCATTCAGGCCCTCCCTGGTGGCGTAGCGGGTTAAAGCACAGCACTGAGAGGCTTAAGCCACTTCCGCATGAGTTCGATCCTCGCCTGCCCAGGAGGTGACCACATGGTGCAGCAGACCCCTCCTGACCCGCCCACTGCTCCCCTCAGCAATGTGCTTCTTCGGTCTGCCTGTTCTGCTCCCCACTCTGTCTCTGGTGAATCCTCTCACCCTCTGCATCTCTGGCCTGTACCCCAGTTCTGTGTAAATAAATAAATAAATCTTTAAAAAAAAATACCCATTCAGTGGGATCAAAAACAGTGGGGGGAGGGAAATGCACTGGGCTTTGGTGATGGCACATGGGTGATTTGGTGATGGGAAGCCCATGGGAATTATAACTGAGATGGAAAAATGCACAAAATGATGTAAAAATTAACTATTATATTATTTTTTTAAAAATTCAAGAAACAACAGTGCCCATTCATCACATATTTCCTTCTGGTATTTTTACATTGGACTTTTTTTTACATAGTTGTCAGAATAATGATATGTATTCAAATTTGTGTCCACTTCTTGCCATTTATATGATAGATGATTTTTGAATCTAGTTGGTTATATTATTTTTAAATGGAAGTGTTAAAGCCGCCAGGGTAAATAATATACTCCAATTATAAATCACCTATAAAGGATGGAGGCCCTAAAACAATTGCCAAAAAAAATCCATCACAGTGGTGATCCAGCTAGTTTTTCATAATGTTAGCTATGCAATTTCTTTCCCTAATCTCTCTCTTACTTTGCAACATTCCAAAGAGTATTTTTTTTTAAATACTGTTTATGCCTAAGTACAAAGCATATATTATATGCCAAGCCAACTGCAGTCTCCAGGAAACTTTCCATACTTACTCAGAATAGTTATTAGGTATGGTCTATGACCAAGAGCTTTGTTGTGGGCAAGCAGAAGGGCAGCAGTTGCCTTTATTTTAGGGCAAGTTATGCTCAGTCAGGGCCAGGAGATAAGCTCCTGATTAAATGAGCTTTGAAGAGTAAACAGAACAGCAGCCCAGGGTCTTGTTCACTTCCTGAAAGCTAGGTGTTTGTTTCTCTTTGGAGCCTAGCTGCATTCCACAGTAAGAGGAAGAGAGGATGGGAGGATGGGAGCTGCTAAATGTCTCCAGTTTTCAGTATTGTCACCATTTTATAGAGTTCTTTTGCCCAATTTCCTGGTAAATGTCATTAACTCCAGGAAGACAAGTGTTGCCTCTTTGATGGGAGAAACACAAAAGCCAGCCAAGCTGAGATGTCAAGTTATGAGGTATTTTTAGGGCTAAAATATGGCAGGTGCTACACAACACAGCTGTTAGTTTGACAATGAGGCTTAGCACCTACCCTGTCGACCTACTACGGGAGGGAAGGCAAGAGGACTGGAAAACATTAACTTGCTTTAAGCAACAGCCCATTTCTACTCAGCCTCTTTACCTGGCTCTTAGTTCTCCAGCTTTCATACCCTCTCCTTATGCCACAGGTGCAGTGAAGCCAGAGACATTAACTACCCAATCATTAAAAAAAAAAAAAAATTGCTTGCAGGAGGAAAAGCAATGTGAGCAAAAAGCTTAAAAAGCAAAAACTCTTTGATATGCTGGAAACCATGAGACTGTAAAATACGTGATTGAATAAAACCTTTAGATTCCCTGAACTAACATAGAAATAAATTCAGTTCTACAGACTCCAGTTCCCACATTCAGTCAGGAAGTTCCTCTCCACATATCTGCAATGCAGCACATCCTTACCACTAGTGTCACTGGTTCCTCAGTAAATCATTCTCCCCTAGTCCGTGTGATAATCAATGACCAGCTTATAACCATGCAATATTCTAAATCCCTTTGACTTCAGAAGCAGAAAGTGCAGGATGAAGATACTGTAAAGCAGAGATCATCTGGAAGTTTAGTTTTGTTTTTGTGGGAAAGAGTTTTTTCCAAAGTTAGCCCAACTAAATACAGCCAGTCCTGGGTTGGATCTTGGGCAAAATGGGGAAAAAAATTAAAATGGACATTATTGGCAAAACTGGTGAAACTGATATATAATTTGAGATGAGTAATTATATCAATATTAAATTTCTTCATTTGATTAATGCCCTTACTTGCAGAGATTACACACTAGAATATTTAGGGGCACTATGTATGTATCCTACTTTCAAATAGTTTAGAAAATTATGTATGCATCTATATATACATCCAAGGAGAGAAGAGAGAGGGAGAATGTGAGAATGATAAAGCAGATCTGGTAAAATGTCAATAACTAGTCAGTGGGAGGAAAGGTAACAGTCCCCCTTTATCTGAGGGGGTATAGCCCAATAACCTCTGTGGAAGCCTGAGACCTCAGATAATGCTGAATCCTATATAAGCCATGTCTTTTCATACACACACACATACCTGTGGTAAAGTTAAATTTGTAAATACGACCTAGTAAGAGATTAACAACAATAACTAATGACAGGACAATTACAGTACATTGTAATAAAGAAATTTCAAAATACCTCATTGTGCATAGTATTTTCAAACCATGGTCGAAATTGGATAACTGTGGAAAGTGCAACCAGATTAGGGGAGACCTACTATCACAGGATTTCTTTGTCCTGTTATTGCAACTTTTTAAAGTTTTAACTTATTTCAAAATAAAGTTACAAAAAAGTACATCTATGTAATGATTACAGCTACAGGAATTTTACATGCTTGCCAAAAGATAAAAAAGCAAGCATGGGAGAATGAAAATACCCGATTTGAAAGGGCCAGCTGGCAGGTGACATTTTCTTCTCATTAACAAATGCCCATGTCAACCATGAGCACTGAGATATAAAGAATTCAACAAAAACTAACTGTAAGGGGGGAAGGTAGTTATCCAAGACAAGGGCAGGGGCTTCTAACAACAAAAACATATGATTATGATCTGCAAGGAGAGGCACCTAACTGTGACTCGTGGCTCTGGAAATGGGTTTTGTGGAGATGCATAACTACTTCTTGGAGAAGACCTACCTTCAGCATAGCTTCATTGATCAAGTTCTCACTGATGATGGTAGCAGTTCCCAAGCTGGAATTAGCAATCTTGGTGGCTGTTGTATTCATTGGCTTCACAGGCTGAAGTCTAAAGAGAGAGGTAGTAGGATCCTTAGACCTTTCTGAGGTGACAAAACCAAGAAATTACCCATTTCAAAGATGACAGCCAGAAAGACAGAGAAGTGGGGATGGTGGACACACACTGTTTACCTCTTGGTCCAAAATGTGCCGATGTCCTTACAGAAATGAAAGCAGCCAGTACGAGACAGCCACATACATGTCCACAAGCACATCCTCAGCCAGGTGTCTTCACCTTCTTACCAGACCCTTGTTCTTTACAAATGTCAAGAGAGCACTGAAGAGAATCTCTTATTTGCACAGACATCTACAGCCTCTGTGGGAGCTCCTGCAGAACCTTCTGTTCCTCAGTGGTACAGAGTTCAGAACAAACACACCAGCTTCCCTTTGGCTGGTGCTTGAAGAAAGTTTAACACCACTAGGTCGTGCAGCTCAATGTCAGTGGGTGCTAGATGCTATGACGGTGGTCACTGTGCATCTCTGCAGTCTGAGAGCTCTAGATCAGCCCCTGGATGATTCCTAAACTGGAGACTGCTACACTCATGCTACAAAGTGTCTGAAGGCTTCCCTATCGCAGGGAAGGTCAACCCTTATAGCAAATAGCAAAACAGGTGGGTTACACCAGAAGAACCTCTATGCTACTAGAGACCCACAACCTCTGCAGTAATAAAAAATACGGGGGAGGAGGCACCCCTCACATTTATAGAGACAATCTCACCTGTGCTTGGCTGACCCAATTCCAGCACTCGGCTGAGCTGAGATTGGATGTGACTCTGAGGGTGAGACCCAGGCCTGAAGAAGCGGCTTCCTCTTGCCAGAATTTTCCACTTTACCAGCGGAGCCCTCTGCTGTCGCTTTTTTTTGAGATTCTGCTGTGCTGGCGTGGTGAGTGTCAGAATGTGGAGAATTGGGGAAAGTGTCAGAATGTGGAGAATTGGAAAGAAAGTTTTCAGAAAAGGAGGAGCTGGATACTGGAGACTTGAGCGCCACATCAGGAAGCTGACTGGGCCTCCCACTTCCCAACAGTTTTTCTTCCTCACCACCGCCAGGGCCTGGCGGCTGTTTATCCAGGCTTGAGCTCTTGCCAAGGTCTGGTATACGAATGCCTAGATCTGCAGTCTGCTCTGGAGAAGTTGTAACAGATGCTTTGGGTGCTTCTGGACTGAGGTCACGCAGGCTCTCTGGGGGGGCTGCCGGCACACCTGCCTCGCCATTTGGCCCCTCATCCTTCTCAGAGTGGGCAAACAGTAATGTGCTTGAGGAAGAAGCTTCTACTTCTGAAGTGGCCACCTTTGCTGCCTCTCTGTCACCTTCAACTTGATCTAATCTTTCATCATCTGATGTGACTTCAGGAATGGAAGGGAGGGTTAAATCCAGATCTGCCATGACCGGAGACTTCAGATCAGAGGCAGACCGAAGGTCACTCAGGGGGTCAGACAATAAGCCTTCGTGATCACTGGCTTTGCTCTGATTCTGAGCCATTAGGGTGTCATCCCCCTCAATCCTAAGGAGTAGGATGTCTTTCCCTAAGCTTGCTTCCCCACTAACGTGGCCTTCTGAGAGACTCTCCTCATGAGAGGAGAGAGGGAGGTGTCCTGCCACAGGGCCAGGCTCAGTCACAGTGTCCTCTCCCGAGTCTTCTGTGTGGGGAGACACAGCAGGCTCTCCCTCAGACACACATCCAGCAGCCTCTTCCTTGGTCAGCCCCTGGGGGTTACTTGTGTCCTCTTCAACCAACCCAGGGCATTTCTCCACATCCATTTCCACAAAGAGCAACTCAGAAAATGACACCCGTTTTTTGGTTTTCTTTTGGCCCTCACTGACAGTGAGACCCATTTCCTTATGTTTCTGAATCATGGAGTCATATGGGGAGACCGATTCTCCCATTGCAAGAGGGGGTAAAGTTTCTTTAATTGCAGAAGTCTTCCCACCAGCCCTAACTGTGTTCCCCACAAAAGACTGGGGTTGACCCTCAAAGTCTGTGTTTTCCCCCATCAGAGGCCTCCCAGCCTGGTTTTCATTTCTGCCATTTCTGAGTGAAAGAACAAAAGTTCCTTCTTGGGCCTCTTCAGGTGAAGCGATACAGTCTTGTTTTTTGGAGGAAAACCCAAGAAGTTCTTCTTGTTGCCTGACTTCAGGCCTCTTCAGAAAAGATTTTTCTAAGTCACTACCGGTATTCTCTTTAGCAGTCTTCCCCATTGAAGAATCTCCTGTCCCTTCACACACTGGAGTGGCTGGCTCTTTGGAAAGTGAACCCAAGATGCAAGAAGCAGTATTTGGAACTTGGGTTAAACTATCCTTTTGTAACTCTGCCTTAAGCAGCAAAGATGCTTCTTCGGACTTGGACTGGCATTTGTCTGTGGAAGGCCAGTTTTTAATTGGAGTGGATGTAGAAATGGGAGCTGCTGTGGGAGATGAGAAAGAGGAGAAGAAAGGACATTCAGAGGACAGAGAGGACGGGGTGTCTGAATCATGCCCCAACTGGGAAGAGACAGGTGTCTGATCAGAATTGGAAGAGAGAACAGGAAACAAGGGAAAAGAATCAGGGGAAGAAAGAAGCCTGGCTGTGGGTTGAGCCTCTGGAGACACTTCCAGTCTGCAAAAAGGACAAAATAAAATCTGCATGTCAGTTGCAGATGTACCATGAGAGGCAAAATAAAAAAAAATTAAAAAAAAAAAACATGTAAAAATAAAGTCACTCAAAATGGAAGAACTTTTTCACATTTGGGGCAGTACCTTAAGAAGTTAAGGAAAGAAAACTAATTCTTAACATACAAAAGGGACATTTTTATCATCAAGCACATCTGCCACACAAAGGGCTGTTGCAACAGACAGAGAAAGATCCAGATAAACCAACAGCCTATAGCAGTTTTTGGGAGTTTGTATTTTTTTTTTTTGGTGATAAACAAAAAGCAAGAAAAAAGATCAGTAAAAGGTACACCACTAGGTTACAGGCACAGATTTTGAAGAGAAACTGGTGTGTGCATGCGTGTGGGTCCATGTGTGTGTGTGTGTGTGTGTGTGAGAGAGAAAGCAAGTATGCAGAATCTCAAAAAAAAGGTCTTTCCCTTCCCAAACAACAGAAATATCTTGAGTGTGAATGTGAGTCATGCTGAAAAGCAGAAATCCCTCAAGGTTCATTCAGGTTTTTGCAATCAGGTGCAGAGTAAATATATAGAGAACTGACACAGACACACTCAAAAGTGTACCAACATCTCTCATGCCAGCAAACCAATGCCAAAGTGCAAGGAAGAAAGATAAAATCTGCCTGAAAGGGAAATATGTGATTTGAGCTTAAAAAACACTGGTTCTCGGGGCCTCCCTGGTGGTGCAGCAGGTTAAAGCACAGCACTGAGAAGCTTGAGCCACTTCCACATGAATTTGATTCCCGCCTGCCCCAGAGGTGACCACATGGCGCGGCAAGACCTCTCCTGACCCGCCCGCTGCTCCCCTCAGCAGTGTACTTCGTCGATCTGCCTGTTCTGCTCCCCACTCTGTCTCTGGTGAAGCCTCTCACCCTCCGCTTCTCTGTACCCCAGTTCTATATGAATAAATAAATAAATCTTTAAAAAAAAAAAACACAGGTTCTGCACAGATCACAGCCAAAATCTAGAGTTCCTAACTTGTCAAACTCTGAATGTGCTCAGACCTTGGCATTCTACTGGGCTCTGATTGTTGAGAAGGACATGCAGGCCAGCTGTCCATGGCTTTGGACTGGAACACATTACTGTAGGCTGGGCCTCACAAGCAATAGGGATGAGGAGAACAATAACCACTCAGACAGGTAAATCTGTGGCATATATAGATGCCACCAACTGATCACCAAGCAAAAATCCGCTCTGATAACCAGAGGGGCCCAAACTCACCGAGGTTTGACAGCTTTGGTCTGGGGAGCCCTTGCCGAGGTCATAGGCTGTGAAGGTTCCGGCTTCGACTCTGAGTCTGCCTCTGGCTCTGTGATCTGCACCTCTTCAAAAGGATTCGGGGATTTACCTTGTCCAGTGACAACAGTCATGGGATCTTTCTCAGATCTTTTCACAAGGTTTTCCACAGGCAGAGAGTCATCATCCTTCAGTTTGGCTTCCTTCTCCTTCCTCAGGACAGCTGGAGGGTTTTCGTCTTCATTGCCCTTAGCTGCATCCTTCTTTCCTGTCACCAGAGAAAGCAAGGAGGACTTCTTGTTCTCCTGTTTCTTGCTCTCTTTGGTTCCTTTTGCAGTCTCCAAGTTTTCCCCAATGTCATCGTTGGCCGGTGACCAGTGAGATGGCAAAGTCATGGATTTCAGAGAGTCCTTTGTGGAAGATACAGAGGCTCCTTCCTTTGCACCTCCTTCTTCAGGTTCCTTCCATGAGTGAGCAGTCAGGTTTTCTGTAGATGCAAACAAATGCTTCTTCCTCAAACCCTGGGGGGATGGGGAGGCAGAGGAGGGGCTGTCTTTGGTGTCATTCTTGGCTTCTGGCTGTTCCATGTAAACATGGTTCCCGTTGATGCAGACATTAGAGCGGGAAAGGTGGTCACTCTTAGACCGAAGGCCACCAAGAAATGAGAGTCCATCCTTCTTGGGGAGAGTGAAACCAATCTGGTTGAGGTGCTTGGGATCTGCACTGCCCGTTCTCTTGTGAGACATGACTGGGAGAAGAAAGACAAAGAACAAAAAAGGGAAAAAATGTTAAATGAGTGATTTGCAACTGGAGGGGCATTTGGCCCTATCTGAATACATTTTGCAGTCACAATTGTATTGATGAAGGGGTAGGCACTACTGGTATCTAGCAGGTAGAGGTGAAAGAAGGACACTGCTAAAGATCCTACAATGGGGCCCACCCTGATGGTGAAACAGGTTAAAGTGCAGCACTATGAAGCTATCCACAGCCACTGCAGCATGAGTTCAATCACTGGCCAGGGGGGTGACCCACATGG
>NW_004567115.1:23699926-23725988 GCF_000260355.1 Condylura cristata
AAAAAAAAAAAAAAAACCCAGATATACTCGATTCTATTAGCTTTAAAGACTTACCAATTTTAGTACCAGGCACTGTAGAAAAGGAACTTACACATCCCTGGAAACCAGAGGACTTAGCAAAAGGGACTTCCTATCCACAATCACCTATTATCACCTCAAGCACCACCCCCATCACATCACACCTGCACCATACCATCATTGCCATCTTCCCACATGACTACCGTCGTGACCATTTCAGTAACAGGGGAGCTGACTTAAAATTCTTTCTCTTAAGATTTGTTTGTTTCTTCTCTCTCAAAGCAAAGTTGGTTAAACCAATTAAGAGATGTCCCAGGAAGAAGGAGAAGGCAGAAACTCACTGTCTGAGGCAGAAGAAGATTCATCCTCATTGTCATCATCCCCCCACTGGGAATGAAGGTCCCCAGGACGAAGCACGACTTTGTCTGACTTTGAAGTAGGCAGGACAGACATGGACTGGGAAAGGGGTGTTCTCTGCAAATTTGACTTGGAAAAAAAGGTCTTGATCTTTGACTTCTTTTTCTTGTCTTTCGAAGACTCATCATCACTGTCAACTGAAGTTGTGCTGGGGATGATGGCTGAAGCTGTGTCGGATGCATTATCCTTATTCTTCCCCTTGATCTTGTCCTTTAGCTTCCCAAAGGGAGTCCGAGACTTGTCTTTCATGGAAAGGTCAAACATGCTAGCGGTCATGTTGTTTCTCATAAATTGGATGTCAACCTCAATTTCTCCTCGCTCTTTTTCTTTCTTTCCTGGTTTGGATTTCAAGGTATACCACCTATAGAGAGAACAGGTGAGTGGTCACTGCTGAATTGAAAACCCTAAAACAATACTCACAACCCCCGTTAAATGGCCTCTCCACACTGTTACCACCAATCACTGAAGGGGAGTGAGAACAGACGTATATTTTATTTTTGGAGGCACACCCACTGGGCAAAGACAGGGTCAGACTCTGCTTAGTGCATAACCACCTAACGAGCCAACAAAGAACTTTTTCTAAAAATAAAATTTAAATTCCATGACATTTCTTATGATAGGGATTTTCCTTAAATAGAATAAAAAATGCAAAGTTAATACACAAAACTGATAAGAAAGTAAAGTGTAAATTTTTTAAAACTTTTTTTTCATTATTTATTCATACAGAACTGGGGTACAGGCCAGTGGTATGGGCAATGGGATTCACTAGAGACAGAGTGGGGAGCAGAACAGGCAGAGCGACAAAGTATACTGCTGAGGGGAGCAGCGGGCAAGTCAGGAGAGGTCTGCTGTGCCATGTGGGTCACTTCCAGGCCAGGGATCAAACTCAGTGAAGCAGCTGCAGCTAGCTTGCAGTACTGCTCTTTAACCCGCTGAGCCACCAGGGAGGGCCAGTAAAGTGTAAATTTACAAGTAAATCTCAGAAAAAAATAGTGGTCTATAGAACAGTACATGAAAGCATGTTTTTTTTTTAATAATAGTTTATTTTTACATCATTTTGTGCATTTTTCCATCTCAGTTGTACTCCCCTTGGGCTTCCCATCACCAAATCACCCAAAGCATGTTTTTTTTTATTTTTATTTTTTTAAGATTTATTTATTTGTACATACAGAACTGGGGTACAGGCCAGAAGCTCAGGGGCGGCGAGAGGCCTCACCAGAGACAGAGTGGGGAACAGAACAGGCAGATCGACGAAGCACACTGCTGAGGGGAGCAGCGGGCCGGTCAGGAGAGGTCTGCCACGCCATGTGGTCACCTCCAGGGCAGGCGGGAATCAAACTCATGCGGAAGTGGCTTTAGATTCTCAGTGCTGTGCCTCAACCCGCTGCGCCACCAGGGAGGGCCCCAAAGCATGTTTTTTAAAGAGTGAAATACACAAGCCACAAAGTGACACGTATTATGATGTCATTTATAAGAAGTTCCTAGAATAATCAGATTCTTAGAGACAGAAAATAGAAGAGTGGTCACCAGGAACTAAGGCGGGGAGTGACCTGGGAATTAAGAATTCAGCAAGTACAGAGTTTCAGCTGAGGAAAATAAAAAAGTTTCAGAGATGGATGCTGGTGATGGCTGCACACTGGTGTGAATATACTCAGTGTCAGCTACTCAACGCTTACAAATACCAGCTACTCAGTACTTAAAATTAGTTTAAAAGGTAAGCCTTGTTATGTATATTTTGCCACAAGTTTTTTTTAAATGAGAAATTAAAAGGAGGTATTCCAGGCCTTCCCTGATGATGCAGCGGGCTAAAAGCACAGCACTAAGAAGCTAAAGCCACTTCAGCATGAGTTTGATCCTGGCCCTGGAGGTGATCCACATTGCGCAGCAGACCTCTCCTGACCCACCCGCTGCTCCCCTCAGCAGTGTACTTCAGTCGGCCTGTTCTGCTCCCCTCTCTGTCTCTGGTGAATCCTCTCACTCCCTTGCACCTCTGGCCTGTACCCCAGTTCTGTATGCATAAATTAAAAAAACTTTAATAAAAAGAAAAGGAGGTATTCCTCCTTGCTTTATAAGCAGAAAAGGAACACTTCACACACCATTCAAGTATTTCACATGAGCATGGCAAACTACTATAAAATCTGGCAAATGATATTCTATCAGTCCAAGGCCATTGAAAGACAAAGTTCAGAGAAAGGAAATCTGCCCTTGACATTTACCATCTGGTATACAGAAAGAATGTCGGTCTGATTCATAACATGACCTGGCCAGGACAAACAACTCCAAACACATGGTCTGTTCACAGCCATCCCCAGAGTTACCCTCACCAACTGAAAGTCCAAGCTGTGAAGTTCTTTGTAGTGACCTACTTAAGAGAGGAGGACATGGACATTAAGGAAATGATGGTTTCACCTGAGTAAGCACAATCTCCTCTTTGATGTTCGGCCTATCTTGTTCACAGAGCAGATCACTGCCCCCACTATGGTAGCTCATTCTGCACTCCAAGGAGTGGGAGCAGAGGGAACCAGAAACCCAGCACTTACGCAGCAGCTTCAACAGTAATGATTCTATAACTCTTGCAAACATACTTGTTTAAGTCTTGCACGAATGACAAGTGGGTATTATACTTGATGTCATTTTTGTGTGGGGCTCTTGGGTTCACTATGGGAAAGGTTTCACAAGAGGTCCCTTTTTAATGACATGCAGTGAGTTCCCCAGGTGAGTTTCTCCACAAGACAGAGACTCTGTTATATTTAAAGAGCAGGTTCATTAGAAGCTGGGACAGAAAGAAGGATGCTTGCATAGATGCAAGCAGAGCTGCCCGGAAAGGGACAGGCTTGCTGAAAGGCCTGCATAGTTGCAGGCCAGTGGCCTCAGGAGAGCGGCCTCGCTGAGGAAGGTCAGTGCAGAGAAGCCTCAGCATGGTACACATCATGGGCAGGCAGGAGGCTGCTGCCCTGCAGAGGGAGAGAGTGGGTAGAAAGAAGCAGAGCCACAGGTTGGCAGAGGACTGCTGCCCCAGGCCAGCACAGAGACTGCCCTGATATGGGAGGGGCTCATTCCTTTGTGGAGTGGCCTGTGTGCTGCTTATTTTGGATAACTATGTAGAATCTCACAATGGGCCCAATCTCTGTATCTTTACCCTCAGGTCTGTGCTTCCGATATTCCTACAGTAGTCTGATATAGGAGTCTCTATGACTGGGTTAATGGTCCTTCTGCCCCCACCTCCCTGCATGAGTCAGGTTCCAACCTTGTGATACCTCCCTCAGGTTTTCTACTCTCTTCCTCCATTAATACTCATTTTACAGATGTTTGGTCACTGGTACAGAACCTTGTAACTATTAAGAGGTATAGCCAGGATTCAAAATCAGCTCTGCATTTCTGCAAAGTTCCAATTCTTTCTTTTCTACCAAAATTCCTACTTTGCATTCACTCCTATCTTTGGTGGGCCATCTTCTGCAGCAGCACACAGAAAGAAGGGCTCAAATTTTAATGCTTTGTGAGGAACTTTTAAACTTCTAATCTAAATGTCCTAAAGTAAAAGAAGAAAGGGGAAAACCCTGCCACAGCTTGCCAACCGTAAATCATAAGATTACATAAATTCCAGTATACAAGTCAGCAAGAACTTAGATTGGATTAACAAAATACAGCCAAGATCAGAGAAAAATACGTGAACTACAATTTTGGACCTTTAGGAGAATTCTTCTATGGTTTCTAAAGCCATGACATACAGCTAGAGGTAGACTGAGAAATGCAAGGTCTTCACCTCACCCCCTGCCAGACTAGTGTCTTCTCAATACATATTCCAGGTCCAAGCCTGAAACAGTTGGCATATTTGTCACTTAGATGTAGGAAGGTTTATTTGTATTTTCGTCTTCTGACAATCATGTGTCAAATAGTAGCCTTGGTGAGGAAGGTAGGTTAGCTGTTGCAGGTACTAATTGAAGGCACCTGAAAAGGGGAAGTAGCTGAAGTTAAAGAGAGGCTCAGATGGAAGCAAAGCCTTCACCTCTCCACCTGTGGAGCTGAGCCCAGAACCTTCTTCCCAGCTCCAAAAGCTCTGCTGTTAGCCCTCCCAGAGGATGCAAAGACCTTCCAAGAATACTTCTTGAGAGTTCCTGGGGCCAGACCTGCCTTTCCGAAAGCATCCAAAGTCTGTTTATTTTGAGCAATGCTATAAGCAACTCTAGAATCCTCCCTGAAGACCTATTATTACAAGGTGTGCAGGTTCAGTCCCTGGGCACAAAAGTGGGATTTGGTGTGGAAAATTCCAGCACCACTAGGAGGTGGAGACACTTCACCAACTGCCACTTATTTTCATAAGCTAACCTGAAGCCAAACATCAAGTAGCCAAAGCAATCACAGGGCTATTTGAGGAAGGCAAAGGTAGATTGAATCAGGGCTCGGTAAGCATCCTATACAAAAGTTCAATTTTTGTTTTGTTTAAATAATATAACAGTTTATTTTTACATCATTTTGTGCCTTTTTCCATCTCAGTTGTAATCCCCGTGGGCTTCCCATCACCGAATCACCCATGTGCCAACACCATAGAAAGTTCAGTTTTTTTAAAAAACCTGCACAGGATCTATAAAAGCTGGAAGAAAGACAGGGATTTTCCTTTCTACTATCAATATTATCCTTACCACTAAATTCAAAGACAGCTTCAGCAGGAGATATATGACACAAGCAAATTTAGTACTAACAGTGAAAGTCATGAACCATAAATGTCTTACACCTAGACACCCCAAAGCCAAACACATTTGTGGGTTTTAACATTTAAGCATTAATTCATTTTTTTTTTAAAGTGTTTCTGCCCATGTTGGTACCTCCTATACATAGTTCATAAGTAGTGAAGTCCGGGCATGGTCTCAGAATACATTCTGGCTGGCTATGTGGGTGTGTTCTAGCCTTACCAGAAAGTTTTAAATTATCTCAGAAATCAGGGCTGGGTTGATTTCCCTAGTCCAAAGGGCAGAGTACAGGAAGAAAGCCATAATAATCTGAATACAGTAAAGGCATTGTGAAGCACATGTTCTGAAAAAAAAAAAATCCTGTAACCTATCAAAAAATTAAAGTCAAATAATCAATTCTTACTTACAATAAAAATTTAGGTCTTCAAAAATTAAAAGGATCTCTGAAACCACAGAAAGTGAAAGAAACATGTAAACTATACCTTTAAATAGTAACAGACACAGATAAAAATTCAAATCACCCCAAACCGTCTGGAAAGAAAACTTCAGTCTCACTGCCCCTCCATGCCTCTCAGCAAAAGGATGACCTGATATATATAAATAAAAATGTACATTACCCTGAAGAAGCTGCCCTACTCTTTGGGGGTGTTCTTTTTCTTTGGCTTGTTTTATGAGGGTTTTTTCTTGTTGCTGTTGTTAAACAAACAAGGTGATAACTAAAAATAAAGAAAAAGTCATTTAAGGTTTCTACATTCTCAAGAAAGGTGTCTTCTTAAGAGCAGTAAGGAATGTAGAAGAGAATGACTGAGGTAGAGGAGAGGCAGGATGCAGGACAGGTGCCCCCAAGAAGTGGGGCTGGGGAGCCAGGGGCTGGAGCTACATTGTCAAATCTCCTGGGCTTTTTTTCTTTTTTTTAAAGATTTATTTATTTGTGCATACAGACTGGGGTACAGGCCAGAGAATCAGGGCGGTGAGAGGCTTCACCAAAGACAGAGTAGGGAGCAGAACAGGCAGACCTGCGAAGTACACTGCTGAGGGGAGCAACGGGCGGGTCAGGAGAGGTCTACCACGCCAAATGGATCTCCTCCGGGGCAGGTGGGAATCGAACTCATGCTGAAGTGGCTTTAGATTCTCAGTGCTGTGCTTTAACCCGCTGTGCCACCAGGGAGGGCCTCTCCTGGGCTTTTAAATGGTCAATCTGAGAACAGCCAAAGCCAGCCAGCCATGCCCAGTTCTCAGGACCAGTTCGCCTCAGAATGTACTGTTGTTCAAATACACGGAAAGCTGATCCCTGAGGCCCTTCCATAGGAATGCAGCAGGGTGAGGGCCCTGTGGCTCCTGCTCTTGGGAAATAAGAAGTCAACAGGGCATCCCTGTAGTATTGGGCTTGTGCCTGGAAAGGACTGACTGGTCAGGCTCAAAAATAACCTTCCTAAGTTGAAACAAACATGTTTTTCCTTTAAAATATTCAAGAGAACACAGACATGTACAGATATTCAAGAGAACAGACATGTACAGATATTCAAGAGAATAGGGAAGTGATAGCTCCAAAGAGTCAACATTTTTTTGAGAAAAGTTCCAACTTTTTTACCTGCAAGGCACCGGATGTATAGAATGAAGAGGTCAGATCCTGTCCTAAAGTTTACCCTCTGGTGGGGCAGAGTGTACTCACAAAACACCAGCATGTGCTTGTGACAACAGCTGTCTTTTCTTTCTAACTCGAATTATGAGAACATAATTCGACATGAAAAGAAAGTCCTAGAGAGTATACAATTTCATCACAAACTAGGACTCACACACAAATGAGGTCTTCAACCCAAGAGACTACAAAGAACAGTCTTCTTTCACATGCAAAATGAGTGAAGGCTGCCTCCTTGTAGGGAAGGCTAACCAAAGGAAGACCACTGAATCTGCACGCTGCCTCAGCACTTCCATGTGCTCTACTCTCAAGGGACCCCTGGCCTGTGGGCCTGGTGTGGACTGCTCAGGATGCAATGCCTGTTTCCCTTTTGAGCAAAATCTCAACCCCGACTTGTAACATGAGTCACCTCCACAGTAACCAAGCATCGGTGACATGGGATTATGGCCTCAGGAGAGGAAAGAAACAGGAAGAAAAGATCGGCACCCAATATCATATTTGAGAAGGACTTTGATCTTCTCAAATTTTAAAAAGCAGTTTCTTAATTATCATTGCAAGGCTGGGGGAAAAGTTTGAAATTAAGTGGGGTTAGGAATTGAGAACATCTAAATTGGTTCTAAGAAATGAATAAAATGTCAGCTTCCTTTGGTGGCCTAGAAACCAAGCATAGCAAACAGGGACAAAATGTTTATGACCTATAAAACATTTCTGGGGTGCTAAGTGGTTCAACAAGTTTTGTTACTGACCAAGGTAGTTGGTCATCATTACCTAACTCTGAATACAGAATGACCAATCAGTCAACCAGGCCTGCTGAGGTGACCTGCCCCTCTCCCCACTGTCAACCACGTGGTGAATTAGGAAAGCTGTAAACAACTCATTCTTTAATCCAAATCCCTGAAATAGCCACTATAGCAACACTGAAACGTTACCGGCCATGAAACTCCACCTAAAACATGGTAAATGAAAAACAGAAAAAAGGTGGATGAAATGATTTTCTACGTGATTCATTTTATAGAAATTCCCTTAGGAAGTAACCAAAAGAGATTACAGAAAATAGTTCTGTTGTTTTTTTAAAAACTGACTCCCTGTGGTTAATGTGACCATTACTATTTTATATCTTAATTGAAGTCTTTTTCCTGGACATTTTAATAGCTACTAGTTGAGAGATAAATTCACATAACCTCCCTATAGTTCAGTCTCCTCCTCTGAAACAGGGTTAAAAGCACCCATTTTAGGGATCAAAAAAGTGTGTGGGGGGGAAGTGCATTGGACTATGGTGATGGCACACAGGTGATTTGGTGAAGGGAAGCCCACGGGGATTACAACTGAGATGGAAAAAGGCACAGAATGATGTAAAAATAAACTATTATAATAAAAAAAGCACCCATTTTATAAGGATGTTATTAGATCAAATGGCTTAATAAATGTCAAGAAGTGCTTAGAACAGTGCCTAGCACCTAGGCACTCAATAAAGGTTGGCTATAGTTATTAGCTAGTTATAAGCAGACAGCACATGCAATTTCATCTGTGATGTGTTATGTATCATTGCCTCATAGTCTTCATACCCATCATTTTTAAAAGTTGGATATGTGATACCCCATCACACCAGTGGCTCCCAAAATATGACAACAGTTCTGACCAAGTCTATTCCTAGGTATCCAAATGGAGCCATGAAATACAAATAACAGTGATTTGCATTTGAAAGACTAGGAAAAGGCTCAATTACAAAATTCATTTGTATTACACAATTTCCAAAACTAAAAAGTTTGTTTTCTATGACTTATTGAAAGCTTTAATGGTTCTCAGACAGAACTCTTCAGGGTTTTGATGCAGGCAAGAGAGACCAGAAACAGGGCCTCCAAGCTTTTTGAAGATGTGCCCAGATGACATAATGACTGGTGTATAAGGATCCAGACGTGTTTTCTAAGTTGAAAGCAATGCCAGACTACTCGTAGACAAAGACTAAAGGAAAGAGCAAGCACTGGTATTTTAAGATTTTCTAAGAATTACAAAAAGTAGTACATTTTTTTCTTAAAGATTTTATTTATTTATGCATACAGAGCTGGGGTACAGGCCAGAGGTACAGGGGCGGTGGGTGAGAGGATTCACCAGAGACAGAGTAGGGAGCACAACAGGCAGATGGAGGAAGTACACTGCTGAGGGGAGAAGCAGGCAAGACTGGAGAAGTTTGCTGCGCCATGAGGGACACCTCCAGGGCTGGGGATTGAACTTGCACTGAAGCCGCTGCAGCTCCCTTGCAGTGCTGCATCCAAAACCACTGAGCCACCAGGGAGGTCCCAAAATGTAGGACATTTTAAACACATAACGTTCATAACGTTACCACTCCTGCAAAACATACTTACCTTTTTATCTCAAAAGCCACAAATGTTAATATCCTACCATCAGATTAGGCATCTCGCCTCTTACCCAAGTGTCAGTGCCACAAATAGAGTCTACTTGGTCTGCCAAAGAACACCCTTGTGGCAACTGGGGGGCCTTCATCACTCACACAAAGAGACTTTAAGGAGAGAAATGAATATGCGATGACTTGGCTCACCTTCTCTTGTTCAGGATAAAAGAAAAACAAACAAACAAGCCTCAGCATGGCATTTATCAAAAGATGACCTTCATTGTACATTTTCCACCCTACAAACAGACTGGCATACTCCTTTCTATGAGAGCTGCTGGCAGTGAGGTGGAAGAGTTATGATTTCTCTTAAAATCAAGGGCCCAGGGTGGGAATGCAAACTAGTACAAACACTATGGAAAACTGTTTGGAGGTTCCTCAAACTGCTAAACATGGAGCTTCCCTACGACCCAGCAATCCCACTCCTAGGTATCTACCCAAAAGACACAAAAACACTGATTGAAAAAGATACCTGTACCCACATGTTTATTGCTGCTTTATTTACAATTGGAAAAACATGGAAGCAGCCCAAATGCCCAAAAGTAGATGACTGGATAAAAAAGATGTGGTACATATATACAATGGAATATTACTCAGCAACCAAAAAAGAGAAACACATGTCTTTTGCAGCAACTTGGATGGAGCTGGAAAAGATCATGCTTAGTGAGATAAGCCAACAAGAGAAAGAAAAATACCGGATGGTTTCACTCATAGCAGGAGTATAATGGACCAGGCGAGAAAATAACAAAAATAATGAACAACCATATACCAGAGACATTTTGTGGGGGTGGAGTGGGGAATGGGATCAAAAACGGGGTGCAGGGGGTTTGGGGGGGGAGAAATGCACGGGATTATGGTGATGGCACACGGGTGATTTGGTGATGGGAAACCCGCGGGGATTACAATCGAGAGGAAAAAAAAAATGTACAAAATGATGTAAAAAATAAACTTTTGTAATAAAAAAGAAAAATCAAGGGCCCAGGGGCCTCCCAGGTGGCACAGGGGTTAAGACGTAGCACTGTGAAGCAAACTGCAGCCACTGCAGCAAAAGGGAGCTGACCCACGTGGCACAGCAGACCTCTCCTGTCTCCCCGGCTGCTACCTTCAGCAGTGTATTTCAGTAAATGTGCTTGTTCTGCTCCCCACTCTTGTCTCTGGTGAACCTCTCAACCCCTGCCTCTCTGGCCTACACCCAGTTCTGTATGCATAAATAAATAAAAATAAATCTTTAAAAAACAAAAATCAAAAAAAAAAAAATCAAGGTAGGTCTAAAAGGGGAGGTGGAAAACAAAAAGCCCATACCAGCATTTTAAAATCTTGTCAAACAACAGATGATAAACATCATGAGAAGTTCCATTTTGTCAGTTTACTAAATGAGATAGGAAAGCCCCAAAGACGTAGGTGCTATGGGAGGTAACAGACTTCAAAAATCCTGAAGCCCAGCCGGCCACTGGCGCTCTTCACACCGGACACCCATTCTTTACAATGACAAGAGGCCTGGCAGACTACTTTCCCGGAAGCTTAAATTGTTCTACCTAGGTTAGACATGGCCTTTTTAATAAAGTGTATTTAAAAGTTAAGTGTGCAACAGCCACACCTCTAGAAACATTTCTCTGGGATTTCTTATAAATGCCTCCCCTTGGTGCCATTCAGAGGCCAGCATTCAGGAAAAGACACTTAATTGCCAGTGTCTTTTTTTTCTCTCCACAGGCACATTCCTGAATGTGCCCCTCAGGGACACCCTGGAGACTAAAGCCCTTGATTTTTCTCTAACATATTATCTACAGGCCTCTCCCAGAAGGAAAGGAATTTCTCATCTCCTTAATGGCTCCAAGGGACTCATTTGCCAAAGACATCTGCAGCCACCAAGATGCAGAGGGGAACCTGCTTCTTCCAGAAGGAAGTGTCCAGAAAGGGAACTGACAAGCAAGCCATGTCCACAACTGGGGACCTGAAAGAAGAAGGGGTTCGACCTGGGTAAATGTAATAGTAAACAACCCTCCGAGCACACACAGGCAAATGCTGCCTGCCCGGTGCCTACAGGAACCATACCAACCCATTCATCCACCTCCATGACCTTTATGAGCCCCTGTGTTGGGTCACACAGCCACCCAGCAAAGGGCAAGTTCCCAGAAGTCTCTGCCCAAAGAACAGTAGGCTAAATCAGCTTCCTCTGGAGGGCCAGCTGTGCATGAGATGCCACCATGGACCACTTAAGGGGACCACAACCCACTCACCAACTTCTGTCCAAAATCACTGTTCTTGGCAGCAGAAAAATTTCTTTAAAGGCCAATATGAGGGTCTGGTGTTGATTTTGCTGGAATTCAAAGGCCTGAGGTTTTAGAGCTCTGAACCTGACCCAGAACCAAAGGCTAAGCAGGGAACTGCTCTGAGATGAAGATAAAGCCTAAAATGACTTACTGTCACTTTCTCCACCAGGCCTAGGGCTTCTTAATCATTCTGGAACTAAGCCAGAGTTGGTATTCCCTCTAAAGTACTGGGTGAGAAGCACAATCTTGCAGGACACATGGCAATTAAAACTGTAGTATTTTAATGGAGATCTAAGATTATTTTTAAGTGGGAGGGACAGTGAGTGACATCAACAAATATATAGTAAACTGAACGATATTTTGCTAAGCATGTATACTGGTTTAAAGTAATTGTGATGTTTTCCCAAGGATAATTACAATCAAAAATGTTATGTCAGATACTACTTATAAGAACTTTCCTCTATGCTGGTGGGAATGTAGACTAGTACAACCACTATGGAAAACTGTTTGGAGGTTCCTCAAACTGCTTAACATGGAGCTTCCCTATGACCCAGCAATCCCACTCCTAGGTATCTACCCAAAAGACACAAAAACACTGATTGAAAAAGATACCTGTACCCCCATGTTTATTGCTGCTTTATTTACAATTGGAAAAACATGGAAGCAGCCCAAATGCCCAAAAGTAGATGACTGGATTTAAAAGATGTGGTACATATCCATATACAATGGAATATTACTCAGCAACCAAAAAGAGAAACACATGTCTTTTGCAGCAACATGGATAGAGCTGGAGAAGCTCATGCTTAGTGAAATAAGCCAGAAAGAAAAGGAAAAATACTAGATGGTTTCACTCATAGCAGGAGTATAATGGACCAGGTGAGAAAATAATAATAATAATGAACAACTATATACTAGAGACATTTTATGGGCATGGAGTGGGGAATGGAATCAAAAACAGTGGGGGGAGGGAAATGCACTGGACTATGGTGACGGCAAACGGGTGATTTGGTGATGGGAAGTCCACAGGGATTACAACTGAGATGGAAAAAGGCACAAAATGATGTAAAAATAAACTATTATAAAAAAAAAACTTTCCTCTAATGGTAGTTACAGAAACACAATGGAAGTCTTATAACCAAAGGGAAGTTTAAACACAGCAAAAAAGCCTGACTTTCCTAAAGTAAAAACATAAAATTGGTATGACCTAGTTGTCTCCAGAATGTCATTTTTCTCTATGGGTTCATTTTTCCTCATGTAATATATACCTCTTGTGATCCGTACCTTTCTTCGTCCTATGTTGCTGGAAGCAGAGATCTCATCAGCTGTGTTAGCACCTGCATCAATTACACTATTACAGAACAGATGTGGCCTGTAGGAAAACTGTGACTGCGTTAAGATACAGATACACACACATCCTGGTTTCAATGGTGCTTTACTAATTTGCTTAAACAGAAATTCCACTCACAGGTATCACAGTGACTGTTGGGGAAAGAAGGCAACAGCCACTTCCTGGTACATCTGCAACAGCAAGCACTCTTTATATTACACATTCATTCTTATCACTTCCTCTCACTCAGATCCAATCTATCACAAGTTGGACCAACTGAACCTTCAACATATTTCTCAAATTCACTTACCTCTCTCCATCTGCATGGCAATCACCCTTAGTACAAGCCACATCATTGTTTGCCTTGATTACTACAAAAGCCTTCCATTTTATCTGTCTGATTTCAACCTTGGCCTGTTTCAAATGCATTCTCTACCCAAGAGCCCCCACGATTTGTGAAAAACTGGATCACACCATGCCATCCACAGGCAGCTTCCATTGCTCTTAAATGAAGCCCTGCCTTCCTCTTCAGCACAATCTATACAAGCTCTTTGGATTGTCGGGATGTATCTGCCTCTGGGTGATTGCAGGGTTCCTCTCCTCTCCAGCCCCTTTCTCTTCTCTTCACTAGAAAAATTCTTCCCTTATTCTTCAGGTCTAAGCCTCAGAGAAGCTATTTGCAATTCTCTTTAAATCATGTCCGTCCTGCTCTTTCCTCTTCTGATACCCTTTCTCTTCCTCCACAGTTTTCACAATACATTATTATTTATTCATGTGTTCATCTGTTCAATGTCTCTGTCTCCTCAAGGCTCTGAGCTTCCTGAAAGCAGGTTACCATGTCTATTTTGGTTACCACTATTTACATTGTATACCTAGTAACCAGCACATAGTAGGTAGTAAAAAATACTTATTCAAAGTATGTTTGAACTTTAAAGACAAGAAGGGGGACATATTTTAAAATGAAATCATAATCAAATAATACCATGAATGAACATGAGGGAACATCTTTTATCATCCAAATGAGCAATGACGTTGAAATGCCCTCCTCTTCTTAGTCATTTCATTCCAGTGCTTAAAGCAAGTTAGGGTTATTTATCTCAGGACAGACAGAAAACTGGGTCTTTGGGCATGGGTGGGGAGGGGTGGGTGTAGGACAAGACGCAATCCATGAGAGGTGGAAGGGTTACCAGTAAGGCCCCATGCAACCTTACAGGGGATTCCCAAGAAAGAAAAATAACTTAGCTAGTAGTAACATTGCTCAAATTTTCCAGTCTATTACAAAACACCTAAATGTGGTTAGGAAGCCCAAAAGAATAAGCACTAACACTGACTGCTTATAATTTGTGAATTGTAGTCTCTCTCTATGGTCATATAAGTCATTTCTCTAAGTCCAACTTTCTCAGGAAAGCAATCATTTAGTCTTTACTTCTCTCTAACAACCGAGTTTGCCTTTGGCAACTCACTATGGCATCTTAAAGACACTTAATAGTTCTCTAAAATTTCTAATATTTATTGTCATCCTGATCCTTTCATATACAACCAAATTCCTTCTCAATTCTTCAGGAGAGGTAAGAAAATGATCACTCACCCTCTCTTCCTATCTGGAAGTATATGACAGTATTAAGTTTCAAGATATTTAGTTACACCCTGGTCACTAACCTGAATGGATATTTATTATTTTAATCTGTCCTGAAGAATTTATTTTCCTCAATTGTGTTGCTCTTTTTAGAGTAAAAAGGTATTTATGAATCAATCCAGTATCCTAAACTCTATGAGACTAGAGGTCTGAGCAGAGACTCTCTAAATTGGTCACCTGATTCTGCCTCTCAAATTCATGTTTGTTTTATGATGAGATTCAACTGAGACCCCAGGTGTTTAACAGGTAAGTGTAAGTGCAAAATCATTTCACTTCAATTTCTTAACTGAAGGAGACATGAATTATTTCCTATAAATATATCCTATCAATATGTCAGCCTCTGTTTGGCGTTTTAGATGTATGTCACATGCTAAATCCGAGGTCTACAAAATCTGAGTCATAAAAGGCATAGTCTCTTGACTTCAAAAATAATAGATGGGGGCTTATCAAGAGGTCAAATGGAAACATTGACAGTTAGCTCTTAAAATCTTGGCATCAGGATTCATGACAGAAGTCAGTTTCTATAGCAACAACTCTAATTTGCTGTTGATTCACATATATACTCACATAGATGCACTCTCATACACACACATAGACCTGTAGGCCATGATTTGAACTTTTCTTTTGCTTCTGGTTTTAACATCTAAAGTAGAATTAAACCACTAATAAACTATTTCAAATAATTTTCCTGGCCCAACCAGGATGTAACTTCCATCTCTCTAGATATCTCATGGCTCCAGTAATTTTGCACACTCAAGTGATGTACCAGGCATCAGATAGGCTTAATTTAACTGGGTTCTCCCAAACCTTGGAAAGTCCCAGGAAATGGTAGATGGAAAATATGCAATTTCACCTATCTGCTAGAGGAGCAAACAAGCCTTCCTTTGTAGTTATTACCAAAAAAAAAAAAAATCAGGGGGAGGGGCTAAAAAATAACTAAGCACTATTTTTCTACAAGTCAACACTATGACTACATAGTTCACATAATAGAGAGGAGTAAGCATCTGGGTTTAGGATTACATTAGAGAGGATAAGAAAAATAAAGATACAGAAGCTGAACCCTTCCTGGAAAAGAATTTAAGAAGAGCTTCATTCTTCACAAAATATTAACAACAGAACTTTTTGAGTCCACACACAGTCTCCATAATTCAGGAACCCAGAAACATCTTACAAATACCAATTAAGTCTGACAACAAGCTCCACCTATAAACAGGGAAACTTGGGTGTATAGAAACCAAGCAGCCTGAAGCCTAACAATGAGTCAGGACCCAAAGTGAGAAGCAGGCCCAAGAATCGTAATCCCCATCTCTGGTAGGGAGATTCCATCTATCTTTCAAGGGAATAAAAGTTCACAAGAAAAAAGGATGGCAGAGACAGAAATTAACATCCACACATCCTGGGATGGATCAAAACAAAAGACTTAGTCAGCTGCTCAGCTGGTGCTGAAAAAGAAGCCATGCAGGTCCCAAATGTCATTTAATCAGATAGAAAATTAGCATTGCTTCAGTTCATCCTTAGCAACAAACAACACTGCTCACCTTATGGTTTGTAAACTGATGCCATGAGACACTCCATCCAGGCTCACCTCAAGGCTCTCTATTTTTATCTGATTTGAGCTCAGAAATACCCATTCATCTTTGACCAGATAAGAAAATCAGGTATTATATTTGCAAGCATGAAACTGGACCCACCCCACAGAAAAGGGAGTCTGGTAACTTCAAACCCTCTGGCTTTTCCTGCCTCCTTCACTAGGGAAAGTTAAAATACTGTTTATATCTAAAACACACCAAGTGAATCAGTATGCTTCACAAACTGTAGGAGTTAGGTGGTCACATGATGGGTTTGCATCTTCAAGGACCAACAAAAGAACCAGTTAAGTTAAACTAGCTTCTAGTATAGTAGATTAGTATAATCCAATGTTCCAGTTACAAACACCTGTGTAAGAAAACCAATAAATCGGTAACACTTAGTAGAGAACTGTCTTTGCCCAGGCTGCCCTGCAGCACTGAGATGTCCTGCACAGAAGTCTTGACTGGGGATCTAACTACAGGTGATCAGCCACTCATGCAGGCACAGAACTGGAGAGAGGCGAACAAACTCTGTGGGAAGCAACGCTTATTTCCCAGTTAGACTTCCTCAAGAACAGGCCCTGCTTTTGGTTCTAGCCATCAGTGGGAAATCCTTATTAATTAGGAACCCAGAGCAAAAAGGGTTAACATTTTTTTCAGTCTGAAAGTTAAGACCAAACTGTTCAGACATTCTTTAGGAAGGAGGGGCAAATTCTGTCACCAACCCCTTTGTGGCTGTGAAGTGGAGGTGGAGGCTAGCCTTCACCAGGCAGCCTGCATTCCCAAGCCCTCATTTTAATGCCCCTTCTTGGGCCCTGGGTGAACCTCCAGAGCCAAGGAGTTGCCTGGGCTTTACTCCCCCAGTTACTCCCCCTGGGTCCAGTAATTCTCAGCTCGAGGAAACATCCACAAGCCTTCCATATAAGCTAAGGCTTGTCTCAGAAACACAATACCAACACGAACAAGACGAATTCACCAACCCACGTATACTTTCAATTCATCAAAAATTCATTAAGTGCTTACGGATGTTCCATGCTCTGAGCACGTCCCTCACATTCAAAATCACCCCAGGACCTCTCCTGCTTTCAAAGAGTCCACAAACTGGGACGCGACGGTCGAGGAAGGTGAAGCTAGGTGCGAATCCTAGCATGGGTGGAAGGGATCGCGCTCTCTCTCGGAAGTCATCCCCGGGTCAGCCCCCAGTCCCCTGTGGGGCGCCTCACCACTTGATTGCCGCGCTCATTCTAAAGGGACCTCGGCGCCCAGGTTACACTGGGCACTGTCTGCACTGCCCGCCGCTTCGCTCCCTGTCCTCTCCCCTGGCCCACACTTACTGGGTCTTCCTGCGGCCCTGGTCCCGGTGCAGGTCCCTCAGGTCCACCTCGGCACGGCCCAGGAACTTGTCCAGGCCGAGCAGAGCGCGGTGCAACACGGTGAGCTGCAGGGTGGCGGCGGCCGCGGGTGCGGCCCCAGCGGACAGCAGCGGCGGCAGCTCGAAAGTGGCCTCCTCCCGCCACACCGGCGCGCCCAGGCTGCGCTCCGACACCGAGGTGGCGTACTTTTCCTTGCCCACCTGGATCACCGCGTACGCGTCGCTCGTGCCCCCAGGACCCTTGGCCCGCAGGCCCCGCGCCTGCAGCACCGTCACCTGTACATGCGTTGGGGACCACACGGCCCTCGGGCCCCGGCCCGCCGAGGCCGCCAGCGACATGGTGACGGCGCTGCGGTCAGCTCTCAAGCAAAGTGAAGATTGCCACGACCCACTGTCTCTACTGCCCGCCCCGACGCCCCGGCCACTTTAAGGCTTCCGGCCACGCCCCCACCGGGGCCCGCCTCCCCCGGCCCCGGCCACGCCCCTCCTGCGCCTCCCTGCCGCACCACCTGCGGGCTCCAGCCGGGCACTACCTCCGAAGGGTGCGTGGCAACCGGGCCCCGGGGGCGGGGCTGCCTGGACGAGCCTGGAGGACATGTGGGCGGGGCGTGGGGCGTCAGGGACTCTCCGGTCTGAGAGGTGATAAGTGAGGGAAGAGGTACCCATGCTACAGGTCGCGCTGTCCAACTGGAACTGACCGCTGCACTGACTCATTTCCAGGCGGCATCTCTGATTGGCAGGGGTGTGACCGCGTACAGATTACGCAACATTTTTTGGTCTCAGTTTCTTCATCCGTGAAATGTGAAATGAGATAATAATCATCTCATGGAATTGCTATTTAAAAATATAGTAATAATGTAGCCTGCCACTTGGTGAGTACTCAATAAACGGTAGTTATCAGAGCAATAATGAATAGGAACATGATCCCAAAGTCACTGCTCCTTCTTCTTTAGACTGTCAGGCTCTGTAAGAAGGCGGTTTGGGGATGGTGCCAGGTAGGTGGGGAAGGAGGAGGGCCAATTGACCTGAAAAGGGGAAGGTAAGGGTGGGGGGAGTGACCTATTTTGCCCTGCCCTCACCAAATAAGGTGAGGTGAAGTAAGGGGAAGAAAGGAGGAACTGAAAATAGGATTGCCAAACCAGACATCAGCAGAGGCCACCCCCACATACACACAACCCACCCCCACATACACATACCCCCAGTTCCACATTTCTCTCTGGATGGAAACTCTCAGTCTCCATCAACTCCTAATCTGTGGTGAAGTCACTGCCTGTGATTTCCTTGTTCCAGATGTCTATGAGATTGGCATTTTCCAATATCCTACTTCAAAGACTCAGCAGTTGGAAAGGGTCACTTTGAAGGTTTTAGGATTTTCAATTAAGGACAGGCCTAGAGCAGAGACGTTTCTTGTTCAAGACCCCACAACCTCCAGCCAGGACTAGAAACCAGGTCTTCCAACTCCCATCCAATATTCTTCCTTCATCCCTTGGAGCACTATGAATTTCCTACCTGTTCTCTGGGCTCTCCACCCTCTGCCCCACGCTACACATTTCTGCCCCAATCTGCTCTAAATCCTACAGTGTTGACTCACCACCAACTGCATTAAGTTCAGGCTTAACAAATTTCATTCCACTTTGGCCCCACCCTAACTAATTCTCCTCTATCTCTGTATCCTGAGCAAACTGTAGCCCAGATAATTTTCCCACTCCCGGGCAGGCTTTTACTGACTTGGTTGTCCTCTATCAACCTCTAGGCTCAGCCATGCCCTTCTGACGGCAAGGCTTCATTCAGATTTCTCCAAAGCTTATTTTCTGACAGCCCTTTTCAGACCAGGAACTAGGTGATAACCGATTAAATTGTTTCCACCACAGTCCCAAGCAATAATCTGGGTATACAGAAGGTTCTTAGGAAGTATATGGAATTGAAGAGTTCCCAGCTCTTCCAGCCAACCATGACTCCAGAGTATTTTCTTTTTCCCTGTAGTAAATCACGCCTCAGACATTATGCCTCAGGTTTGTAACTGAGGATAACTACAGTTTGGGAAAGGTTTATTTTGTACGTTGTAAATATTTAACAGTGAAAGGAGGCACCAGATATGAAGTGGAACTCTGGGGTTTTGGAGCTATTTTCCCTTTTCATGGTCTGTTATCCTCAGAGCTCTATTCATTATCACAATACTTATCGGGAATTTATCGTGGCCCACATATTCAAAATGCCACTGTGGGTTCAACAATGAACCCACAGGTGTGGGTTCCTTCCTTCCAAGGTACAAATACTATAAAATACTATATAAAATACTATAAAAGAAGCCCTGCATTAATGAAATATTTGGGTGGTTTAAGAAGAGAGACATTTTCCTAAGTGAGGGAAGGGGTTGGGAGTGATAAGAAGGAAGTGGCTGAGAGCTAGCTGTAAAGAATCTATGAAATTTGGTGGGCACTGAAGTGGACAGGAAGAAAGAGGAGACAAACAGAACAGCTAAAGCAAATGTGTGGAGTCAAGTTTAGGGGTTAAGAGTATTCCGTTGAGGTAGGCATGTGGGATAGTTTAGGGGGGCACTGGGTTTAGACAGTGCAGGTGAGCCAATCAAGGTTGGCAGACCTCCCAGCTCATGCACATCTGTCTTACAAAAGAATAAGGAGCTTTCACCAGTCTTGGGCCAGGGTGAGAAGGCCATCAGAGGATTTTGAGCAATGGTATGGTCAGCACTCTTTTTTTTTTTTTTTTAAAGATTTATTTATTTATTCATACAGAACTGGGGTACAGCCCAGAGGTGCAGGGGTGGTGAGATGATTCACCAGAGACAGTGGGGAGCAGAACAGGCAGATCGACAAAGTAGACTGCTGAGGGGAGCAGCGGGCAGGTCAGGAAAGGTCTGCCACCATGTGGATCACCTCAGGGGCAGGCGGGGATCGAACTCATGTGGAAGTGACTTCTTAGTGTTGTGCTTTAACCTGCTGCGCCACCAGGGAGGGCCCTCAAGCACACTTTTTAAGGCAGGTGTGGCAGAAGTAGCCTGGCAGCCAGGTCACAGCCAGATACCTTCATTTGCGCTTAGGTAATGCAAGTGCTGCCTGGCAGACTGTCTGCCTTCTGCTAGGTCCTACCCCACTCACTACCCATCCTTGGTGTCTACCCAAAGTTGGGACTGAATTACACGAGGCCTATAGTTCCCTCTTCGTTGTTCCACTGTCCCCTACTCCACTCCATCCCAACTGAACAAAGTCAGAGATCTGGAGTAAAAAATGATTCTGGGAGTAAAGTTTTTCAATTCTGGTTCTACACACACACATACACATACACACAGAATGACTCCTAGCTGGATTTTCTCATAGGCTGAGCATGGCACAGATTATCCCCTCCACTCATGGAAAGGATTAGAGGACAGAGAAGGAGGGAGAACATGACAAGCTAGGAGAAATTATGAGCACCTTGTGACCTCATATGTTTGGGTTTCAGTCAGACACAAATAGATTCTGTGGTTAAAGCATTGGTGGTGGGTTGGGGGAGGGCAAGTCTTCTCAGGAGAGATCAAGATCAAGATCAAGATCCTTCTTGTTCAGACACTGGACACTGGCAGAGGTTAACTCAGAGAGGCAGAACTTACTGGAGGCAGGAGTTTGACATTTATCAGGGAAGAGTTGCCATCTGCAGGACAGTGCTAAGGCTCTGGCTTACTGCCCTCCGGGTAGCAGGGTGGTTGTTTTCACCCCTCCCCCAGCCAGAGCACATTGTCTAACCCTCAGGACTCAACCCGATTGACCACGCTGGAATAAGTCCTGCTCACAGTGTTACAGACCCACAGTACTGGCAGGGAGTGCGCAAGCGCAATGAAAATGACCGGACAAGGCCAACCAGCCCCGCCTGTCATCGGAGGAATCCACCTGGGTTGCCCCGCCCACTGCTCCTGGGGCCCCACAGTCTGAGCCAGCTGACCCCTGGCAGGTTCGCTGAATTCCAGGAGTGTTTGTAAACACCTCCCACAGCGAGGGTGCGGCCAGATGATTGCTCTTTCCTCTGACCCTGTCAAGTCTCCAGCTCTGACTACAAGAGGAAAAGAGTTTCAGTCGGCCCCTGAGCACGTGAACAAGGGCCCTGGCAGGTTAGACTGGACAAGTTAGCCGCATTTCTACCCTGAAAAGCAGACCAGCCCAGCCCTGACTCCCAGCTGGCTTCCTAGGCCTTGGCCTAGGGCTGGGCCTCTCCACCAGTGTACAGTTAGTAGGGTCGCAGATTTGCTTTTTGGCTCAGCTAATGCAACTTCCCCTTCTGAGATGTCAAGTAGAATCTTGCCAAAGGTAGGGAGGAAGGCATGCAGAGAGACTTTCATTGTCCTGCTCATGGCCAGTTGCGCTACCCCACAACTCCTCAGCATCTCCCAACCGCAGGAATATCAGATCCTAACGTTAATATATGGGGTCTCTGACTTGGCTGAGATGCTATCCCAAGGGGAGAACAGAAAACTAGTAATGGCTGCTTGTCTTTTTTTCTCCTTTGCCTCAGACCCTGGGGTGTGGTGACAAATGTTTGCACAATGACTCATTCACTGGGATGCTCGGTAAACAGTCTCTGGCGTTTCCAGATTGATGGGAACGGTGTTCCAGGTGGTGGTTCTAGGAGCAAGGGTCTCCTGAGCCTCCTGAGGTCCAAGACCCCTCAGAGTTTGGCCCAAGAGTTTGGCACACTGTGAGAGTGTGAAGGTTAAAGGGATAGCCCACCTGAACGGAGGTGGGCTCAGCAGGCACCTCTCCTACAGTCTTGTTGATAGCATTGCTTTTTTAACAAATGATGTCACAGATAAAGCAAAGATACTAGCTTTTCAGTGTAAGCCCTTTCAGAAAAGGCCCCTGAACCCCATTTACCTTCCCACTTTCTGCACAAAGCCTTCCCTTTTGCCTCTACCACTCAGAATCGTGCTTGTTTCCCAGCTTATTTCTTATACTCTGATTCATTACTTGCTTTACTCACATGTAAGTATTTTAAAGTCATAACATGTGGTCCTTACCTTTTCTACATCTCTCGATTCCTGGCAAGTAAAAAGCAGTTTATGTTAAATAGAAGAGACATACATGACTTAAAACCTTCAGCATTAGCTCATTCCGCCCCTGCTACCTTTAGCACTATCCTATACAGCCATCTTCTGAAACATAAGGCTTTTTTTTTTCTGATTGTGAAGGAAACATGTGGTCATTGTAGAGGCTAACAGTACTTCACCTTTCTGAAATCAGTTTCATGGTATGCAAGACCAAAGCAGAAGTTGTAAGTGTTTATTCCTCCTTTACTTGTCCCATGGGAAACTACCCCACAGGGTCTTGTTTTCTTCCTGATCTCTTCCTTATATGCCATGAGCCTCCACTATCTTAAATGCTAGGGCCCCTGGACACAGACCCCACCATAGCAAGAGTGGGCCTAAGCAGCCACCATCCCTTTATTCCTCTTCCTTTTTGATGCCAAAACATATGGAACAGGACTTCTGGGTACAATGAAGTTGGACTCTAACAATCATATTGTAGCCTGGAAGCTTAACAGTGGAACCCAATGACCAGGTATGGGGGGGAGACCTGAATAAACCTCTTTACTGATGGATCCCCTCTGGGAGTCAGCACTAGGCTTTCCCCATCATCCTTCTTACCTGCCCACAGGTCCTCTAATGAATCTCTTCCCACCTTCCAAAAGCCTTACCCTACCCAGTCTGAGGATACATAGCACCTTTTCCCAAGTCTGAATTGTTCACCCTGAAATAACATTTCCCCTACCACCCCAACCATCCCCATTTCAAGTTTGAAGGAGGCAAAGGAGGATCAGTGGCAGTAAAGTCTTGTAGAATAGTTGGGAGAACAAATTACAAAATAACCCATTCCGTGGCATGATCGGGTATTCCAAGTCAAATTTTCCTCAAAACTTGCACGAAAAAGTAGATGAGTCCTTGGAGAGATATCACCTTATCTATAATGAGAAAGTAAATGTCATCATTCATTATTTTTAAAAAACACATGTATTGAAATCTAAAATACTCAGAAAATAAAAAGTGTGACCACAAGGCACAGCAGACCTCTCCTCTCCTGTCTTGCCCGCTGCTCCCCTCCGCAGTATGCTTTGTTGATCTGTCTGTTCTGTTCCCTACTCTGTCTCTGGTGAATCCTCTCATCCTCCCCCACCTCTGGCCTATACCCTAGTTCTTATATGCATAACTAACTAAATCTTTCTAAAAATGTTTATGTAACATAGGAGCAGATTTATTAAATAATTTTTACATATCTTTGTAGTATAGCTATCACAGAAGAAAGACGAAAAGGAAAATGTACTATAAACATTATACACAGGAAAGTCCACAAGAACTAGAATAGTAACAGCACTTGCAGAAATCTCCCTCAGTACCTCCCAACTGGCTCCTTGGCTGGGCTCGAACGCACGCTCCAAAGGAAACCACTATGCCAATTCCTAACCCCATAGGTTACTCTGCTTTTTTAAAACGTATGAATCATACGTTCGGTCTGATTCCTTTCACTCAGTATTCATGTTTATGAGCTTCACCACTGGTGTCAGTAGAACAGTAATTTGTTCATCTTTACTATTTTGTAGTATTCCATAGTATAAATACACCATAACTTATTTATTTTTCATTCTACAGTTGATAGACATTTAGGTAGACATTTAGGTTGCCTCTAGCTTGTGGCTTGAAGTGAGATGAATGATGACCACCCTAAAGATCTTAATCCCTGGAATGTGTGACTGCAACTTTGAGTAGGAATAAAAAGGGGTCTCTGCAGATGGAATTAAGCCAAGGATCTTGAGATGAGGCAGTATCATCCTGGGTTATCCAAATGGGCTGTATGTTCAATGACTATTGTCCTTTAAAAATCAAGGCAGGGTCCTCCCTGGTGGCGCAGCGGGTTAAAGCACTGCACTGGGAGGCTTAAGCCACTTCCACATGAGTTTGACCCCCGCCTGCCCGGGAGGAGATCCCCATGGCTGGCAGACCTCTCCTGACCCGCCCGCTGCTCCCCTCAGCAGTGTACTTCGTCGATCTGCCTGTTCTGCTCACGCTCTGTCTCTGTCTCTCACCCTCTGCATCTCTGGCCTGTACCCCAGTTCTGTATGAATAAATAAATAAATCTTAAAAAAAAATCGAGGCAGAAGAAAATTTTAAAAAGTAAATTTTAAATAAAAAATAACTAATTTAAAGCTGACATTAATATAAATGCACATACTTTCTATAAAAGAATGAGTCAGTGTGAGGATACACAAACAGAAGGGGAGAAAGCCATGAGAAGAAAGAGGTAGATATTGGTATGAGGCATCCAAAGTCAAGAAACTTTCACAGTCACAGGAAGGTAGAAGAAACAGACAGAATCTTCTCCAGAGGCTCTTGAAGGAATGTCACCCACATGACGCTTTGATTTCAGTCTTACCTCTGGCCTCCAGAATTGACCGTGGGAAAATAAATTACTGTTATTTTAAACTGCCGAATTACTGTTATGGTAGCCACAGGAAACTAGTAGAGGGCTATTGGGAATAAATTTGCTATACATTCTCACCTGACCTTTGGTATATACATAAGCTTACATAAACATAAGAATGGGGTTGCTGGATCATAGAGTAGGTATATGTTTAGCACTAAGTGATACAGCCAAACAATTTTTCAGGATAGTTATACTCATTTGTACTCCCATCAGGAAAGTCTGAGAGACCCAGTTTTTTCTCATCTTTGTCAACGTTGGTATTGTCAATCTTCTGTATTTTGCCCCTCCTGATGAATTAATGGCTGCTTTAATTTGCATGTTTCTGTGTGTTTATTTACCATTTGGATATGACTTTTTTGTGATATGCTTATTCACATCTTCTGTCCATTTTTCTCTTTGTCTGTCTTATTGATTTGTAGAAAAAAATTTATATTATACATACTATAGTATGTATACATAGTATATATACTATCTATATAGTATATATAGTATTACATATATATGTAATATATTTATCATGTATAGTTTTGTCCAAAAATGTAATGTAAATATCTTCTCCCACTCTGGTTTGACTTTTCACTCTCTTATTGATGTCTTAGAGGTGAAAGGACATTCTTAACTTAAAGAAAAACGGACTCATCAATATTTTCTTTTATGTGAGTGCTTTTTTGTCTTGTTTAAGAAATATTTGCTCCTCCAAAGTCATGAATATATTCTTCTTTGTAAACTTCTAAAAGCTTTGCTACTTTTGTTTATATATTAAGGTTAGCACTCAGTCTGTAGTTAGTTTTTGTGTGTTGTTAAAATGTAATTTTTTTTTAAAAAAAAGACAAAATTATGACTCTCATGTAGATATAAAAAAAAAATGAACACATGCTGTGCTCTCCCTGGTGGCACAACAGGTTAAAGCACTGCATTATGAAGCTCCCCAAAGCCACTGCAGCACGAGTTTGATCCCCTGCCAGGGAAATGACCTACATGGCACAGCAGACCTCTCCTGACCCATCTGCTGCTCCCCTCAGCAGTGTATTTCAGTATATCTGTCTGTTCTGCTCCCCACTCTGTCTCTGGTGAGTCCTCTTAGCCACCACACTTCTGGCCTGTACTCCAGTTCTGTCAGCACAAATGAATAAAATTTTTTAAAAAAATGAACACATCTGGCCCTCCCTGGTGGCACAGCGGGTTAAAGCACAGCACAAAGAAGCTTAAGCCACTTCCGCATGAATTCAATCCCCGCCTGCCCTGGAGGAGATCCAC
>NW_004567115.1:23726300-23733081 GCF_000260355.1 Condylura cristata
GATCTGCCTGTTCTGCTCCCCACTCTGTCTCTGGTGAAGTCTCTCACTGCCCCTCAGTCTCTGGCCTGTACCCCAGTGCTAAAATTTTATTTAACTTAGTAAAACTTTTAAAATTAATTTATCAACTATTTACATGTCTATTTAACTTTGGGGCTACATTTTTACTCCTCCATGTTTAAGAACTTAAATCAGGTGTTTCAACCTGTTCGGAGGTGAATCCATAGAGCAGACATATTTATAGAGCAAAATATTTAAAGAGAGAGAAAGCTGTTTTTTCCATGGTTGGGGAAAAGGGTGTCCTTCTACCAGACAGAATTAATTTTCATGACATTTGAATTGCTATCAGTTATGTAAAAGTTACAGTTATAAAATTGCTGCCATAAAATCAAAATCAGATAACTTAGAGGGTTTACTACAGGAAATGTAGTTTCCCACAGAAGCACAAAATTTTCCCTACCATGCAGTACCACAGAGGGATCAAGATTCTTCCCCTCCCCCCATATATGTATCCCGTAGATGCATAAATCCAGTGCCATTTATAAAAAGATCCAACTTTCCCCCACCACCTTTTCAATGTCACTGTTGCATGTGGATTAATCTCTGAACCCTATTTTATGCCATCGGTCTACTACGGAGACACTATCTTGATTACCATTGTTTTATAATGTATCTTGATATCGATGTCAAACTTTCACCTTTGCCCTACCTCCAGTCTAGATGTTCTGACTATTCTTTGTTCTTTGCAGTTTTATATATTTTAGAATTGATTTGTCAATATGTTCAAAAGAAAAAGAAAACTTTGCTCAAATTTTTATGGAGATTGCATTGAATTTATACATCAACTTGGGGGAATTTAGAATCTTTGCAGTATTATATCTTCGAAACAATAACCAACACATTTCTTTCTCAGTTTAATTTCTCTCAATGTTTGTTTTTCATAGAAGTCTTATATACCTTTTGTTAAGTTAATTCTTAGGCGTTTGGTGCTATTGATGTAATTATAAATAGTATTTTATGTCAATGATAAGTCATAATTTGTAAAGTATTTGTTACTCTAGTCAGTCACAAAACACAGAGCACTTTTTGGTCTTTCTCTTTCTGTCCCCCTCTTCCTCCTGAACATACATACCACCTAGTTAGGCCATTCAAGCCTTCCAGGAAGAAGCAAGAGGAACCATTTGAAAATGAATTCTGGGCCCTCCCTGGTGGCTCAATGGGTTAAAAGCACAGCACTGAGAAGCTAAAGCCACTTGGGCATGAGTTAGATCCCTGCCTGCCTGCCCCGGAGGTGACACACATGGCGTGGCAGACCTCTCCTGACTTGCCCGCTGCTCCCCTCAGCAGTATACTTTGTCGCTCTGCCTGTTCTGCTCCCCACTCTGTCTCTGGTGAATCCTCTCACCGCCCCTGCATCTCTGACCTGTACCCCAGTTCTGGGTACATAAATAAATAAATCTTTAAAATTAAAAAAAAAATTCTTTTTAAAAAAGAAAATGAATTCTATTACTTTCTTAACCTAAAGTACCCATTCACCTCATTTTCTAACTAAATTTTTATGAAGAAACACTGCATTATAACATATAAGTTTCAGGTTGCACAGAAACTTATAATTTATACAGAAGTATAAATCAAATTCTGTATATATTATATTAAGTTGACCACTAAAAGTTCAATTCTACCCTTCTCCATACAGTTGACCACTTTCATCCACGTTACTCACCTCTTTTCTCCTTCTCCATTCCCTTCTAATAATCACTAATTTCACCTTTTTGTTTTTAAAGATTTATTTATTTATGCATGCAGAACCGGGGTACAGGTCAGAGGTTCTGGGGGTGAGATGATTTACCAGAGACAGAGTGAGGAACAGAACAAGCAGGTCAACTGAAATACACTGCTGAGGGAGCAGCGGGCAGGTCAGGAGAGGTCTGCCGCGCCATGTGGGTCACCTCCGGGCAGAGATTGAACTCATGCTGCAGTGGCTGCAGAGTGCTGAGCTTTAACCTGTTGCGCCACCAGGAAGAGCCCCAGTTATTTCATTTCTGACAGATGTAAGCTGCTCTCATTCTGTGCCCAATTTCTCTATTGAAGTTTTAGCATTTTTTACTAATTTATAAATATTTGTATGTTATTGATCTTTTGCAGTTTCTCATAACCAGTGTTTCTTCTATTTATTATCTTTTAATTTGGTTGTTAACTTTTCAGTTTTTGTACTCTTTTGGGAGAGAGTAATATTTTACATTGCTCTAAAGCTTAGAAAGTCATCCTGCCTCTAGATCTCATATATTCACTTGTTTTCATGTAAACTTTTTTCTGCTTAAATTTTTGCTGATTTATTATTTTACATGTTAACCTTCCTCAAATTTATATTGTTCATGATAGTAGTATAAAGATAAATTTAACTTTTCTCCCCACAAAATGTTAATGAAACAATAAAACATAATTTGTTGAATAATTTAATCTTTCTTAATTGGATTTAGAATTCTTTATCATATAATAAATTCATCTATTTACAGGGTCTATTTGAAGTGATCTTAAGTACTTTATTATGTAAGATTCAGCCAACTTACCTATTCACTGTACCTCTCAAGAAAAGGAAAGACACATGGTAGAAAATAACCTGAAAAAACCACTCTTTGCTTGATTTTCTTGAATTCTGATATCATAGGAAAAGACAAGCCTCACTGGTCCATATCAGTATTTTCAGGGACTGAACCTTGCTTAACCATCCCATAAGGCAAGTATTCATGAACCAAGAAGGACCTCAATATTTAGCATTATGAAATATTTTTACTAAATATTCATATTGTACCGAGGTAGGAAACTTATAAACTTTATTCATTTTTTAAAAATATTTATTTATTTGTGCATACAGAACTGGGGTACAGGCCAAAGGTGCAAGGACAGTGAGAGGATTCACCAGACACAGAGTGGGGAGCAGAACAGGCGACCGATGATGTACACTGCTGAGGGGAGCAGCGGGCGGGTCAGGAGTGGTCTGCTAACCATGTGGGTCACCTCCTGGGTGGGGATGGAATTCATGCTGAAGTGGCTTTAGCTCTCAGTGCTGTGCTTAAACCTGTTGCACCACCAGGGAGAGCCACTTTATTCATTTTTATAAAAAGATTTATTTTTACTTACTTATGCATACAAGAACTGGGTTATAGGCAAAGGTACAGAGAGTGAGAGGATTCACCAGAGACAGAGTGGGGAGTAGAACAGGTGGAACTACTGGATACACTGCTGAGGGGAGCAGCATGTGAGACAGGAGAGGTCTGCTGTGCCATGTGTGTCACCTCCCTTGGCTGGGAGCTGCAGTTCCTGGCCCTAGGTTGACAGCACTGAGACTTTCAACCCTGAGCCACCAGGGAGGTCCCACTTTATAAACTTTAATCCAAAAATCGAGTAATTATTTTCTGAGGAGTTCTAGCAAATAGAAAAAAGATGCAGGTAAATACATTTGATATTATTTCCCAAAAATACATGACAAGAGAATGACCGGGCTCTCCCTGGTGGTGCAACACTAAGAAGCTATAGCAGCCACTGCAGCACGAGTTTGATCCCCGGCCAGGTAGGTGACACACATGGTGTAGCAGACCTCTCCTGACCGCCTGCTGCTTCCCTCAGCAGTGCATTTCAGTACATCTGCCTGTTCTGCTCCCCACTCTATCTCTGGTGAATCCTCTCACCCTCCATACCTCTTGCCTGTACCACAATTCTGTATATATAAATAAATAAATCTTTTAAGAAAAGAGAATGACTACTTGTATATTTTAATGAACCTTGATTAGATTATTGACCTCATACAAAAACAAATTATACAAGTTGTGAAAAGCTTTATATAGAAAATACTACACAAATACATGTAAAAATGAAGTCATGATAGGTTCTATGGAGTCATCTCTTGCCAGCATTTTTCAAGTTGTTTTGATGACAACTGTTCATCAAATATATATGATCTCAGGACCGATAGGATCTAATACTCTAATGTTCTCTGACAGTGACAACTGGAGGGTAAGTAGAAGTTGGGTGAGTGAAGAAGGGAAGAAGGAACCAAGCAGAGCAGGTATTATATGCAGAGGCCCTAAGCAGAGGAAAGAGCAAGTGATGGGAAACATTGTTTAAAAGACTAATTTGGGGTTCTCCCTGGTGGGACAACGGGTTAGGATGCAGCATTGCAAGCGCCTCAGTGCGAGTTCGATCCCCGGCCCTGGAGGTGATCCACATGGTGCAGCAGACCTCTCCTGACCTGCCCACTGATCTCTTCAGCGGTGCACTTCATCTATCTGCCTGTTCTGCTCCCCACTCTGTCTTTGGTGAAGCCTCTCACAGCCTCTGCACCTCTGGCTTGTACCTCAATTCTGTATAAACAAGTAAATAAATCTTAAAAAAAAAAAAAGACTAATTTGACTGCATCTAAAGAGAAAGAATGGTCATAGCATGAGATGGTTCTGGAAGAGTGGAAGAACACAGACCATGCAAAATCTCATGGGCCATTACAAGAATCCAAGGATTAGATTTATGTTTTCAAAAGATCATTGACTGAAAATCAGAAGATAGAAATGCGTGGAGAGAGTCTAGTTACAAGACTATTGTAATCATGCCATTGATAGGTTATGGCAGCTTGAAATGAGAAGTAATGATGGAGATAGGAAGAAATGAATGCAATCTAAAGAGTACAGACAGTCATTTCACAGGACTTACTAAACACCTTCTCTGTGCATTGTTCTAGGTCTTAAAGATACAGCAGAAAATGACACAGGACAGGTCCTTGCCCTTAGGGAAATAATGTTCTGGCTCCAGTTTTCTGGTTGCATAACTGTTTGGACAATGATGCCATTAAGTAGGACAAGGAACACTGGGAGGAGGATCAGATTCCATTTTGGACATGTCAAGCCATTTGTTCATGGTAAACAGATAATGGGAAATAAAGGTCTGGAGCTCAGAGAAGTCCAGATTAGAAGTATAAGTGTATTTACTACACCAGACCATAGACCTAAACCAAACCAAAAATAATAAGAGACACATCATTAAATAATTTTGCATAGATAAACTGAGCATGAAGTTGTACAATAATTCATCAAAAATGAGCCTATCTTTACTGGAAACTTCCAATGCAGTGAGAAAACAGCATACATGTATACCAACACACATGCAATTTGCTTATCCTTACTTGTAAGTTTCCCTTGTGCTACTGTTTTCTTAAAATATAATGATCTTGACATGCTTAGTGAGATAAGCCAGAAAGAGAAAGAAAAATACCGGATGGTTTTACTCATAGCAGGAGTATAATGGACCAGGCGAGAAAATAACAAAAGTAATGAACAACCATATACCAGAGACATTCTGTGGGGGCGGAGTGGGGAATGGGATCAAAAACGGGGAGGGGGGGAAAGGAGGGAAATGCACGGGACTATGGTGGTGGCACAGGGGTGATTTGGTGATGGGAAACCCGCGGGGATTACAATCGAGATGGAAAAAAAATGAGCAAAATGATGTAAAAATAAACTTTGTAATAAAAAAATGCACAGATAAAAATATATATAATGATCTTGAACTCCTTATTAAGTCATAACACTGTTAATCAAAATTCACTTTCTGTCAGAATTATTTAAGTACATATCTAACTTTCCTGAGCTTTTAAAGGTGCATATCTAAATTTCACTATTTTCCCTATAGCTACACATTCAATGGATGCAATTAAGTTTTCTTTACCCTCAGTCTCATTCATTCATCCCCAGATTTCTTTTGTGCATACCTTCAAACATCCACCACAAACAGCTAAAATTGTGTACCAACACCAATAAACATTCCCTAGCACTCTAATTCCCAACTCTATTATCTTGCATGTGTACAATATGCAAGATATTGTACACATGTGCATGTATCTATCTATCTATATATATGTATATCATCTATTTCTACAAAGAAAGTTCCAATCAGTGTGAATAGTATAGACAATCAACAGGCATAAGTAATAAACCTTACTAATACAGCAACCCCAGAAAGATGCTAAGGGGTGAGGGGTGGGTAATCCCAGTCATCAAAAGTCAGGGCTGTGTGCCTCTGTTGACTCCCTCTGTGGACATCAGTCCTGGAAGACTCTGGATGTTAGGGTCACTAGCTGATGTGGTCATTTTCTTACGCTGGCAGAAAGCTCACCAATATCAGAACACCTAAGCTTATTTTTTTTAAGATTTATTTATTTATGCGCACAGAACTGGGGCACAGGCCAAAGGTGCAGGAGCAGTGAGAGGATTCACCAGAGACAGAGTGGGGAGCAGAACAGGCAGACTGACAACGTACACTGCTGGGAGAGCAGAGGGCAAGACAAGAGAGGTCTGCGCGCCATGTGGGTCAGCTCCCCTGGCCTGAGATCAAACTCACTCCTGGGATTGAAGTTGCACTTAAGCTGCCAATAGCTTCGCAGTGCAGCGCTTTAACCCGTTGGGCCACCAGGGAAGTGCCTGTACTCTACCTTATTTAAGAAATGATTTAAGCCCATTTACAAAGCCACATAAATGAAGTTAAACGACAGAAGTCAGAGCACCACAACAAAGGTGAGGCAGAAGGTAAAAAGGGCAGGGACGGCCCTCCCTGGTGGCGCAGCGGGTTAAAGCACTGCACTGAGAAGCTAAAGCCACTTCCGCATGAGTTCGAAGCATGAGTTCGAATCCCGCCTGCCCCGTAGGAGACCACATGGCGTGGCAGACCTCTCCTGACCCGCCCGCTGCTCCCCTCAGCAGTGTACTTCGTAGATCTGCCTGTTCTGCTCCCCACTCTG
>NW_004567115.1:23733181-23751947 GCF_000260355.1 Condylura cristata
ACTCTGGCCTGTACCCCAGTTCTGTATGTACAAATAAATAAATCTTTAAAAAAAAAAAAAAAGGGCAGGGACATGAAAGTGTGCTGAGGCTGAGACCTGGATGCATGAAGTCCCAAAGGCACGTGGCTTTGGCATGTAGGGCTTCTAAAACTTGCCTAAGCTGTCAAACCAGTGTTGTGTCTTCATTCCCCAGAATCCTATCGTGGTTGGGGACAAAGCCTAGTGAAACAATCAAATAAAGATTCACACAATAGAAGGAGCTTTACCCATGCAAAAAACACCACTGCTCACTAACTAGTCCATGTGTGTGCTTTCTGGAACATCAGCACACTGGATAAAACCCTGAAATGTAAAGATATATTTATTTCTTTTAGGATTTTTTTTTTATATTTAAAGAACTAGGGTGTAAGCTAGAGATACAGGAGGGTGAGAGGATTCACCAGAGACAGAGTGGGGAGCAGAACTGGCAGATGGATGAAGTACACTGCTGAGGGGAGCAGTGGGTAAGACAGGAGAGTCTGCTGAGCCAGTTGGGTTAGGTCTCTGGCTGGGTATTGAACTCAGGAACTCAGGCCCCTCATGCTGTAGTGGCTGGCGATAGCTTGACAGCACTGAGGTTTTAACACCTGTGCCATCAAGGAAACCCCTTAAGACATATTTAAAGATTGATTTTTATTTATTTTATGCATACAAGAGCTGGGGTTTGGGCCAGAGCTGCAGGGTCAGGGGTGGGGCTGCTGAGAGGATTCACCAGAGACAGAGTAGGGAGTAGAACAGGCTGACTAACTGAAACACACTGTTGAGGGGGAGCAGTAGGTAATATAGGAGAAGTCTTCAACTCCCTGTGGGTTAGCTCCCTGGCCTGGGATTGAAATTGGTGGCTGCTGATAGTTTCATAGTGTTGATACTTAGTCCCTTATGCCACCAGGGATATTATCCAAGTGCTTGGTCTGATTTACTATGGAATCTCAGACTCCTTAGAACAGCTTGAGTTGACTGAGGAAAGGAGGAAATTAAGACCAGGAGGAGCAGGCAAAGCCAATGAAGCTATCCTGAGCTGGGTAGAGTGAGTCAGCCTGACCAATGGAGGGGCGTGTGACAAACTACAAGTAGCCACCACCCAGGACTTCACCTGGGCGGCATTCCAAAGACAGTCAGGGACACCAACACGGGGAAAACACACGTGAGAACAGACCCCTCCCTCCCCTCTTCCTTGGGACCAGCTGAAGAGCCTTTAAGGGGAGAATAGGAAAGAGGTCCATCTCCCAAGCTCCCCTTTGCTCTGACAGATGGATTGGAGAACATTACCAGGATAGAGATGTCCAGCTTCTCAAGTTAAAAGTTCAGGTTTCAGGCCCTCCCTGGTGGCACAAAGGGTTAAAGTGCAACACTATGAAGCTCTCCACAGCCACTGCAACATGAGGTTTGATCCCTAACTACGGAGCTGACCCACATGGTGCCCAAAGACCAGCCTCCCCAGCTGCTCTCTTCAGCAGTATGCCTCAGTCAATCCATCTGTTCTGTTTCCCACTTTGTCTCTGGTGAATCCTCTCAAGCCCCACACCTCTGGCCTGTATACCAGTTCTTGTATGAATAACTAAATCTTTAAAGAAAAAAAAAAGTTCAGGTTTTTTCTGGGGTCTTAAGCTTGTTACATAGCACCCCCTGCCGTCAGAAAGGTCAGGAAACCCAGAAAAAGCAGGGGAATTTTGACACCCTCCCCAGTGACCCCAGCCTACTCTCCAACCTCTCCTCCATCAAAATATACCAATTCCCCCTAGTTGTGCTAATCCCACCATAGCACCACATCACCAATCCCGACTTTATCAATTCCCATCAGTAAAACAAATGAGCCCAAGTGCTTTCTTTGAGTTTCTGTACTTCCTGGTAGTAAGGGGTGGTTAACAACTCAGTTCTGGTAGACTAGACCTCTTATGGAGGACGTGCTGCCTCGTGACTTTTTTAAAAATTGTAGTCAAACACATATATAATATAAATTTTACATTTTTAAGCACACAGTGAAGAATTGCTAAATATACTGACATTCTTAGGCCAAACACTGAAATTATTTTTCATCTTATCTCGTCACAACCTTAACAAGATAAATGTGTTTTCTGCCCGATTTTATATTTTACTGGCAACGTCAGAGAATTTTTTTTTAATACAAATTGTGGCAAAAGGAAACAAAAAAGAGTGGAGATGTGTGTTTCCCAGAAAGATGGGCACTTACTTTGTAGGAGGGTCAGGTAAAAACCTCACTGAGGTGAATTGAGAGCCTGGTAAAAATTGACCTTGCCAAAAAAACAAAACAAAACAAAACCCAGAAAACCTTATGGTAAAGAGACAGCATGTGAGCATGTGCAAAGGCCCTGAGACAGGACTTTTGTGTGACTGGAGTTTGGGGAGCAAACGAGAGAACGGTGCTTAAATTTTAAATCAGAGTGAGTTCACCATTCAGTGTCGTAGAGAGAGGAACAAGCACAGATTTAGGTGGCCAGGAAGGTCAAGAGAACTGGATGGAAACCATAAACACAGGCGAAAGCCTGCTGGGGGCGTTCAAGAGCCGTTCTGAGTCCATACCTCAGTCCAGTAACACTCCTCTCGCTCTCTCCTACCCCGCCAACATCCACCACCCTCCACCCTCTTTCACTCCTCTATCCCAGCTGGCCCAGCAGGTCAGCTGTGGGCCTTCCTGGGGGTTCACTCCCTATGCTCTCGGGCGGGAGCCCAGTCACAATACTTAGATAAGGAACATCTTCCTCAAACCGCTGAGCTCCCTCCCACCTACGTGGCTGGCTGGTGGATGGGCTACACAACCCAATGATGAGAGACCCTTAGCAGGACCTTAGCGAAGCTCCCTCAGTCTCTGCCCTAGCGGAGTTCCAGAATCTATGCCCTTGCCTTTGCTCAGCCAAGCACCTGCAGATGTAGGTTCACCTGAAGACCACAAGATCCCCGATAACAGCAGGTCTCCCTCTGGGTGTTGATCAGTACACTTTGGAATACTTCCTCTTCTGTGCCCCTTGCCAACAGACACACATACACACACACACACACACACACACACACGAGACAGAAGGAAGAGTAGATAGTAGAGGTTGTACCACCCCCTGACTGAGTTACATAACTCTTTTATTAATAATGCTTATTTATTAGAAATTCTGCCATAGCAGAAAATTATATTCTACCTTTTGATGAGAGTAGTGTCAAGAAAATTTCTCAATAGCCAGTGACAGTATATACTTAATTATTAAAAAAAAAAAAAAGAACAATTATGGCCCTCCCTGGTGGCGCAGCGGGTTAAAGCACAGCACTGAGAAGCTGAAGCCGCTTCCGCATGAGTTCGATTCCCACCTGCCCGGGAGGAGACCACATGGCGAGCCAGACCTCTCCTGACCCGCCCGCTGCTTCCCTCAGCAGTGTACTTCATCCATCTGCCTGTTCTGCTCCCCACTCTGTCTCTGGTGAAGCCTCTCACCGCCCCTGAGCCTCTGGCCTGTATCCCAGTTCTGTATGAATAAATAAATAAATCTTTAAAAAAAAAATTATAGGACAATCAGAACTGTAGATAAATGATTTTACATGTGTGAACATAAGTTATTGGCTCTATGATGCCGTTATTTGTTGACTTGGAGATATGTGATGATGATGATATTGTGATTATTTTTAAACAGGAAAACCCCTGAATTTTAATAATGCATGCTAAAACATTTATATATGAAAGAATGTGACTTGCCCCATAATAATTTGGAGTTATGCATGGAGATATAATGAGAAACAAGATTTGACCCTGACAATTTTATTGAAGCTGGGAGGGGAGAGTAAAGGAGATCATTATATCATTTTTCCAACTGTGCCATGAAAATAGTTCAGAATAAAAAGATTAAATGCATGAATACTTAAACCTAGAATAATCAGGTATCTGAAATTAACTTAAGAGATATTTAGGAAAAAAATAATTTCAAGGAAGACTTCCATGTACAGTGATGAGAAATGAAAAACGGAGTCCATTTTTCCAACTAGAAACAAAGAATAAGAGGACAGCATTCTTTTCCTCAATTTCTGCCTGAATCCTGGGTTGAAAGCACCAGGGTGAACCACTTGTAGGGAAGGTCAGAGGCAGTTCTATTTCTGCAGTCCATTGCTTTCTAACCTGCATAACCCAAACATCATTTGTATTGTTTCCTTAGGCACAGGGGGTAGAGAAGAATCTGACTAAATTTTATTCTCATGTTAATGCACATTTGAGAATAGTTAAAATCTGCCACCTGTAGGAACTGTGGATTCTCCAGAATTCTTCTGATATTGAGAGTAGAAACCCTTAACACTGGAGACAATGTAGATTTAGAGAAGAACCAACATCTAAAGATAAACACAGAGACCCAAGACAAATCCATCTTTAAACAACAGAAAACTAAAGAGAGTATTGCTTTTGCTCCATTAACTTGTTTGCAATCCACCTCACTATGGAGCCTCTAAACAGAAGCAGACATTTGTAATTATAATTGTAAGAGTAATTACAATCTATGGGAAAGATATTTTGTAGGCAGGAGCCCATTAGCTTGGTGGCCAGGTTTTGGAATCTGAATTCCAGTCCTCTGAAACTGATTTCCCTGTCGGGACAATCTTCAGGAAATGTAAGGAAACAAAAATGAATTTGCTTAAATTCTTCTCTTAAACTCACCTAAACTCTTCACCTAATTAAGGGTTACTAGAGTCTCCAATGTTCAATGATTCATAGAAGGACTCATAAAATCTAGATAAACTGTGAACTCATGGTTACAATTTATTGCTGTGAAAGGATATGGATTGAAACCTAAAGAAAAAAGATGGGGTTCAGGGGAAACCAAGCACAAGCTCCCCACGTAGTTGCGCAGATTTTAATTTTCTCAGTATCAGTGTGTGACACATGTGTTAAGTGTTGCCAACCAGGATTACCAACTTTGATATCCAAACTTTTTGCCGGGGTCAGTCACCTATGCACACAGTCTCTATATAACTGACCTTAATTAAGTTAAACTAATATAGCTTGTCCAAAGATCTCAGGCATTCAAAGTCACCCTTATTTTGTGGAATACTCCACAGGCTCAAAGGTCATTTCCCAGGAACTGGTCAAGGGCAATCCTGTAGACTCTTGGAAGGCAACCAAGTCCTGGTGAGTTAACCTTTTATTGAGACACTCATCTAGCACTAGCTACATGTCACCTTTTATTGTTATTTTACCATGTAAAATTATCTCCACAATTTGGATGTACATAAACATAAAAGCAGGAATTGTGGCTTACACCTTTTAGCATCCTGAGGATTTACAGAGTTCCATGTATTAGAGAACACTTTAATAGATATTAATTTTTTATTATCATGCCAACTACCCTTGTTCAGGTTGTTCCCTGGCCTGGGATATTCCTTTTAGATGTTATCCCAGTTCTAGCCATCTAGTAATATCCAAACCAAGTCCTACCTTTTCATGAGAGCTTCCCCAACTACTCTGGCTCACATGAAGGTTTCTAAATTCCTAATCTAGTGAAATTTTTCTTACATTCAACTTTGAAATGTTGCTTAACTATTTTATATGATTAAGACTTGTCTTCTAACCACTATGGCCTCAGTCCAATCCCCAGTCAGGAAACTGACCCACATGGCACAGCAGACCTCTCCTGTCTTACCCACTGCTCCCCTCAGCAGTGGATTTCAGTTAATCTGCCTGTTCTGCACCCAACTCTGTCTCTGGTGAATCCTCTCACCTCTGCCTTGTACCCCACTTCTATGCAAAAATAAATAAAATCTAGTATGTTGAAATTTCCTCCCCTATGTGATGGTATTCAGATGTGGATGGGTCATGAATACAGATTTTTGATGAATGGATCACTGTTTTTGTATGAAAGCCTCAAAAATCTCCCTCACTCCTTTTTCCACACAAGGTTATATCTTGAAGGTGCTGCTTATGAGCCAGGAGGTAGGATCTCACTGAATACCAGATCTATTTGTGCCAGGCTTCAGAACTGTGAGAAAGAACTTTCTGTTGTTTAAAAGTCACCGAGTCTATTGTGTCTTGTGATAGCAGGTCAAACAGTCAAAGACACCACAACAAGACCTTTATATATTGTGTGCTCAGTAGAAATTAGATCATCAATGTCATTCCTTTCTTCTGTGGGCATTTTTTCCCCTCTCTTTGCTGAGGCCAGACCAATGCTTGACAAATATATGGAGAGAGAAAGTACTCTGCAGAAAAATGAGTTGTAGCAATGAATAATCAGCACAGGATTTTTGCAAAGATTAAAGCTTTTACTCCAGTCAAAAATCATTTACTTCTTTGGTATAGAGAATAGCTTCATTGATGCTCTCAGTGATGTAATCTATGTTGCTGGCATTGATACAGGTGAAGTTAATCCGACCACTCTTTGGGATGTAGATATGCTTCTTCTTGACCAGGTACTCCAGCTGCTGGACTGATGATATCAGGGTCTCAGATCCTGAACTACCCACCTCTAACTTCCCTTGAACCCAGCATGAATGATGGAGGGTAAAGAGTATCTGCATTTTGGGTGAGTCCAGAAAGTCTTTAAAGCAGTTCCACTTTTCTCCAGAAAGAATCAAAAGCTGTGTGAAGCTAGAGACTGGTCACCTAGTTGGTAAAGTTTAATGCTCAAATATAAGCCCAGAGTCAGAAAGGGGAGACACACCTAGACACTTACAGTTGAGCCCAAGATAACTGTGTGTCCCAGTCTGGCTAGTGATGTGCTCCCAGGAGCCAGGGGTCCCTAGGAGTCGGAGCTTCTCCTTCACCTTTTCCTTGATCAGCATGATATTCTCCACAACCCCTTTTAGACTCTGCTTCCTGTCAAGGAAGAACAATAAGAAATCAGAGTAAGAGATCCTCCCAGGTCATCCTCCTTGTTACCATTCCACTTCATTTCCCTTCCAAAGTACTGATGCAGGCACATCAGTAGACCTCGGGACCTGGGATGGTTGTGAACGGGGGAGGGATTTCAGTCTATATTAATTTAAGCAAGTCAAGTAAACTCTGAGGCATATTTTGCCAGGGTAGCATGCTCTTAGTGCTGCCACTCTCCTGCTTTATAGAATTCAAATAATTCACTGTCCTGTGTCCAAAAAAGAATGTTCTATGACCTAATCCCCCAAGCAGAGCAATCCTTGGCATGGCTGCTATTCTTGAAACTGAGTATACAGTGAGCCCTCAGTACATAATCATGAATGAATTGGTGAATCCATGGAGTAAAGGGGCAACATGAGAGGCACCTGGCCAAATTCCATGAATCAGCTAATCTGTGGTATCCAGGGGCCCTGCCCATCCCTTTTGCCCCTACCGTTCACTGTTACCATTCTCCCTGCAGGGCAGGGTTACTGAGGATGGAGGTGATGATGCGAGCACCCATGGTGGGAGGGGTTAGCCACAGGGCCCTGGAAATAGTCTTCAACTGGGAGAGGACACACAGCAAGAGCTGGTTGTTGAGAGTCACCACGACCAGGATCCCCACTCCTTCATCTGCGGCATTGAGACAGACAGCCTCATTCTCAGTCTCTTCCTCCCTTACCAGAGCCATCCCCCTAGGACTCTGTCTCCAAATTTGCAGTAGAAAAGAGTGAACAAGATTCACATCCCAGCCTAGCCAAGCTGGTCTCCAGCCTTCTGGAAGTTGCCAGAGACTCTTCTAGAAAAAGTGCCCATCAGAAAGAGTCTTGGGGCCTTCCCTGGTGGCACAAGGGATTTAAGCGCAACACTATGAAGCTCTCCACAGTTACTGAAGTGTGAGTTCAATCCCCGGCCAGGGAGGTGACCCATATGGTACAGCAGAGCTGCCCGCTGCTCCCCTCAGCAGTGTATTCAATAGATCTAACTGTTGTGCTCTCCCACTCTGTCTCTGGTGAATCTTCTCACCTCCCGCACCTCTGGCCTATAACCCAGTTTTGTATACATAAAAAAAGTAAATAAGTAAATAAATAAAAATATTATTTTTAAAAAAGAATCTTAAAAAAGGAAGGAATTTTCAGACCCTCCCTGGTGGTGCAATGGGTTAGGATGCAGCACTGCAAGTGACCCATAGCTGCTTCAGTGCAAGTTTGATCCCTGGCCCCGGAGGTGACCCACAAGGCAAGGCAGACCTCTCCTGACCCGCCCGCTGCTCCCCTCAGCAGTGTACTTTATTGATCAGTCTGTTCTGCTCCCCACTTTGTCTCTGGTGAATCCTCTCACTGCCCCTGCACCTCTGGCTTGTACCCCAGTTCTGTATGAATAAATAAATAAATCTTTAAAAAAGGAATAAAAGAAAAAAACCTTTAAAAAAAAGGCTAAGTATAATCCCCCTTGTTTTACAGTTGAGCCAACAGAGTTCTAAAGGAGTGAAATGATTGAACTAGTTCAATAATAGGGCTGAGACGATATCACAAAATCTGACTGCTAGCTCATTGTTAATCTCTTCTGCTCCTGGTGCTCTCCAGAGGGTGGGCGATGCCAAAAATACTGGCAGTGCACCACTTCATCATAGGCCCTCCCTTCTCCTTCTGCCCACACCATACCATAAATGCCAAAACTCTTGGACAGGAATTGACTGCAGAAGAATTCAAAGCCGTGACACACAAAGTATTGTAAGAACCTAGTATCGTCTTCCACATCACCAGTTAGGAAACCTTGACAGGGAATGTCAAAAAATGGGAATATCTGCTTGATCTATAAGAGAAAGGAGAATGAAAAAGGATGAGACTGAGGGAGGAGATGGAAGAGAGTGAGAAAAAGTATAGTCAGGGAGGAGGCTGGGCTCACCTTCATGGTAGACAACAAATTTACCCACTGATTTTGTGTCAGCTTGCAGTTGCCAATGTTCCCAAGCACAAAGATGCTGCCATGAGGGGCCTGCTGCAGGTGGAGACTTTCATCAGGAACTTCCCCTACCAAGTGCCAGTGGCACCAGGGCACTTGGTGAAGTGATCCTCTTTGTTAGTTCTTACTAAAGACCTAGGCGATCTCACATCTAGAACACGCCTTGGATGGCAGGTGGGTAGTGGGGAGGAAAGGGAAAGAAAACTATGAAGCAGGTCCGGGGAGAAGTTTCTAAGCGGGGCTCTGTCTGTACCTCTACCACATCTAGGAGCATGTCTGGGTCCACACACAGCTGTTTGGAATTCCAAAAGGAGTGCTCATAAACTCTAAAGCCCAGGTCCTGGAAGATGAGTCCATGATGTTCTGTGGGGACAGAGTCTGCCATCAGCTGGTACACAGGACATGGAGTGCTGGAGACACATACTAGAGAAGGGTCACTGAATGAGGGTCGCTGGATGGGCAACGGGACTGTAACAGGAAAAGGGGGTGCATACCTTGGCTAGTCCACCATTTTCCTTATGACAGAGAGTGAAGTCAACAGTGAAGATTGCAAATGGGGTGGAAATCAATAATAGGGGGCGGGGAACTTCTGTCACCCTCACCTTTCATGACACTCACCTTTTTGAGAAGAAATGATGTAAACTGTTTGAGAATCCTGACACCACGTTTTGAGGAACTGGGCACCAAGTTGGAAGGCACCAGCCTCACCAACAGTGTGCAAACCCCCTACCTAGGAGGAAAAAATACACAGAATTAACCCTTTAGAAAGAGGAATGGGTCACTAACACCAAATCAGATTCAGGTCATTCCTTTCTGGAAAGAGCTTGCAAATGAGCAGTATGGGCTAGAGAAAATATCACTGGCTTTGGGTGCTGATCCTGGCTCTGCCCTTCAGTTGCTAGATTGTTAGGCTCTGATCTTGGAGGTGCCCCCCAAGGTCTTGGATTTCAGACTGTGAAGCTCTTGCCTCTCAGTGAGGAAGGGAGGGAGGGCTTATGTTTCATTTTGTATGACTGCTCCCCCCCCATAAAGAAACTATTATTTTAATATACAAGATAAAAACAAAAAGTTTAGAGCCCTCCCTGGTGGTGTAACAGATTAAAGCACAGCATTGCGAAGCTACCAGCAGCCTATTTGGCATGAGTTCTATGGCCAGGGAGGTGGCCCACGTGGCTTGGCAGACCTCTCCTGACAGTCTGCTGCTCCCCTCAGCAGAGTACTTTATCGATCTGCCTGTTCTGCTCCCCACTCTGTCTCTGATGAATCTCTCACTGCCTCTGCAACTCTGGTCTATACCCCAGTTCTGTGTGCACAAATAAATAAATCTTTTTAAAAATGTTTAATACTTGGAGAGAGGTGCTATTTTTCCGAATGGTAAGAAGGAGTGCTGTTGATTTCACAAAAATAAAAAGTTGTGGGGCCTTCCCTGGTGGCGCAGCAGGTTAAAGCACTGCACTAAGAAGCTAAAGCGACTTCCATATGAGTTTGATCCCCACCTGCCCCGGAGGTGAGCACATGGTGTGGCAGACCTCTCCTGACCTGCCCGCTGCTCCCCTCAGCAGTGTACTTCGTGGATCTGCCTGTTCTGCTCCCCGTTCTATCTCTGGCGAATCCTCTCACCCTCCGCATCTCTGGCCTGTACCCCAGTTCTGTATGAATAAATAAATAAATCTTCAATAAATAAATAAATAAAAAGTTGTATCTGGGTTTAATGAAATTACTGTAATTCTTTAAATTGGCAATTAATTCTAATCTTCGCTTGTCATTAAGTTCGCTAAATAACAAAGTGTCCATATACATAAGAAATAAAGGGTGGAATATTTATTCATTCCTTTTTGCCTTCATTATCAGTTGTGTTGAGGGGGGCAGGGGTGGGGGGTAGCTCTCACCCTGTTCTCCATAATGGCTTGGTTGTGCTTTCCAAAGAGGAGCTCCAAGGAGGACTGGATGAAGGATTTCATGCCCATCTCGGGCATGTACTCATAGTCCAGGGAGGGATCCCGTGAGATCTGCAGTCGGATCTTGGGCACCACGGAAGAGGTCCAGGGCTCACCTTCACTGTTCAGGCAGACTATGAGGGAGGGAGCAAAGAGGCCCTGTCTGGGCTCTGCAGACAGCCCACAGACAGGGTGTCCCGGCTTTCCTGGGCTTCAGAAAGTCACCCATGAAAAGAACAACTTCCCTTTTGCCCCTCTTGGTAAACACAATGTGACTGTATATGATTTTTATGCCTTTAGAGAAAACAAATGCAAACCTATGCATTTTAAAGGAAAAAGATATATGTGGGAGTGTTACAGGCACATAAGCAAAGATGACACAGAACTTCAGTGGCAGGCTGGTTGCAGTGGGAGGAAGAAAGTGTGTACAGAGTCCATGCAGGTGCTGAAGCATGTTGCTGGGGAGGAGAACCTAGCTCTTACCAACCTCTAGCAGCCCCTAGAAAGGAGCCGATGACCCAAAATGCCCTTGCACTTCTCCCCACTGGGCAACTCTGTTCACGACAACTGACTTCTCTGGCGGAGGCTTGGGCTGTCTCCCAGTTTTCTAGAACAGTGGAAATCTGCCTCCTTGAGGTAGTTAAGAGACAAGTCTCACACTCCTAAATCACTAGGCATTTACCTTTATAAGCCAAGAAGGTCTTATGAGTGTGATTGTCCTGTTTGTAGATCTTTAGCAAGCTGCCTTCTAGCTTCCGAGCTAGAGGCACATCCATGAACACTGAAAGGGTCGGCATCACTGAGATGAAAGCGGAGCCAAGACTCCGACTTCAGTTCTCTGCTCTTCCTTGCTTCTAGCCTGAAGCCTTCCTCGGAGCCTGGGCCACAAGGGCTTGCCTCTTTCCAGAAGGTTGGCTGCTCTAGTGCAGAGGCTCTGGACACCACAGCAACAGAACCCCACAATTTCAGTCTCCATGGTGGCCAGCCTCAAGTGCTATGGGAAGATTCCATGGAGAAGAATCCCTGAGAGAGTGGACTACGGGACTTGGAATGCCCAGACACTTCTCCCAACCCATGTTCTTCTCTTCTTGTGTGTAGCCACAAGTGGGCCAGTCCAAGATAGCCTGTCAACCTCTTAGAAGAGAGGGCGGGGCAAGCAGCCAGTGCCTGGCATCACACAAGCCAGGGGTGGCATTAGCAGGAGTGAAATCCTCAGCCTGCAGGGATGCCAGATAAGGTTTACATTTAGAAAACTTCTGCTTTCATTTTACTCAGCGCTCTGGATTTAAAAGGGAATAGGAAGAAAACAGTTTTCCTCCATAGTTATTTTAATAAAGAGTTTAGAAATAGTATACCTTGCAACTCAGTAAGTCAGTCCTATTTTCTCTCTAGAGTCAAGACCTCTACCTTTGCTAATAATTTCAAATGTGATGGAGCATCATGCTTAGAAAGCAGAAGTCAGGGGTGAAAAAAGTCAGCCTCTTTCTATCAGTCTGCATGTTGCTTTTTCTTTCTTTTTTAAAAAATAACTTTATAAATGATGGTATAGTCTCACTCAGATACCCGTTAGCAGCCCTGCAGGTGGAGATGGCTTATCAGCTTATCATTCTACCTCCCTTCTCTGGAGAATTGCTCCTGACAGCCACCGACAGGGGTAGGCAATGACTGTCTCATGACCTAGGCATACCAAAGATCAGCTTCTGTTTTGGGGTACCTCTGTGGCTCCATTTGCACTCCAGGATACAACCCCAATTCAGACCAAGGGTACTTGGGCTGTACAGGTTTCTCCTCCAGGGCTCTCCCTCTGCTTGTCCTGTGCCTGGAATCCTGGCCTCAGGCTATGCTTCCAAGAAACAGACCTTGAAACCAGTGAGTATGAAAGTAACCACTTTTTTTTAAAGCATTTTTAAAAAGTTTTATTTATTTATGCATACAGAAATGGGATACAGGCCAGAGGCGCAGGGGCAGTGAGTGGATTCACCAGAGACAGAGTGGGGGAGCAGAGTAGGCAGATCAGCAAAGTACACTGCTAAGGGGAGCAGCGAGTGGATCAGGAGAGGTCTGCCGCAGCATGTGGATCACCTCGGGGATCCACCTTGGGGATCAAACTTGCACTGAAGTGGCTGCGGCCAACTTGCATTGCTATGTGCTAAATTATTGCACCACCAAGGAGGGCCAAAAATAGTTATAGTTTTGTAGAAAACTATAATGGGGCCTCCCAGGTGGCCATGATGGTCTGAGTTCGATCCCCAGCCAGGGAGCTGACCCACATGGCGCAGCAGCTCTCCTGTCTCGCCCACTGAGCAGTGTATTTCACTCCCTTCAGCAGTGTATCTCAGTAAATCTGCCTGATCTGCTCCCCAGCTCTGTCTCTGGTGCATTCTCTCACCCCTCAAAACCTCTGAGCTACCCCCATTTTGACACAAAAAATAAATTTAATTTAATTTAAATTTTTTTTTTAAAAAAAGGAAACTATAATAAAGGACACAGGTTTAGAAATCTGTTACCATCAGCCTGTAGCTGCAGTCAACACTTGGTGTATCCCTTCCAGTTTCTCTCCCAAGAAGCTGACATTTTAAGATAACAAACACCAAATTTTACATGTCATTTTCATCATGCTTTCTTCATTTCACATTTCAGTAGTGAAATTTTAACATGTGGACCAAAGAGAACTTTTATCCTGCAAGTAATAAAAAGTCCAGCCCAAACTGCTTAAGCAAGAGAGATAATTGGCTACAGCTGCACATGGACATTAGTCCCACTACCAGAGCGTCACAGTATCTTCAGGGCTCTGACGTCACTCTCTGTGATTCCCTGGGCTCTGCACATCTGAACACTTCTGGTCAGCTCTAGGCTTGGGAGTAAAAACAAATGTAACATATATACAAGATGACATGCATTTGAGGAATTTAAACTGCAATTCTATTTGCAAATAAATAACCATTACTGAAGGCATGTTTAAGTTAATATTGGATACCAGTATAACTGAATTCCATTGGAGGCTTTCATTACTCTCTAGTCATGGGGAGTCCTAAAAATTATCTTAAAACTCCCAAACGTCCCATGCCCTTAACATGTAGAATGTAAAAATAATATCAATAGTATGCAGAGAGAAGCTGACTGAAATCCCTGATTCCTATAAGTTTGGATTCTGGGTTGCAAGCGACAAAAATGTATTTTGGTCCCTCCCTGGTGGCGCAGCAGGTTAAAGCACAGCACTAAGAAGCTAAAGCCACTTCCACATGAGTTTGATCCCCACCTGCCCTGGAGGTGACCACATGGGGCGGCAGACCTCTCCTGACACCCCCCACCCCCCACCACCACCGCTGCTCCCCTCAGCAACGTACTTCGTACTTCGTACTTCAGTCAATCTGCCTGTTCTGCTCCCCACTCTGTGTCTGGTGAATAAACAATACTCTCTTGACCTCACATCCTCCCTCAAGTTATTAATCTTCATGTGTCAGTCAGGGCTCAGCCCAGACTGACTGTGAGTCAGTTGGAACTGTGAGTGATGTGGGTGTTACAGGAATTAGATGTCACACTTTTGGAGGAGGAGCTGGCGAAGTCAAGTTCAGAAGAGGGAGTTGTTGACCTCAAGAAAAAGCATTAGTCAACTTCCTGGAGCACCTGTGAATAAACAATTTAGGACTTGCATGGGGATCTAAGAAGCTAGAGATATCCAGCCACACAAAGGAGACTGAGAAGAGGCAAAACATGAAGAGGTTGATGGGAAAACACAGCTTCTGCGCAATTACCAAATCTGTGGTCTGCAACTGGGTGTCTAGTGGTGGTTCCATGTGCTCTGATGACCAGCAGTGTCAATGATCTGGAAGCAGATCTGGCCAGGGAGTAGAGAAGCGGCTGAAGACAAGTGGGTTTCTCTCCACCACCTCGACTTCTGTATCTCACCTTGTCATCCCTTTACTAATAATGGATGCTCCGCTTCCACCTCTCAAAACCTGGGCAAGTTTCTCTTTTGGCCAATGCTAACCAAACAGGATGCCCAGATTAATCAAGATGACAATAGGATCATCAACTACACCATATTTCTCCAACCCTCTTCCCAAAGAATGTTTTATACTCTATCTTCATGTCTTCACCTTCTGATCATATTGAACTCTCTAATCAGTACCTCATCACCTTCATGCCATCTAAACTGCTCTTATAGAGATCACAGATCACAAATGACAGAACTTTGTCTTGTCAAATCCAAAGGTATGTTTTCGGTCTCCTCTTATATGATATTTCAACAGCATGTGACACAACCAGCCACTTCCTCCTTAAAACACTGTTCCTCTAGTAAGAATTTCTTCCCATGACATCCAGAACATTACTTTCTTTGCTTTTCCTTTCACGTCATTGCTGCTGTTTCTCCATCAACTTTGCTGGTTCCTTCTATTTCCAACTTTTAACTGTTAGAATCCCCCAGGGCTCAATCCTCTGAGTTCTTTTTTTCACATCGAATTGTTTTACTGTGATATAACCAACATACCATAGATTCCCCTCCCCACATGTGGTTTTGATGTCCATGGTTTCAGTTACTTGAGACCAATTACCATCCAAAATTACTATGTACAATAAAATATTTGAGACAGAGACATCACATAAATTTTATTATACTATTTTGTGTAATTGTGCTATTGTTGGCTATTGCTGTTAATCTCTTTTATATGTCAAGCTTTACCATAGGTGTATATGTATAGTAAAAACATAGGGTATATAAGGCTCAGAGTTATTTTCAACTGCAAGCACTCTCTGAATCCCCTGAAGATAAAAGTAATACTGTAAAATTTAAGGTACATAACATTTTGATTTGATGCAGTCCAAATTCTTCTCCTTTCTATCTGCGGTCACCTTGCAGATGGACTCATGAGTATAAAGGCTTACCTAACAAATTTATATATCTAAGTCTAACTTTTCTCCTAACATCAAAATTGTAATCCAAATGCCTACTTGATATTCCAATAAAATTAATAGAATTTTCAAATTTACTATGTCCAAAACGAACTTACGATGTTCCTATAAATGGCAAGTCCATTCTTCCAGGGAGTCAGGAAAATGACTTGGTCAGACCCCCAACTTCTCTCTCACTCTTATTCCTAATGTTTAAGCTATCAGCAAACCTTGTCAGATTTACATGGCAACCTATCTGGAGTCTGCTCACTAGATAAAAACTTATTAAGAGTGTGGGTGGGTGGGTGAGCAGGTGGGTGGATAGATGAATGGTTGAATGAATGGATGGATGAGCAGAGGGTACAATCTGAGTTGGGGTGGATGATAGAAGTTACAGTCTGTGTGAGGCACAGAGACAAAAAAGAAGTTCTTTAGTGAATTTCAGTGTAATTGGAATAAAGGGAGTATGCATTAGGGGAGTGGGCAAGACCAGGTTAGAAGTTAGCATTACCCATATAATGCCAAGCCTTTATGCTAAGGAGTCTGAATCTTACTCCAGATGCTTTATAAAGCCATTGAATGATTTTAACAGAGGGAATGACATTGTCAGATATTTTATATTTTAGAAAAATCCCTCTGAGGGGTTGTGGAAAATGAATTGGAGAGGAGCCAGAACTAGGCAGGAAGACCAAGTGGAGACTATTTTAGTTAATTTGATTAACAAGTGATGAGGGCCTGAGCTATTGCTAATGGGTAGATTTGCCAGATGTCCCCATAAAAATACCAGGCACTGGACCAAGCCTGGAGGGAGATGTTGGCAGGCAGGCGCAGCTCTGAAAAGTATCTGCTTAATTTAAATACTATCTTATATATCGATAATTATTTCCACTTACTTTTGTACAATTTTCCACCTCCTTTTTTAAAAAAAAAAAAGAAAAAATATTTTCCAGTAAAACAACTTGCAAGAAATGCTAAAGGACAGCAAAAGCAACATTAGGGAATTTTTTTTCCTGTTCTATAAAGTTGGAAGCCCAAAGCCAGAGAGGCCACCTCAATACCAGCTTGTCAGCAACCCTACCGAGGGGTTCGGCACAAGAGGGCGCTAGGGATAAGAGCTAGTTTGCTCCTAAGACAACTTCCTCCTTCAGAGTCTGGGTGCTGAGATTGCTGGAGCCGTGAAGTTCCTCATTAGCCACATGTGTTTCTCCTTCCCCACAAATGGTAAGAATTTCACCACTAGCAAAGCAACTGCTTAGATTTTCCTCATTCTCCCTGCCCCTCTCCCTGTGTTCTGGGACGGTGTTCCAACATCAGCAAGATTCGCACTTGGGCCTTAGGGGAGGGGCCTCCTCACATGACCGGGGACTGGAAAGGACACCGGAGACTGTGGGGCCCTGAGCTGATGCAGAGCTGGCTCTTCCTTTCCCGCTGCTCTCTTCTCTGGGAGGAAGCGTCCACCCCACCTCCCTTCTGGGAGCACCAACAGCGGAAGAAATAATCTCACATCTTGTTTCTTGCTAAAGAGATTAGGGGAACTACATTTGCCATGCCTTTGTGTTAAGAAAGTGGTGACTCGCTAGTCACTCAAATGAAAATTATAGTCCATGGGTTCTGAACCGTTAGCTCCTAAATTCTTAGAAGGTGTGTGAAGACTAAAGAATCATAGACAACTGATCGTTCTCTCAGGAACTATGAACAGAGACTGAAAGACCCTCTTTCAGGGACCCCCAAGAAGAGTAACAGATCATGGCACATCACAGTCTCTTCCTGAGATCATGGCCCCATTTTATTCAGTTTCTGATGGGAAACCTCTAAAAACACCACACAAGGACAGTTTGAAGAACCGTCTTAAGCAGCATTGTGTAGTGAATCTGTTTTTATTTTCTTTGTTGTGTAACAAATTGCCACAAACTCCACAACGTAGAACAACACACATTTATTGTCTCACAGTTTCAGGATTATAGGTTAGCTGGGTCTTCTGCTTGGGGCTCACCAGGCCACAATGAAGAGGGGCCCAAGGCCAAAATCCTTGATGCTCAGGATCTTCTTCCAATTCAGAAAGCATTTCCTCGCAGTTGTGGAACTCATGGTGGTCAACTTCCTCCAGGTCAGCCAGCATGGCTCTCTGTCTTCTGTTTCTGACCTCTGCTTTCTTTTAAAGAGCTCACCTGATGACTCAGTCCACCCAAGATAATTTCCCGTTTTATAAAGTTAACTGATAAAAGATTTTAATGACATCAATGAAAGCCCATCATCCCTGTTATATGACATCATCAAAGGTGTAACACACCGTCGCCTGTGCCATTTTCTATTTGTTAGAAGAAAATTACAGCTTCTACTCCCATCCAAAGGTGATAATGCAAGGTACATGGGATTTGGTCATCTCACAATTCTGCCTACCACAGAGTCTAAGAGATCCTGGAGAGAACAGTCCTTCCCTAAGGGATAAGGAGTGAATGGTAACTTTATGAGAATAGAGCTCTCCGTTAAAGAGTTCCTAAGGGTCCCTCTCTATAGTGGGTTGGATAGTGACCCGAAAAAGATATGTCAGGGCCTCCCTGGTAGCGCAGTGGATTAAAGCACAGCACTAAAATGCTAAGGCCACTTCAGCATGAGTTTCAATCCCTGCTTGCCCCAGAGGTGACTCACATGGTGCAGCAGACCTCTCCTGACCTGCCACTGCTCCCCTCAGCAGTGTACTTTGACGATCTGCCTGTTCTGCTCCCCACTCTGTCTCTGGTGAATCCTCTCACCACCCCTGCACCTCTGGCCTGTACCCCAGTCTGTATGCAGAAATAAATAAATCTTAAAAAAAAAAAAAAAGATATGTCAGCCTGGAACACTTATTAGGAGTGTCTTTGCAGATATAATTAAGATAGGGCTCTTGAGATGACATCATCCTGAATTAAGATAGTCTCCAAATTTGATAACGTATGTCCTGATAAGAAACAGAAAAGATGCTGGGAAAACTGGGTAGCTACATGCAAAAAAATGAAACTAGATTATTGCCTCACTCCAGTCACAAAAATCAACTCGAAGTGGATTAAAGACCTAGACATAAGAACGGAAACCATAAAATACCTAGAAGCAAAGATGG
>NW_004567115.1:23752982-23764959 GCF_000260355.1 Condylura cristata
GGGGATTACAATTGAGATGAAAAAAAAATGTGAAAAATGATGTAAAAATAAACTTTTTAATAAAAAAAAAAAAAGAAAGAAACAGAAAAGATATACATGCACACAGAGAGAAAGTGAAGACAGAGATAGGAGGGGGATAAAATGTCTATCAATGTCTATCAACCAAGTTCTGTCGAGAATGTCTGGGACCACTAGAAGCTAGGGACTAGGCATGGAGCAGATTCTCCTTAAGAACCTACAAAAGAGGGCCTCCCTGGTGGCACAAGGGGTTAAGTCTCAGCGCTATGAAATTATCTGCAGCATGAATTCAATCCCAGGCCAGGGAGCTGGCCCACATGTCTCACCCTCTTGTCGTACCTGCTGCTCCCCTCAGCAGTATATTTCAGTCACTCTGCCTGTTCTGCTTTGTCTCTGGTGAGCCCGATTACCCCCTGCACCTCTAGCCTACACCCCAGCTCTTATATGAACAAAGAAAGAGAGCGAGAGAGAGAAAGAGAGGAAGGAGGGAAGAGAGATAAAGAGAAAGAGAAAGAGAGAAAGAATGATTGTTGCAGCATGCTTGGGATACTAAAACACTTGCTGATCATTATCCCCATAAAAATCAAAAGATGGATTTGGTGGTCTCGGGTGCAACAGCAAGTGATTCTACAGGGATGCTGGTTCCCAAAGATCAAAGGTGCCATTAGAGGTATCAGAGGAAGGTAGACTTATAACCCAAGTGACATTCATCACAGAAGGGCAACCCATTCCTTATATGTCCCTTCACTGAGAGAAGCTTATTTCTGTAAGTCATATGCAGCCCAGGGTTGAAGCTCTCAGTTACCCCATACTGTCAGATCCCCCAGCCCTCCTAGCTGGTTCTTCTGCCATCTGCAGCACAATGTTGCATCTTATGACCCAAGGTGCTCCGTTCTTACCACCATAGCTGCACTCAAGCCAGTGGGAAGGGGAGATGTGGACGCATCGAGGCTGCCCTTTCCTTTTAACAAAAGCCCTGGAAGCTACACACTTCAGCTGATTAGAACTAGAACTAAGTTCTAGTCATACCTAATTGCAAGTGAAGTTGCAAAATGTCTTTATTTTGATTTTTAATTCCATAGAAGAACTGGAGTGTAGGCCAGAAGTGTGGTGGGTGAGAGGATTCACCAGAGACAGGTGAGCAGCAGGCAAGACAGGAGAGGTCTGCTGCACCGTATGGGTTAGCTCCCTGGCCAGGGTTCCAACTCAGATTGTAGCAGTGATAGTGCTGAGACTTAATCCCTAGGCCACCAGGGAGTCATACAAAGACTTTAGCAAAGCTATTATGCCCAGATAAGTTACTGGGGGCTCTGTTACAAAGGAAGAATAAAAAAAAAAAAAAAGAATGATAACAGCACAGGAGTCACAAGTACAGGTCTGATTTGATCAGTGGCCTCTTGAATATGAATCTCAGACACTGGAGGAAAGGCCCAGAAAGGCCCAGAAACAGAAATCCAAGAATAGCTAACACCCCCCGCACCCATCTTGCTCATTGTCCGAAGAAACAGAACCTTGAAAATAAGGAATGAGATGAACATGGAGAGCCTGCTTCCCCATCACACTCTCTATTATGGGTTAAATTGTGTCCACTTAAAAAAAAATGTATGTTGAAGTCCTAACCCCCAGACTCTGTGAATGTGACTGATCTTATTTGGAATCAGGGTCTTTGCAGAGGTTATCAAGTTAAAATGAAGTCATATTAATTAAATTGGACCCTGATCCACTCATTGGTGTCCTCATAAGAAGGAAATTTGGGCACAGACAAAGGGAGAAGACCGCGTGAAGATGGAGGCAGAAGCTGGGATAAGGCAGCTATGTGCCATCCACGCCAAGATGGTTGCTTGACGGAGACTACAAGAGGCAAAGAGGGATTTAGACTGTCTCAGCGAGAAAATGACCATGCTAACACCTTGAGTTTGGATTTCTAGTCTCTAAAGATAGTGAGAGAATTAATTTTCATTCATAGTAGTTTGTTATGACATCCCTAACAAGCTAATGCACTTTCTTCCTGCCCTGGCTCCTTAGGACCTTATTCTCATGAACCCTGACCGGAATTACCATAAAGCCCTGACATCAGAAGTACCTCTGCTTTAAGCCTTTGTTCTGCCCTTAGCTCATTATTGGGAACTTCAGCATGGGCAATGACAGAGTGGTCTAAAATAGAAAAAACTACAATGTCAAGAGCCCCAGAGAGATGGACAGTGTGACATGAACTTGAAATGGAAGGACTCAGTCTGAGGTGGATCCGAGACTTCAGAGGAAACCAGACAGGGCATTCCTAGAGTGACCAAAGGCAGGGAGTCTAAGACCTAGGCAGGCAACAAGGCAAGACTAGAAAAGGATCAAAACCAGGAGTTCCAGGCCTACTCTCAGTTCCCTACTGTAATGAAACAACTGACACCGAATTGCTCTCTTTCATTTTCCAAACCATTTTGCATAGTGTCTCATTTGGACTTCAAAACTAGTCAGCAATAGTAGAGCAGAGTAACAACATAATTTCCATTTGACTAGCTGCAAACGAAATGTCAAAATGGCAAGTAACTTGCTCAGTGTCTCATAGCTGATTAATACCTGTGTGTGAAATTAAAAGAAAATAAGCTTTGGAGTCAGCGAGACTGGGTTAGAATCAACACAAGCAAGTAATTGATCTCTACACTCTACTCTTTATTTGTAGTCACTAGAACATAAAATTTTAGAGCACCTCTTACAGTGTTTGGCATATTTATTGGTGCTCAGTAAATGGCCATCTCTTTCTTTCCTTTCTTGATTTTCCAGCTTATAATTCTTTACACTACCAACCATGGGATTGGGTTTCATTCATAATTCACCTCTCCAGAAATAGGTTTCTTCATCCATTTTATCAAAAGAATGAATTAAATCATTTCTATAGGCTCTTTCAGTTCTGATAGACAGTGATCTTGTGAAAAATGTCATTTTCCCGGCCATTGGTCAACAGAACAACATTGCAAAGTACATACCTCACATCACCGTCAGGGGATGCCTGGTACCACATATGCTTGGGTAGCCCAAAAGGTGAAGCCCCTAGGACTTGACAGGTTTTTGAGTCAGTCCATACAGTTGTCATCCTCATTCTCCACATGAAAGTAAGAGAGAGGGGAAGGGAAGGAGAGAAAGAGGGAAGAAGGGAGGGTGGGTTGATTTATTCTCCATCTATTTTGCAGCTGAGAAAGCATTTGATTCTTCCTAATCTTATAATAGGATGAACTATGAAAGATTAGAGGGCTTTGTGGAGTTCGCCTGCTAATTAAACTGAGCTGTGCATTTTGCCTAACTCCTCTGTAATTAGCCTAAGGCCTACTCTATCCAGAGTGTTTTGCATGGGGTGAGGGAGTACTCTTGATTGCAGGCGTCTACTTCTCCTCTGGACACATAAACACAGACATACTTGGCCAAGAGGTCTGAGAGGGAGCCTGAATGTTTGGCTTTTAGGATGGAAACATAAGGGAACACTACTTCCAAGGCCTTCACTTGTGTCCCCAGGACAAGAGGGAGGAAGCAGTTCCAACTCTACAGGGTTGAAGGATGATGCTGGTGTGGAATTACAGCACCATGCCCGCCCGTGAGGACATAGCCTGCACTGACCACCCTTCCCCAGAAGAATCTACCCTGGCGAGAGTCCTGTCATCAGCCTCCTCCTTGCCCTAACTGCCTGATGCAGAAGGTAGGTCACCTCTGGAAAAAAAAAAAATCACTTACTCTTCATTCCTTCTCCTCCACATCCACTCCTCCCTGTCATTTCCACCCCACTCCCAGCTCTTGCTAACAGACTCTGGCAAAGCCAGGGGTTGCATGAGCTCTTTTTTTCTCTTTGGTCTGTAAGTCTTCACATCTGGTTGTTTGTCTTTCACAGTTTAAGTGCTCAGGCCTTGTGCTTGCAAAAGCAGTGTGCTTGACGTCCAAGGATGTAAATCTCTCTCAGCCTGACACCTAGCCACACGTTGCTGGAGAAATGACCAGAGTAACTGCCTCTCCATCTGTCAAATGCATGGGTGACAATCTGCAGATAAGCCCACAGCCACAGTGCAAGTCTAAACACTCCAGAAGAGTCTGACAGCTGGCACACGGGTGCACGTCGAGCAAGATTCAAGCAGTATAAAGTCCTGGATAACGTTCAAGAACAATTCTACAAACCAAAGTTCCCTCCCCCAACCCCCATCCCAAAGCTTCCTTTTCCCCTGCCTAGAACTGACTGGGCAACTTTCCTCCTTGATGCTGGGAAAATATCTAGAGATGAAGTGAGAAGTCCTGTTTTGATCATATTGATCCCCAAGCTAACGTTACACGCCAAGGGTTTGAAAGTGGAGTCCTGGCCAAGAAACCCTCCACACCTCAGACACCAGATATCTCACACTGCTGAGGGTTAAAAAGGAGAAAGTCATGTTTGGTATGCAAACATCCTAAGAAATCAAACCTGGGATCCTAGAGAAAAAGGAGCAGCACAGGCCCAGGCCAGATCCCAGGGAACACCCATATGAGGAAATCCACTGCACTTCTCCTCAGGCAGATTGAAGTCTTATAACTTGGAGCCCCTGAACCTGGCCAATGCATTGTATACTGCTGTTGTACAGCATGTTAAACATTTGGTGATTTACTGGGTACCTTGTAAATCAGCCCAGACAATGGTTCTTTGTTCATGAAGTTTAAATAAGAACTCCCAAAAGGATCCAGTGATTTCCATAGAAATTTTCTTTCCGTAGGAAATCTGCCTGATAAGGTTCACTAAAATTGTAATAAGGGGTGGAGGGAGGGAATTTATCAATTGGCTCAAACTTGCAACTCCAGTTTTACTTCAAAAAGAATATAGATATCCACAACCCAGGAAAGGGAGTAAGAATGGTAGAGATTATGGAAAGGATAGGAAACTTCAGAATATATTTATAACCCGGACATTTGCCCAATACAAATAGTGCTCTGTGCCTCCAGACACACACATACAGCACTGAATGAAACTGATTCCTGACGACAATGGGAACTTAAGACTCCACCTCTAACTGTATCAAGGGAGGTATCAAGGGAGATGATCCCACACAAGCAAACCCAATCTTCTGCTTACATCCTACAGGGAGTGTGGCTTTGCTACTCGCTTTCAACTGGATTCCAGGAATGTTGGAAGATGGTGAGATGTGAATGTCAAAAACTCAAAAGGCTCCCTTCCACACAAACAGACTTTTCATTTTTTGCTTCATGAGGATTAGGAAGAAAGGACCAGGATTAGTGCTAGTTTATTGCCTCTGTCAAAGGCCAGCTCTAAGAAGAGAGTCAGTAGATTATCAAAAGAAAACAAATGGAGGGAAAAGAGGACAACAATATGCAACCTTCAATAATATTTATTAATTTGAGTTGAAAAGGAATGATCCATCCTAATAGTTCACCTTCCTATGAACCCCAGAGCCACTCAAAACCTTCTGTCATTGCTGTGAGGTAGATCAGAGCTGGTATGTGTCTAACATAAGGGAGGCTAGTGCTTAGACAAAGTGAGGGAGCCAGAGACAAAGGCCTAAATAAACCTTGACTTTTTCTGGCTTCCTATCCTCAGCCTAGTCCACTGAGCCTCGAGAACTCAGTGGTTCACCAGGGTCCAAAGTCCTAGGTAACAAAAGGGATTGAATGAGGGGTGTTCTCTTTGCCCTAAGCACACAGCACACAAGTGAGCAAGGTGATGGATGTCTCCTAAAATTAGCCTAGCTTCTCCAAGGCCAGTTGAGCACAAGTGGGACACTCCAACAGCTGAGGTAGTGGTGAAGTTCAGGGATCTGGAAAACTTCCACAGCAGGGAAAGGAGCAGGATGGTGAAACCCCACTGGGTAAGGATTCCCTCTCCCCAGCCATCCCCCAAAGGTCCAGTTGTCAGGTTCTGGAGGGTGGGGTTTTCCAGAAACTCCACAGGGCTTATTCAGAACAGAGGGTAGAAGCTTCACAAAGGTTCTGGAAAGGTCAGTGGAGCTGCTGTTTCTTGTCCTTCAGAGCCTAAGAAATTCCCCAGGAAGCCCTGAAAAAATGGAGATAACATATCTTGGGGTCAGGGTACAGAGAGTGGGAACAAGGGCAGAAGAGGCAAGGGTAGAAATAGGGACCCCCACAGAACACATGTAATTACATGAAAGTATCCCAGCACCACCCAGCCACAAAACTATACCCCCAACTCCACACCAACCTTGTTCCTGCCAGGGAGGAAAATCACAATTTCCTTCCTGATTCGTCTTTCAAACCCAAGTGAATTCTCACGTTCATGGCTTTCCAACTTTTAAAAGAAACCTTAACTGAAACCAGGGGCTTGGGAGGGCTTCCAGTCTCTGCACGTGAAAGGCAACCCAAGTGGTGGGAAAAAAATCTGGGAGTTCTAAGATCTGAGCTAGAAAACCTAAACTAGAGTAGATCAGAGAGGGAGGAGTCTCAGAAAACAGCAGCCCTCTCCACCCAAGTCTCCAGACTTGGGTGAAGAACAATCTGCCCTCCCTCTCTAGGACTGTGTGAGTCCCAGGCAAGGAAGGAAAGGCCCCCCCACCCCTTCCATATTGGTTGCCTGTCTCAATGCAGACACCATCCTCAGTGCTACTAACTTCTACCAAACCACAGACTCTAAATGTGGTTTAGTCTAAATGAGACGCTGAATGCTTCCTCACCCCAGATTCGCTGGCTCCTTGGCCGTTCTCACCTACCCATCGAGTGGTGGACATTGCCTGGACTCCCCTGGGCTGGTCAGGGCCGCAGCACCGCCAGATGGGTCATCCGGAGAGGTGGCAGTTAGGCGCTGGTCGGTCGGGTCGCGGCCGCAGCGACACAGCAGCCGGCGGAAGGCACTGCGAAAGTCAGGGCTGCGGCAGTAGATCAGTGGGTTGAAGGCAGAGTTGGCATAGCCCAGCCAGTTAAGAGCAAGGAAAGCAGAGCTGGGAACTAAAGAGGGCCCTCCGAGGGCGCGCACGACATTGGCCACGAAGAAGGGCAACCAGCAGAGAGTAAAGGTGCCCATGATGAGGCCCAGAGTGCGCAGGGCACGGTGTTCCCGGAGAGGCAAGAGGCGCGCAGGCCGCCTCCCGCAGGAGGGCACCGCGGCGGGCGAAGCGCGCTGCTGGGTCGGCGCCGGAGGCGTCCTCGGCGGAAAGCGGCCCAGCTCCCGGCGCAGCAAACGCAGCTGGCGCTTAGCCACGACGAAAACTCGCGCGTAGACGAAAAGCATCACAAGCAGCGGAAGGTAGAAGGAGACGGAGGAGGAGAGCAGCGCGTAGGGCATGTTGGAGGCAAAGGCGCAGCAGCGGGGGTTGGAGTGGCAGCGCTGCGCCTCGGCGTCGGCTCCCACGCGCCACCATTTACTCATGATGGGCGCAAACGACACTGTAGCAGACACGACCCACACCAGGACCACCGCTGCCCGGGCGCGGAGTTTGGTGACCAGGACGCAGTAGCGCAGCGGGTTGGTCACGGCCAGGTAGCGGTCCACAGCCAGGGCGCACAGGGTTTCGATGCTGGCGGTCACGCACAGCACATCCACCGAAGTCCACAGCTCGCAGCTAGTGGCGCCCAGGGGCCAGTGCCCAGTCAACGCCAGGGTGGCCCCCGGTGGCACGACTAGGAGTCCCATCACCAGGTCAGCTGCGGCCAGCGAAGTCACGAACACGTTGGTGATGGTTTGGAGTCTCGGCGTCCGAGCGACGGCTACGATTACCAGCAGGTTGCCTCCCACGGTGGCCAACGCCAACAGCGCCCCCGCCAATGCCGCCGCCCATGGCACGCCTGGCAGCCCACTCGTGATGGCACTATTGGGCGCCAGGGTGGGGGCATTTGGCCACGAAGCCAGAGAGCTGTTTCCGTGAGGCCACGGAGCCATTCCCGCGCCGCGCGTGGGACGGGAGGGAAGGGGTATTCCGGCTCACTCGGCTCAGGGGAGGGGGTAGCGGGGCGTGGATGCTGTTCCCCCGACTTGGGCCATCTTCCCCAGTAGATCGGGCGAGAACGTTCCGTCTGCCCCCCACCCCCTTCCCCTTGGTGCCACCGCTGGGGGGTGGGGGTGAGGCGGAGTGGCGCCCTTAAAGGGCCAGTGGCCAATCGCCTCCAAGCTCCCAGCTGTCCGAAGCGGAATTGGAGGGTGGGACGGGAGGCGTAGTGGATGCTGGATTTTTCCTGTTAGCCAAATCTGGAGGAAGGGGTCCCTCACTTCTCTGCCATGTCGTGTCCACTTCTATCATGACCAGTTCCGCAAAAAGGTAACCTTGTCAAGGTAGCAGCCTCCCATCGATTTAGGGTGTTTTACTCTAAGATATTTTAAGTATAGCAGAGATCATTTGATGTCTTTTTTCTCCCAGCACCTCATTCCAATGAGATTTTTTCCCTTTCCAGTGTGTACCTCCCTACATCTGCAGTTTTCTGTCTTTTTTATTTTCTTTCTAGCTACTGGAAATTAGTCATCTTTCAGGAGTTGTTATCATTGCCACCTTTTGAATTTGGATATCCTAATGTAAGCTGGGATGCTGACAGTTCCTCCTCCCCTCCCCACACCTTTCCACCTAAAACACATCTAGATGTTCCCCTTAAAAATTTTTTTTTTTATTTATTATACATGCAAGAGCTGGGGTGTAAGCCAGAGGTCCAGGGATTGGGGGTGTGTGCAAAGATTCACCAGAGACAGAATGGGGAGCAGAACAGGCAGATCTACTGAACTACACTGCTGAGGGGAACAGGGGGTGAGACAGGAGAGGTCTGCTGCTCCATGTGGGTCACCTCCCTGGCCAGGATGGAACTCATTGGGGCAGTGGCTGCTGATAGCTTCATAGTGCTGTGACTTAATCCCTTGCACCAGCAGGAAGGGCCTCAATGTGTCCCTTTTCTTCTGTTGTGAAGACATACTTAAAATGCCTGACTGGGTTTAAAGGTGAGGATTTCCCACAATTACCCACCCACTATCCACAAATCTTCCATTGTTATTCTTCCAATGGGAAAGTATTCATTCTACCTTCCTGGAAAATTCTATTCATGAACTTTAAAAAGTATAAGACAGGGCCCTCCCTGGTGGTGCAGCGGGTTAAAGCACAGCACTAAGAAGCTTAAGCCACTTCCGCATGAGTTCGATTCCCGCCTGCCCCGGAGGTGACCACATGGTGTGGCAGACCTCTCCTGACCCACCCGCTGCTCCCCTCAGCAGTGTGCTTCGTTGATCTGCCTGTTCTGCTCCCCGCTCTGTCTGTGGTGAAGCCTCTCACCGCCCCTGAGCCTCTAGCCTGTACCCCGGTTCTGTATGTACAAATAAATAAATCTTTAAAAAAAAAAAAAAAAGTATAAGACAGTGAGTTGAGGAATTCACATGTGTTTTTCAGTCTGTGGGCCATGTCTGTGATGCTTGAATCTTTTCATATGGTTCCAAGAAAGATTTCCTTCACCTGAAGACCTCAGAGCCTCCTTACCCTCTTCCTGCCATACTCAAAGCCAAGCTCTTCCAGCTCCTCTCAAACTGGCTGTGGGGAGGTGAAACTGGAAAATATGTCTCAAGCTTCATGAAGTACTATCAGAAGCTGGACTTGAGCTGTCTTGCTTCTCCCCCTGAAGCAATGAGACTAAGGAGAAAGGGGGAAATTATCATGGAAAATGCCTCCAGGCCTATGCCTAGCTTGTCTCTTGAAATGCTCTATATTCAAAGGAACGCTGTATAGTCACTGATCTAAGCAATCCCTCTGGGAGGCTGAGGGAAGGGTTGGGAGTTAGAAAGATTGTAGGGGAAGTGAGGACCTAAAATTATCCCTGAGGAAAAAGAATCATTCTTGTCTCTCAGGGGCCCACCCAGCTGCTCACCCACAAACAGGGTTTATCAGTGACTCCCAAGCAAAAGCCTTCCTGGCCCAGGCAGTACACACAGCAGGCCTTGGGAGTCAGAAATGCTTAGTGGGCATCAGGGGAGAAGCCCAGCCCCCAAACATACCCCCAAGACTCACGAAGTGAGGTAAGCCCCACTGGGACTGGAGTCTGAAGTTGGCCTCTGACTGATCAGTCAAGAAGGTCACTTCTCCAAGTGGGGTTTTGCAACACCCCAGAGTTCTGCCAGTTATCTCAAAGGGGTATCATAAGATTCTCCAAAAGTAAAAAATACATGGCACTCAGCACTTTCTTCCTAGGACATCTAGCTGGCCTGGGAGTAGAAAGGGGTGTCAGGAAGACAAGTAACTTCAAAGGATGGCATTGCTTTAGGGGTTGGCCTTGTTGTTCTGCGGAAGTCTGAAAAATGTTTACAATTTCTAAAATGACAAGATTTCCCAGACCACATGAGTGTGGCTGAGTGTGGGCAATGGTGAGGCGAATAGCTGGCAGAGACTGAGAAGAGAAATTCCAGAGCCCTGTGAGTGAAGACTTTTATGAGGGACAGAGCTACACTGCACCTGGCCTGCTTCCATCTCTGCTTGCCTTTCTTTCATTTCATTCCTCCTTTCTTTCCCTCATGCTCTACCCTAAACACCCCCTTACCCTTCTGCCATTTTCGTCAGTGGGATTATCCTTTTTTGTGCTTTTCTGTTTTTTGATTTAATCTTTAGAATAGGTCATGCATTCACATTATTCAAATTTGCAAAATACCTGCCACAGAAAGTTGCTCTTGTCCAAATTTCCTCTCCCAAACAATAACCACTGTTAGCTTCTTACTTATTCTTCCAGTAAAATTGTATACCTACATATAAGTCCATATCGACACATGTATTGTTTCTGTCCTCTCTTTCTGCATAAACTATAGTAAAATGTATCCCCTGTTCTGCAGCTTACTTCACCTTAGCATATATATCTGCAACCATTCCTACCAATATACAAAAGCTTCCCATTTTCAGTATTTCATTGTATGAATATATAATTACCTATGAAATAGGCTACTAGTGGATATCAATTTACTTCCAATCTTTACTAATAGATCATAGTGTCATGAATAACTTAAACATTCATCATTTCACATATGTAAGTATATTTGTAGAATATGTTCCTACAAATAGAACTGTGCAAGCTATACACTTTATCAAATTTAAAAGATATTGCCAAGTTACCCCCACCCCTAGATTTTGTACCCACATACACTCAGCTGTCATTTTTGATGGCTAACTGGTGGTTGGAGCCATGGCCCACTGCTCTGGGAAGTCATCCTAATGATCGGCTCCAGGGGAATTCACGCTGCCTGGTCTATAGAGGTCAGCCAACTCTGACTAAAAGCATATGTTGTCCAAAGAGAGAATTAACCTGCCCCAGGAACCTCAAATGACCTTTGTTTTGTGCCCTTGGAAGCCCACAATGAATTTGGGCCACTGCAAGTAGCCTTGTTTGGTCAGGGGGCATAGAGGCCTGTGATGATCTGTGACTTAGAAGACATGTTGGTTACAGCTTGCAGCCTATCCTACACACATTGCAACTGGGTATGCCTGTGTGTGTGTGTGTGTGTGTGTTTAATGACAGGGTAGGAAGAAGCCTCGTGAGTTCAGTTGGCTATAGTCTTGTACCTTGTCTAAGGTCACATTAGTAGAGGTATCATATCCTACAATTCATAATCTTTTCTTCTTGCTTTAAAGTTCTTGAAAGGGAGCAAAACTAAGTAAACATCAGTCCCCCCCCCAACCTCCCACGCCCACCCTCCCCACCCCTTGGGTAAAAGGGGCTTTTATCCTGTCACTTTTCTCCAGAGCCTGCTGTGGCCATCCATTCAGTACTTTTAAATGCTGTGTGTATGTAGCCTATGAATACCTGGAGTTTGTTTTTTCTCCTTTTGTCATAGAGTCCAAGAGGATAGAATAGTGGTGGCATAGAATAATAATGGTGGTGGATAAAATAATATCCACTCCAATACCAACATTTTGCTGAATTAAAAAAACAGATGCGGCCCTCCCTGATGGCACAGCGGGTTAAAGCACAGCACTGAGAAGCTAAAGCCACTTCAGCATGAGTTCGATTCCCGCCTGCCCCGGAGGTGACCACATGGCGTGGC
>NW_004567115.1:23765269-23781687 GCF_000260355.1 Condylura cristata
AAGCCCCAAAACCTGCCTGCTCTAAGTGGGTTGTGCCATCCGCCGCAACAAGACAAAACATATAAAGCTTTAATGAAAAGTGACTTTAATACAGTGAATATACAATATGGAACACAAAGAATATAACTTCTAAATCAAACACCTGAAGTTACCCATCCCCTCATGGGCAAAAGTCAACCCTAAAGGGATTGGCCCAAAGCAAGGCCTGAAAGCCTGCCACAAGACTAAAGCTTCCTCAGGTCTTCGTCTTTTTCTACATCTGGCCTCCTTCTCTCTTCTTCTCTCTCCTTTTTCTCTGCTCAGCTCCACCCTCCTTCTGGGTGGGGCAGGGAACCTGGAACTTCCCTTTTCCTAGGGACCACCCAGTTACAAAGCCACTCAGCATGAGTTTGATCCCCCCACCCCAGAGGTGACCACTTGGCGGCAGACCTCTCCTGCCCTGCCTGCTGCTCCCCTCAGCAGTGTACTTGGTCAATTGGGCTATTCTGCTCCCCACTCTGTCTCTGGTGAAGCCTTTCACCATTCCTGCACCTCTGACCTATACCCCAGTTCTGTATGCATAAATAAATAAATCTTAAAAAAAAAACAGATGCAGAGAGGAAACTAAGACTTATTCAAGATCACACAATAGAGGTTCGTTTCTAGCTGGTATAGGGCATCCCACCCAGGAGGCCTTACCCAGCACACCGTCTCTTGCCCCCAGGCAGGCTGTGGTCCTGCCACCTTCATTCTATACTTTGCAGACCCCAACATGGACCACGTGCTCAGAACTGAAACTGAAAAGAAGCCCAAGATGTCCCATGTCTCCTATAACACAGCCTGCCACAGTGAATGTTTCCAAGGTCAGATCCAAAGGAGTTCGAAGGAGAGGCAGAGGAGGTGTAACAGGTACAGGTTTCATGGACTTCGCCCCCACTCCAGATACTGGAACTCCAAATCCCATCAGTACCAAGGAGAAGCAAGCTGGGACTGTAACAGGGTGGTCCCTAGGAAAAAGGGAAGTTCCAGGTTCCCTGCCCCACCCAGAAGGAGGGTGGAACTGAGCAGAGAAAAAGGAGAGAGAAGACAGAAACCAACGGAGACCTGAGGAAGCCATATGGAGCAGCAAGCATGTGATGAAGAAACCGTGCTTGTTTCCTGACCCTGGACTGGTTAAGGCAGATGTGGGTGAGATACCTGTAGGGAGGTGACTATGGCAGTGTTTATATTGATTTTGATTTTGCTCTTTTCCTCCAAACCGTGCTTGTTTCCTGACCCTGGACTGGTTAAGGCAGATGTGGGTGAGATACCTGTAGGGAGGTGACTATGGCAGTGTTTATATTGATTTTGATTTTGCTCTTTTCCTCCCAGATTTGTCTGGCCATTTCTGACCCTTTTCCATGGGTCCCGGCCAGAAGGTGCTTTAGTCTAGTGGCAGCTTTCAAGACTTGCTTTGGGCCAACCCCTTTTGGGTTGACTTTTGCCCATGAGGGGATGGGTAACTTCAGGTGTTTGATTTAGAAGTTATATTCTTTGTGTTCCGTATTGTACATTTACTGTATTAAAGTCCCTTTTCATTAAAGTTTTATATGTTTTGTCTTGTTGCAGCAGATGGCAGAACCCACTTAGAGCAGGCAGGTTTGGGGCTTCAGGGGTGTCCCTCTCCCCCTGTCCTGGAACAGATTTGGGGTGTCCTGTAACAGGATGTGAGGGCAGATCTGAGCAGCCAGGTTGGGATAAAACCGGGCATGTGGGCTCTGGGGGTCTCTTGGCCTGGTGGTTCACGGCTGATCGTTTTGGCGCTCAATCGGTTTTCAGCGTGCCGGTGGAGTCCAAGTCAGCAGAACTGGTAGAACATCCTAGTTAACTTGTATTTCTCTCCCTCTTTCCCTGGGTTATTCCTTTACCTTTCTCCTTATAAATAAATCCATCATTTAACCTTTTTTTGAGTGTGTCCATAATATGACTGAATCGTAAGCGCGCGAGTGAAGACCCACAGACGGGCAACCCAATTCACATTGGAGTGCCTTGTAACAGAGGGACCTCTATTCTTGGGAAACCCAAGTGCCTCTGGTACCTAAGGGCTGGTGTGAGACCACAGCCTGATAGGCGTAGAGAAAGAAGTGAACAGGAATTTTTTTTTCACTCTTGAAGTAGAAAAAAATACCCTTGTTCTACTCTATTTGGTTAATCACCAAAATCCTTAACTATTAGAGAAGCTGCTCCCCAGAGGCAATACATCCATCTGCAGCCAAGAAGATAATTTTTCAGGTTCAGTAAGCCACCCTTTTGCAGGAGGCTGGGTTGCAATCAAACCAGTGGGGGAGGGACAGAGTAAAAAATGGTGCCCACCCACCCACAGGTAATTTTCCATCAGCACATGTCAAGTCATCCTTGGTACAGCTTTGGTTGATTTATTTGCAGTCCCTTTATTTGATGGAACTGGAAAAAGAAACTCTATGCTGTATGGATCAGGGGTCCTTCCCCACTTTTCTCTGGGAGGGAAAGTGCTAAGATTGAAGCCTACCTGGTTCAAAAGGAAGCTGGTGCTCGAGTTCCTTTACTCATATGACACCTACATCTTCCCACCAGGGAAGCAGTGCTAAGGAAATGTGGCCAGTACTGAAGAAACAGCAAGAGAATGGCTTCTCCCCACAAGGAAGGAGAAATGCTTCTTATGAATAGTCCCTCCAATTTAGGAGGGTGTCGGGTACTCTTTGTTCCCCAATCACGGATTATTGGGGGGCAGAACAGGCAGGGTCTCAAGGTGGGAGCAGCGTCAGCAAGTGGAGATTCCTAAAAAAGGGGGAAAAGGAGAAAAAGGGGAAAAGGGAGCCAGGAAGACATGGGAGTTGGGTGCAAGTCTTCCTGTTCTGCTATCTGCAGAAGTTTATTGTATACATTTTAGGCAGGCAATTAACATATGAATTGGGCTGAGACCACAATCTTTTCTGAAAGCAGTTTGGGGTTCTATAGAACTTCAGCTAAGATTACATTATTGATCTATTAATTAAGAAAAGTCCATAAAATTTAAAGCTAACATTTTTTAGTGATGGTTGGCTAAAAATAAAATTCTTTTAGAACTAAAATGCTATTCTATGACCTTCGTTTTTACTAAGACATCTTAGAGGGTAAAGTCAAGGATTAGGGTGGAGATGTGAAGGAGAGAGTAATTAAGGTCGTGGGCTAGGGTGGAGTGATTCTCTTGCAAGTCAATAACAAAGATAAAGTAAAGTTCCTCAAAAGCTGAATAGAGGGTTTAGGTGAAGTTCCTTATTTGAAGTTTAGACAACAAAACTTAAGCAGTTCTTTAGATGGATTATGTGAGATAGTAGAGAGATGGGATTTGGGTTCTCATCCTGGCAGTAAAAGAATTCTGATTAATCTAGTACTGCCTTGTTTTAAAATATTAATTTTGTTGTTATAATTGTTTTTATTAATCAGCCAGTTGTAATATTTTTTATTCCAGGAGGATTTTCCATCCGGAGGCAGCGCTTGCTCACCTGAGCTAGGCAGCATATTATGAGGCTGAGGCAGTCCAGTAGAAAACTGACGGTTGCTTGGAATATTTTGATTATACAGAAAAAGGGGAGGTCATAACAGAGCTAGCATGGAAATTCTGATTTTTCAGGGCATGTCCTCTCCATCCAGAATATGTCTGATGATAGAGGTTGCTCAGCTTGTGTCAGGAGAGAGCAAGGCATTTCCCCAGCTGGAAACAAAAGGAAGTGGAGCCCACAGCTCTTTTGGGTGATGAAAGGTTCAAGCCAGGGGAAAGGTTATAGAGAGCCAGAGGGGAGGCAGGGAAGAGAAGTGTTTCCTGTATTTGAAGAAGTCACCAATGAGGAGAAACGGCACATCTTTTATCCCAAGCAACGCACCTCACTTTCTAGTCAGGATACAACTGTCTATCCCTTTTGTGACAAATGGTAAGTTGGGACGTGGAGACATCCTCAGAGCTGTCATTCAGTTCCAGTGACTCCAGCAGGAAATTGCTGGTCAAAGTGTAACAGGGTGGTCCCTAGGACAAAGAGAAGTTCCAGGTTCCCTGCTCCACCCAGAAGGAGGGTGGAGCTGAGCAGAGAAAAAGGAGAGAGAAGAGGAGAATGAAGCAGGATGGAGAAGGAGACCACCTAAGGAAGCCACATGGAGCAGCAAGCATGTGATGAAGAAACCGGGCTTGTTTCCTGACCCTGGACTGGTTGAGGCAGATGTGGGTGAGATACCTGTAGGGAGGTGACTATGGCCGTGTTTATATTGATTTTGATTTTGCTCTTTTCCTCCCAGATTTGTCTGGCCATGTCTGACGGTGCTTTAGTCTAGTGGCAGGCTTTCAGGCCTTGCTTTGGGCCAATCCCTTTTGGGTTGACTTGCCCACGAGGGGATGGGTAACTTCAGGTGTTTGATTTAGAAGTTATATTCTTTGTGTTCCGGATTGTGTTTTTACTGTATTAAAGTCCCTTTTCGGCCCTCCCTGGTGGCGCAGCGGGTTAAAGCACTGCACTGAGAAGCTAAAGCCACTTCTGCATGAGTTCGATTCCCGCCTGCCCTGGAGGTGACCACATGGCGTGGCAGACCTCTCCTGACCGGCCCGCTGCTCCCCTCAGCAGTGTACTTCGTCGATCTGCCTGTTCTGCTCCCCACTCTGTCTCTGGTGAAGCCTCTCACCGCCTCTGCACCTCTGGCCTGTACCCCAGTTCTGTATGTACAAATAAAATAAATCTTAAAAAAAAAAAAAAAAAAAGTCCCTTTTCATTAAAGTTTTATTTTTTGTCTTTTTGCGACAGAAGGCAGAACCCACTTAGAGCAGGCAGGTTTTGGGGCTTCAGGGGTGTCCCTTTCTCCCTGTCCTGTAACAGATTTTGTCCTGTAATAGATTTGCTGCCCTATAACAAAAGCACGACAACTCCAGGTGCACAGCCTCTCGGCCACCACCTGGCACACATGTCCCAGTGCCAGTCCCTGCATATGGCACTCTGATCGATGATTAGGACCCACCCCTGTCCCCAGTCAGGCTACTCTCATCCCCTGAGAGAGAGCTGGGCTTCATTTTATTCCCCAAAGCAGGCTTGCCAGACCTAAGTGGACAGCTTGAGGCCTAGTCATGGGGTACAGCAGCTTGGACGAGGGAGAGAGAAAAGGAAGGGCATCTCTTGGACACAGGTGACAATTTTTTTTTTAAGATTTATTTATACAGAACTAGCGTATGAGGTGCAGGCCAGAGGTGCAGGAGCAGTAAGAGGCTTCACCAGAGACAGAGTGGGGAGGAGAACAAGTATACTGCTAAGGGGAGCAGTGGGAGGGTCAAGAGAGGTCTGCTGCACCATGTGGGTCACCTCTTGGGGGCAGGGATCAAACTCATGCTGAAATGGCTTTAGTCTCTTAGTGCTGCGCTTTAACCAACTGTACCACCAGGGAGGGCCCCATTAGTGACACTTTTGAGGAGACCCTGCTGTACCTTTTTCCCAGTCCCCCACAATTCCACAGAGCCTTTCCCAGTACTAGGAAGACAGTTGGGATTTTACCCTCTGCCCTCCCATTCATGGGCCTCACATCCTGCCCTTCTTGTGCCTGAGGATATCCTTCATGGTCCTGAGCTGCTGTGGCAATATTCCTTGTGGATGCTTTGCAAGATACTGGTGGCAAGAGGAGGCAGAGATTATCATTCCTCTTTCACAAACAGTGCTCCTCAGATTTAGTGAGGTCACAGGGGAAATGGAGTGATGAAGCTGGAAGGGAAGCCAGGGAGAGGTTCTTCTTTGGCCTTAACTGGCCACTCACCCTACCTTCTCTGCTGGAAGGAGACTGGGGAGTAGAGAGTAGGGAGATGCTGAGATGGATGGCACTGGGAGCCAGTCATTAACGTTGCCCACCTCTACCTCCTGAAGTTTGGATTGTCCCCTGACCTGAAGGAGACAAAAGGGTTAATCCAGTGGTGGCAGGGTGTGTCAAAGAATAAAGGGCAAAACAAGGGTGAAATGCTGAGCTCTGACAAGTCAGGGTGGGTCGGGTGTCTCCTGAACAGGAAGGATGGCTTTGTTTATGGGGGCACAGTTTATCCGCAAGTCCAAAGTGAGAAGGTCCTGGAAGGGGTGGGGGCAGGGAGGCAAAGAGCAAAAGAATGTAAACACTGCGGAGAATGTCTGCTCTCTCCTGGGAGGTGGGGGCAGTGGAATACAGCCATGGATTTCTAAAAAGGGTCTTCCCTTTTTGGCATCTGGTCCCCATTAAAATATTTCAACAGAAGCCATGGACACTCAAGGCACTGTGCTCCTACGGCCCTCTCAGGACCACAGAGGACCAAGAAGAAATGGCATTATCAAGGAAAAGCGTCCTGACTAAGGCTGAATGGACCATCTCCACTCCTCCATCCCTCCAGTCCCCTCTCAGGAAGGAGGAGGAGCCAGTGAACCAACTGGAATCTGTTTTATGTGTTGCCAAGGGCATAAGAAGGATCCATTGTTCCTGGGAACCAGGTGGAGAACTGCTTATGTTCAGTTTGAATGGCCTTGCCCACTTCAAGCAGAGACAGGGGGGCAGCTGGCAGAAACTCAGATGGGTGGCACACACAGAGCTGGGCACAAGTGTAACACACATACATACACACCACGAAACCTGCCCAGATAAATACATACCACTGTCAAGAGTCACACAACTCAGAGACCTGTACACACACTCTGCAAAAACTCAGATATATTCCAAGATCCTCCTCCCAGGATGTAACTGGGTGGTCCCTAGGAGAGGGGAAGTTCCAGGTTCCCTGCCCCACCCAGAAGGAGGGTGGAACTGAGCAGAGAAAAAGGAGAGAGAAGAAGAGAGATGGAGAAGGCAGATGGAGAAGGAGACCTAAGGAAGCCACATGGAGCAGCAAACATGTGATGAAGAAACTGGGCTTGTTTCTTGACCCTGGACTGGTTAAGGCAGATGTGGGTGAGATATCTGTAGGGAGGTGACTATGGCAATGTTTATATTGATTTTGATTTTGCTCTTTTCCTCTCAGATTTGTCTGGCCATTTCCGACCCTTTTCCATGGGTCCCGGCCAGAAGGTGCTTTAGTCTTGTGGCAGGCTTTCAGGCCTTGCTTTGGGCCAATCCCTTTTGGATTGACTTTTGCCCACGAGGGGATGGGTAACTTCAGGTGTTTGATTTAGAAGTTACATTCTTTGTGTTTCATATTGTATATTCATTGTATTAAAGTCACTTTTCACTAAAGCTTTATATGTTTTGTCTTGTTGCGGCGGATGGCAGAACCCACTTAGAGCAGGCAGGTTTTGGGGCTTCAGGGGTGTCTCTGAATTGAGGTGCCCTATAACAGATTTGCTGCCCTATAACAAGGAGAGTTATCACATTCATATGCATAGTCATGTGCACCCGGCGAAGGCCACCCACTCATACATGCAAGCCCACACCCAAGCTCAGCCGTCGTACTCCACACGGGCACGTTCCATCTGCGGAGCTGGGAATGAAACCCCAAAGCTCATGGCTGCAAAAAGTTCCAAGCCCAGCGTAGAAGCAGAACCGGGTCAGAGGCCAGCACACTTGGCTGCCTCTCTCACCACCCGTCTCTTAGTAGGAGTGCTAATGGCACAGAACCTCAGGTCCCGAGTCTGCCGTGGGAAAGTTTTAAAGCATGTAAGGCAGAGTAGCCTAAATTAAACCCAGCACCAGCCTGGCTTGCTCCAAGGGAGCACAGTGCTGGCCAGTGCTCCGTGTCTCCTTGTCATCTGTCCCAGGGAATCTCCTCCGGCAAGTCCCTTTTTTGGAAGAGGATGGCTGAGAAAGAACGCCTGCCTCGCTGCGGAGATGGGGCATCATCACAGTCACTGGTGGGCACTAACCATGGTCTCGGCACCAGGTGCGGGCAGGTCCCGGAAAGGACCAAATAGATTCCAGCCTTGAAGGCAGGGCTGAATACGGGAAGACCTCTGTCCGATGCTGAGAGCCCTAGGAGAGAAATGAGCATGTGTGACAGCTGGATGCTGAAGAAGAAATCACTTCCAGATGAGGGTAATGAGAGAAAAAACTTCACCAAGATGGGATTGGAGTTGAGTGTTAACAAATGATTAGGAGTAGGAAAGGCACAGAAAAGGGAAAATGATATCCTAGATTTTGGATGGTCATCGACATAAGTGCAGTTTCTAGGTTGGTGGGATGCCTTCAAGCCTCGCCTTTCTTTTTTTTTTTTTTAAAGATTTATTTATTTATTCATACAGAACTGGGGTACAGGCCAGAGATGTGGAGGGTGAGAGAATTCACCAGAGACAGAGTGGGAAGCAGAACAGGCAGATCGGCGAGGTACACTGCTGAGGGGAGCAGCGGGCGGGTCAGGAGAGGTCTGCCACGCCATGTGGCCACCCCCGGGGCAGGCGGGAATCGAACTCATGCAGAAGTGGCTTTGGCTTCTCAGTGCAGTGCTTTAACCCGCTGCGCCACCAGGGAGGGCCAAGCCTCGCCTTTCTTATTGTATATTCCACCATCGTTTACTCACCACCCCCTGCCTCCATCTTGGATGCTTTGCCTTTGTTCATTCACTTTTAGTTACATCCAGGCTTCAGACTTGATATTCAGCGCACTTTGAATTTGGTAAAAGAAATGCCTTCCTCCTGAAAAGATTTCTTCATCCCCAAAGCCAGCTATCTGAATCAGAAATTCTTGGAACAGTCTCTCTCCCCAGTAGACGTGACCCAAGCATCCTCATCCTCTCTCAGCTGCCCTAAAGCTTTCTCACCTGGCACTCTTCATATATTCTCCAGCATGTTCTTTCTCCAGTACACCTTCCTCTAAGAAGTTGGAGTGCAGCAGGAATATAATGGTTCAAGAAATGTTAACACCATTGCTAAGTCTGCCATTATGAGGATGGTGTAGCATATAATTTGAAGGAAATAAAAAGATGATGCCTTCCTCCAATGAGGGAACAAAAAACAATTTCTCCTTAAAATTTTATCATTATATATGCATGCTTATAAATAAATTTTTACCTCAGGCTTCCCTGGTGGCCTAAGGGTTTACTCTTAGCCCTATCACTGCTATTGCCTGAATTCTATCCCTGACCAGGGAGCTGACCCACCTGGCACAGCAGGCCTCTCCTATTTCACCCACTGCTCCCCTCAGCAGCGTATTGCAGTACATCTGCCTGTTATGCTCCCCACTCTGTCTCCTCTCACCCCCACCTCTACGCCTCTGGCCTATACCCCAGTTCTCCTATGCATAAATAAATAAATATTCAAGTATATATATTTTTAAAAAAAGAAAGGAGGTTTTCAAAATACCACTTAGCTGTGTAAAAGATGTTTGTTGGTGTCATTAATGAATACACAGAAGACACTAATCAACTAAGAAATTATTTTGAGCCAAATGGGAAATCTGAAGTGGTTGAAATCATGACCATGAAAATCAAGGCAAAGGCAAGAAGAGGGACTATGCCTTTATGATCTTTGATGACCATGACTCTGTAGGTGAGACTGTCATTTAGGGAGCCATACTCTGAACAGCACAATTGTGAGGTAAGGAAAGCCTTATCAAAGCAAGAGAAAGCCTGTGCTTCGTCCAGCCAAAGAGGTCAAAGTGGTTCTGAAAACTTTGGTGGTGGTGATGGAGGTGGTTTTGGACAACTTTGGTCATGGAGGAAACTTCAAAGTCCAAGGTGGCTTTGGTGGCAGCTGTGGCGGTGGTGATACTGACACAGGGCAGCAAGGGGCACAAAAACTGGTCAAGAATACTGCCCACCTGGTCACTCACTGTCTGAGTTCTTTACCTGCACATACAATTGCAAGACTACTCAGTTTCAGAGAACAACAATAATGGGATTTATTTAACAAATCAAGGGGAAAAACCCCAAAAAGCTACTGAGCCAAAAATGGCCATTGACAAACAAAAAGCATCAAAGATGGCATCTTCCCACCATTGAGGATGCAGAGCTTCTCTCCTGAACAATATCAAAACTCCCAGGATGGCATCTTCCCACCACTGCTGACCTGGGGCGCATGGCAGCCAGGCTCTAGGCCAGGTTCCAACTCACAAAGTCAAGAACAGGAGACTCTCCTGGAGCTGCCAAGATGCCCCAGCACAGCCCCAGATAAGAGACATGCAAAACAGCAGCTGCAGTGGCTGAGTGCCCACAAATGGCCACACGCATGCAGCCCAGCAAGGTGCCTGCTCCAGGTCTTTGCCTTCTCTGCCAGCTTGTAATGGTAGCAAGTTTCAGTCTCTCAGCCACTTGCAAATCTGACCTTTTCCTCTCTGAGTTTGGCTGCTGAAAGTCTGACCCTGTCCTTCAGAGGATTGGCGTGGTGGGGGCCTGGCCATGGAACTGCTGAAGTTCTCAACATGCTGGATCCTGAATACTGAATGCTCAAACACTGAATCCCATCCACCCAACCCTGGAGGCTGCTTCTACAGTCCTTTAGATCTCTTATCAGTCTCCACACTAAAATGTGAAACTTTATTAGCATTTTTCCTGGGGTTAGCTATCCTCACCCTCCCTCCCGGATGCCACCTGCAACACCACAGCCTCTGGCTTCAGCCACCATTTACAATACAGTGGCAGTGGAGATGGTTATAATGGATTTGGTAATGATGAAAGCAGTTTTGGAGGTCGTGGCGGTTACAACAATCAATCTTCACATTTTGGACCATGAAAAGAGAAAATTTTGGAAGCTGAAGCTCTGGCCTTTGTGATGGTGAAGGTCAATACTTTACCCAACCACAAAACCAGCATGGCTCTGGTGGTTCCAGAAGCAGCAGTAGCTACAGCCATGGCAGAAGATTTTAATTAATCACTAGGAAAGAAAGCTTAGCTGGAGAGGAGAGTCAGAGACATGACAGGGAGCTATAGGTTACAACAGATTTGTGAACTCAGCCAAGTCAACAGTAAGTTACTGTACACTTAAAACTTGTTGAGGACCAATTGCATGTTAAATGCTTTCACCACAATAAAAATCAAAGCAATTAAAAGAGTAGTATTTCATGAAAACTATATGGGGGGCCTCGCTGGTGGCACAGGGGTCTCAGTGCTATCAAACTATTGCCAGCCACTGTGCATGAGTTCAATCCTCAGCCAGGGAGGTGACCCACATGGCGCAGAAGACTTCTCCTGTCTCCCCCACTGCTCCCCTCAGCTGTGTACCTCAGTAGAGCTATCAGTTCTGCCCCCTACCCTGTCTCTGATGAATCCTCCACCCCTGCACTTCTGGGCTACATCCCTGGTCTTGTATTCATAAATAAATAAAAAATAAATCTGAAAAAAGAAATGGTATGGAATGCAGATTCAAGTGTCCCCTATGTAAAGTTGTCTGGAACACAACCACACTCACATTGATGACTGATTTCATGCTGCAATGTGGTGGAGCTTGCTGCCAAAATGCCTTGTATAGCTTGAAGATTCCCAAGCCAGATTTCAAAACATGAGACTGACCCTCTAAGTGAGCCAAGGAAGTTTACAGAATGTTAAACCAGCTACATTGGTGTTTATATACCAAACTTACTGTAGACGAGGGTGGGACCTCTTTGGGATGGGCCAGTCCTGCTAGGGAAATCCTAGAAATTCCCAGGCCCCTTAGAGGATCCCTATATTCTATGTATTGAGTCACATTTGCCTGAGTGCCTGAAGGCCTTTGAGAACAGGACCTCCAGAGACCCGGATCAAACTGGTCTATCAGCACTCTGAGGCAGCCTGCAAGGCTCCACATCTGTACTCACTATGGGAGGAGACGAGGCAAACATTGCTGCTTTGGGGCTCACTTCCAATCCTCTCCAGCCTGCTCCCTTTCACCTTTCCCCCCAGTGCCCTAAGTACGTTAGAAAGAGAGTGAGATCAAAACACAGAAACTTCCCTCCTGACAACCCCCCTGCCTGTCCCCACTACTCTTCAAATTTCAACACTGGACAACTGTGGCCAGCATCCTCCCTACCAGGGAGGTCTTCTCCTGGGACCACCCCTCCTCAGTTTCCTCAACTCCCTGGAGGGGGTTGGGGGAGGCATGAGAGCAGGAAGGGAGCAGTAACTAGAGGTGTGAGCTTCACCCCTTCTTCGGGAGGCCCTCATAAGAGCTGTGAGAAAGCCAGCAAATTGTAAGGCTGAAGTGTCACCACTTTCAATCCCAGTAATGCTCAGCCATTGATTGGCAGGTGTCTCTGGCAACACTGTCCAACTTGTGGGGGGTAAGGATATACAAACCAGGGACCTTGTAGAGGAAGAACCGTGGGAAGCACAAGGAAAGACTGATGAGGAGGCAGCCCATTGAGCCCCAAGTCAGGGCTGGGCCATGGCAGCAGCCTTTTCTTACTTGACCAATGAAGCATCATTCACAGCTCATTTCTCACTTGACATTTTTGCTTGATGTGGCTTATCTTACTTCCCACCCACATGCCTGCACTCACATTTGCCCCCAGATTAGAATATGATTCCAATGTTATGAAGCCATTTGACACCAAAGGCAATAATCCCAGCAGCCAAGAAATATTCTAGGACAGGATGGTGAGAGGACAAATTCCTGGCCTGCAGGGAGAGTGCTCAACACCATCTATGATCACCATGGAATACAATGGCATACATTGTAGGGAGGACCCTGTACCCTATGGCCTATGGGGCTGTCTTTTTAGTCATTTTAAATGACAGGAGTCCTCTATAGGCTGCAGGTAAGAAGTCCTTCAATGGATTCTGCCAGAACACCTTCCATGTCTCTTCATTTTTCATTCAAAAAGAAAGAAAAAAAGAAAGATATGGGGCCTCCCTGGGGGACCAAGGGGTTAAGTCTCAGCACTATGAAGCTATCAGCAGCCACTGCAGCACAAGTTTGATTCCCCACAAGAGAGTAACACACATGGCACAACAGACCTCTCCCATCTCACCTGCTGGTCCTCTCAGCAGTGTACTTGGTCAGTTGGCCTCTTCTGCTCCCCACTCTGTCTCTGGTGAATCCTCTTATCCCCTCACCTCTGGCCTATACCCCGACTCTTTGATGCATACATAAATTAAATAAAATTTTTATTTTAAAAAAGGAAATGCTTCTACAAATGCCTTCAGCTTGGAGACTAAAGGCTCAAGCCTGCTTTCACTCTAAAGTCATGTTCCTTTGTCTCCTGGCCCCACCCAAGCCCTCCACCCCTACTGAACCATGGAGAGGAAATGCCAGCAGGGTGGGGGGCCTGGTGGCCTGGCTCTGAAGCAGAGCTTGGCTGGAGGAAGGTGCTTCATCCTGATATCCTCCTATTCAAGAGATTCTTTCTGCCCAGCTCTGGGTAATTAATGGATTCAGCAGCTGGTGCTGGGTGGAGATGAAGCCACAGAGGGCTCCAGCTGGAATTTGGGATTACTGATGCCCTTGCAGACAAGCCAGGTGGTGGAACCCAGGAAGCCCAACAATATTCATCTCAGTCTATTCAGTCTGTGAAACAATCAAATGCCCACTAAGGTACAGGTTTGGAGAGAAAGGCAAAAAGGTGGAAGACACAATAATGCCCTCACCAAGCCTCATGTTATTGTAGATCATTGAATCCATATCTAAAAGTGTAGGGCTACTCCTCGACTGTCATGTTATCAAGGCAACATAATTTGATGTGATTCAAGTAGGTAGTAGGCAGGGGGGAGATAGTACAAGAGTAAATCAAAGAAGACTCTTCAGAGAAGGTGAGCCTTGAATTTTGACCTTTTCCTGATGGATGACAAGTATATAAGATATAGGAAGTTTATGGTTAGAGGTATAGACTGCATCCCTGCAAAGAGAAAGGTTGCAAACTGGAGAAGGAAGAACATAAGGGAAAATTTCAAATCAAAGACACCTCCCCCTTTACAACAAGAAATGTCAAGTTTGAAATGACGGAAGACTGGTCATCATAAATCAGCATGTTGGTGTAATAAAACATTCCAGCTGATCAAAACCTTTATTTTTAAAGATATATTTTTATTCATTTATGTATACAAGAGCTAGGGTGTGGGCCAGAGGTGTGTGGGGGGTGGTGAGAGGATTCACCAGAGGCAGAGTGAGGAGCAGAACAGACTGAGCCACTGAAACTCGCTCTGAGGGAAGCAGTGGGCTGGTCAGGCGAGGTCTGCTGCGCCATGTGGTTAGCTCCCTGGCCAGAGATTGAACTCATGCCCCAGTGACTGGCAATAGCTTAATAGTGCTGAGACTTAACCCCTGAAGCACCAAAAACCTCCTTCTCCCCCATCAAAACTTTTTTCAAAAGCAATGCATGTTTTAAGTCCTCTTCTTAAGCTTACAGTTACAAGATTTTGCTTATTAAGAATCCTGGGATAATTTTATATTTACCCCAAGAATACCAGGGATATTCTGGAAGATGTTTTTTAAATCAATTCCTTAGAGGAGGAAAGATTCCTACAACATGTGGAAACAAGTTCCCTGATTCTACAAATGTGCTGGATAAACAGTAACATGCACAAATGTACAAAGTCTCTCTCAGAAAGAGAAGAGATACATATAGATGATAAGATAGATACAGATGTGGGTCTCAAAACAGAATCTAAAATAAAACAGGGAGGTCCCCATATTCCAAGAGTAAGGAGGAAGCACACAGCCAGAGAACTGTGGGGGGAGGGGTGAAGGGCTTGGCAACAGTACAGACTACTCTGAGACTTTGAGTAAAACTGCCCAAAGGGAACTAGAAAATCTCTTTCCACCATCCAAAGAGCAAGAAGCATGACTGCTATACCTCAGAGCTTGAGATAGGAAATAAATAAATAAAAGCTCTCCTATAAAAGTATTATCACCGAGATCTATTTTATGTGCATCTAAATCTATGTTATGTGCATTTAAATTTATTTTACCTGCCCCACGAAGTGAGAAATCATAGCCAAGAAATGAACATAAAAATTCATCTAGCTTCTGTTCAACTCTAAGACCCCAGTAGAAAGAAATGCAAGACAAGTCTACTTCTAGATCACACTCACTGAAAAGAAATCTTAGCTGAAGATGAACACACAACAAAAACTTAGAAACCACAAGAAGAAATAGACCACCTAAAGAAGTCTAAGTACATATAGGAAAATCAACATTCCAAGATGCAGAAAAATGAAATAATCTGCAAGCGAGTTCAAAATTACTAGTGAGCTAACCAAATAGAGTCCACAATGAAAATGGAATACTTAGAGAAAAGGACAGATAGATGTGGAAAACAGTCAAATATACTATCTAGAAATTAATCATTGAGGCCCTCCCTGGTGGTGCAACAGGTTAAAGCACAGCACTATGAAGCTAGCTGCAGCCACTGCAGCACAGGTTCAATCCCCAACCAGGGAGGTGACCCACATGGCGTGGCAGACCTCTCCGGTCCCTCCTGCTGCTCCCCTCAGCAATGTACTTCATCCATCTGCCTGTGCTGCTCCCCGCTCTGTCTCTGGTGAAGCCTTTTACTGCCCCCTGCTTGTACCCCAGTTCTGTATGCATAAATAAATAAATCTTAAAAAAAAATAGAAACCCACAGCGTTTCAGATGCTGCCTCTCAAGTACCTCAACTCTACTCACTGAAGTCCCTGCCACTCATGAAGGAGGAGCTTAAGAGGATGGGAATTTTCTCTGGCAGTAGGACTTCCTATGTCCCCCATGGCCTTGCAGTGATCCTGGGATATTGCTGCTATAGCTCTCAGATAAAAGGAAGCTCTGAAATTCCATCTCTACTCTCTCAGGACCAGCCAGGGTCTGAATTTCCTTTTCTTTCATTCTGATCTCTAGCAGTGTCTGTTTTAAACTTAGTAGGAGGTAGATTAATTCCTTCCAGTTTCAACCTCTAAACTATTTTAGAGGTTATTTTAGAGGGCCTATACTCTTCTATCATAAAGTTAGAAAAACAATTATATCTACAAAATACCTTGGTGAGATTTTGATAGAAAGTACATTGTACCTACAGATGAATGTGCAGAGAATTGGTGTCATTACTATGAGTCTTCTGACCTATGACCACTGCATATATCTCTCCCATATTTATTTCATCAGCACCTTATAATTTTCAGCAGACAGATCCTATGCATGTTTTGTGAAGTTTATACCTAAGTCTTTCTCTTTTTTTGGAATAGTTTTTCTTTGTAATAATTGATACATGCCATTTTAAGTTAGTTCCTATATGTTTGTTGTGAGTATGTAGAAATACAGTTGATCTTGGGCCTCCCTAGGGGTTAAGTCTCCACATTATCATGCTATCACTAGTGTGGCCTGAGTTCAATCCCCAACCAGAGAGTTAACCCGCATATGACACAGTAGACCTCTCCTGTCAAGCCTGCTGCTCCTCTCAACTCTGTACTTCTGCTCCCCACTCTCTCTGGTGCGTCCTCTCAACTCCTACACCTCTGGCCTATAAGACAGATCTTGTATGCAAAATAAAGTAAATAATTCTTAAAAAAGAAATGTACTTCGGGCTCTCCCTGGTGGCGCAGCGGGTTAGAGCATAGCACAAAGCTTAAGCCGCTTCCGCATGAGTTCGATCCC
>NW_004567115.1:23782948-23802422 GCF_000260355.1 Condylura cristata
AGCAACCCTTATTATCCTCAGTGCTAGATAGATACTCCTGTCCTGTTGTCTAGAAGAATTTGTATAAAATTAGTGTTTATTCTTCTTTCAAGTGTTTGAAAGAAATCTCCAGCAAAATCATCTGGAGAATTCTCCTTGAAAGGAAAGGCATTTTATCTTTATTGAAACCACTTTGTCTAATGGAATCATAAAAGCTTTGGTCAAGTTCGGGGCGGGGGAGAGTAATAATAATGAACAATTATATACCAGAGACATTTTATGGGCATGGAGTGGGGAATGATCAAAAAGGGGGGGGGTGGAGAGGGAGAGTGCACTGGACTATGGTGATGGCACACGTGTGATTTGTGATGGGAAGCCCAAGGGGATTACAACTGAGGTGGAAAAAGGTACAAAATGATGTAAAAATAAACTATTACATTAAAATAATAATAATTAAAGAAAACTTTGGTCAAGTTATAGAATCTAAAATTGCAGATCTTGAGTATTGTTAAGTCTCACTTCCCTTACCACCTTCACATAAATAGCTCTCTCTCACTTAGGGTACAATGAAAAGCTGATCAGATCTCCTTATCCTCTGACATGATTAATTCCTCATAAGAACATTCCCAAAGACCCTCCTTCTACCCCAAAATTAGAACCAAAAAAAAAAAAAAAAAAAAAAAAACAAGAGCAGAGCTGTCAATTCAGGAACCAAAGAGGCCGTGAGGGAAGCTTGGGCAGCCAAAATTCCCCAAAAGGTAACCACAGTGCTGACCAGCCTGGGAACCAGCTCCTTCTTGTGCTCTGATGTGAATGATCCAGCAGGCTCAGGAACAGAGAAGGTGAGAATGTCATTTTCCCTACTGGTCACTAAAGAGTAAGAAGTTAGATCTCGATTTCCCTTGTGGTGCCAGAAAACAAAAACAAAAACAAATTCGCAGTAATAATTTGTTGAGTAAGTCAAAGGACACATGTTCGTTTGGGCCCCAAGAACAGGTCTTAAAACGAAAGAAAAACCTAGCGATTCGTCATGATGGCCGGGAGAGGGCGCTCCAGCCTAGCCGGTCATAAACTGGAGAACAAGCCAACAAATCACCCTTCCCCAGGGGAAAGTTTTTGGGTTCCCCTATCACTTCCCACGCACGAGTGTAGCTTTAGGAAAGTAAGTCTCAGCCAATTCTTACCCATAATACCCATGTCTTTCCATTTTATGTGTCTGCACGTTTTCTCATGTATACAAGCCAACCTTCTGACCCCACGGCTAGGCACAAACTATGGTTAGGTGGTACGCTGAAACACTTAACAAATGTCACATTTCATGCCTCAAATGAAGGAAATGGAGGCGTCATAGGCAGAAGTCTGGGAATCAGAAGGCAGGCTTCTAGAAAACTATCATTGTAAAACTGTCCACCATGGTTCCGAATATGTACTGTAAATTTTACATAGGTAGATACTGTTTCTTCCATTTTGCAGAGAAGAAATGGCAATCACCAAATGGCAGGGTGATTGACAAAGGTCACGGAGATCATGAGTGGGTTTTCAACTCAAGATGTTCTGTCTACAAGACTCAGAAAATTATATCACTTCCATCAGTTTGAGTTTTTTTCAAATATGTTACTGCTGAAAACATCACTCTCTGTGAGATCCAGTGAGTTCAAGACTGAGCAAAGGGGGTTAATGGAGTCTGGACAAGGGAGAGAAATGGCAGTTTCTTTGGAGTCTTTCCTAGGGTGCAGGACAGGTGGGGCATTGTCACCAGCCAAAGAAGTGAGGTACAGAGAGGTACAGACAGACAGACACACACACACACACACACACACACACACAATCGTGAGCAGGCAGAAGTCTTCAGATCCTGACTGGTAGGGACTAAATGTGTGTCTGTCCCCAGTTCACCCCCCCCCCCCAAGGTATTTGGAGGTGGAGTCTTGGGAGGTAATTAGATTGACTGAGGTCAGGAGGCGGGGATGGGTGTTTATGATGGGATCAGAATCCTTAAGATAGGAGAGCCCAGAACCTTTTCTCACCACCATTCAAAGACACTAGAGTGAACCACTTGAAAGCCAGAATCAAATCAGCCAGAACCTTAATCTTGGACTTCCCAGACTCCAAAACTGTGATCGACAAACATCTGTCCTTTAAATCACCCATTGTGTTCTAGCAGCCTGAACTAATAAGTAAAACAACATTGCTTCCATCTTAATCTTCCTCTTCTTGGGGACAGCTTTGCAGTTCCCCTGGCTATAAAACAGGCTCTTGAAAAATGATCCCACCACAAGCTCCCAGTTCATCTGAAGCATTCTGAAGTTTGGGAATAAATCTCCAAGGTGGGGTGGTAGTGAAATATATGCACTTTGGACTATGTATGCAGGTTATAAAAATATTTAAATCTGGTCTTTGAGGTGGATAGGCTAATGTGTCATTTTCCTCATGTATGAATAATGGCTGACAACACTCCTAACATTGTGGTTCATTTTAAGTAATTCCCTCAAAGTCAAGTCTCTTGCACAATGTAGACTGGATAAGAGCTCAGTAAATGTTCTTTTTCCTTCTCCTTGTAGTGTCATGATCGTCAAGGTTACAGTTAGCAGAACCTGAGAAAAAAGTAACTAAAATCAACAATAAAAAGGGTACCCTTCCCTCTGGTCTCAACTAAGGGGTGCAAGCCAAGAATCAGGACACAGATGGCCTCATCTTGTGAAGAGGGTGCAGCACCTGAAAACAGTTGTCTTTGGACACATCAGTGACTTTGTAGAGAGTCCAACTTCACATTTTCTGGTGTTGCTAAACCACCCAGTTCCCAGAGGATAAGGTGTTGAACAGAGCCAATTTGAGCAACCCTTATTATCCTCAGTGCTAGATAGATATATTAAACAGACTCCTGCTCCAAATTTCCTTATCTTTGAAGAAACATTTGCATAGCTTCATAAACCTGAAAAGCTCAGAATTAGAGCTGCTTTCCCAGAGCTACCTGGAAGCTGTTCCCAGGCTCCAACCCTCACTCTTGATTCTTTAATAAACATCTAATTTTGTTTGTCTCAATGTATTTTTAGTAGTCAAAGCGCAAATAGGAAAATTTCAGGCATTCACCTCCTAGCGGAGAGGGTATTTCTAGGGGTGGGGAGGAACCTGTGGGAACTGAGGGCCTTGACTTCTCACCTCATACATGAGGACATGGTGGATTGGGGTCAGCACCCTCACGCCAAACCATGGAGGGGGTGTTCAGGGGGTACAACACACTTCCAGCCTATGCGCACATGTGTGACACACACTTGTGTGACACGTATTTGACACAGGGGATTTGCTCTGGGCTGCTCCACACACTCCCTCCCAACTTTTCTTCCACTCTACAGTGCTGGAATCTTCTGTAGTCCCTTTACAGTCACCATCCCCCTCCTTTCAGCCCTACTCCCAGCCCAGGAATCTGGCCTATAGACCAGTATTAATGGATTCCCTTGTCCTTTGTCTTCCAGAGGAATTAGTCCATCAGGAACCCGGCAGGGGGGCGAATGGCAGGGGGCCAGCAAGGTCTGAGTTTCTGCTTCTTAGCTCCTCCTGGTATGTGACCCGGACTGAAGGTGATAACTCCTGTGTGGCCTTTCCACTGTGTTCTCTCTCTCTCACCCCACTAACTACACCCCTCCCCCCAGTTCTTCAGGCTCAGGTATTGTGGTTTCCCTACCTCCAGCCCACACCTTTGTAAATCTTCCCTTTACCAAACTCTCTTCAAATTTCTCAGTTTGAGTTAGACTGACACATCCGCAAAGGCTGTTTAGGTCCAAATAGAAGTTCTGCAGGCTCCTGGTGATCCTGTGCCATTGAGCCACTCACCAGCTTCACCAGGCTCCTCCGTGTCTTCATTCCCCTCCTAAAATTGATGACCCTCACAAAGCACCCACTACCTAAGGGACGTCCCTTCGTGCGTTTGAGTGAAGAACCTGGGGTTTGTAGTCCCCGCGGTGCCGCCCCCTCGCCCCCCCCGTCGCCCTCCCCCCCGCACCTCTGCCAGCGCTGGGCTTCCCCTCCAGCCCTGGGTGCGGGGCGGGCTCCAGGGGTGGGGTGCGGAGGGCGGGGAGAGTGGGGTTCGTTCCCGTGTCCTCCCACATCCTCTTTGAAATCAAGGACTGTGCCTCCTTCGTCATTTCTTCAAAACCTGCCCCATCGTGGGTGCTCTCAGCAAGCAATGAGGGCGAACGACCAATCAAGCTCCACTTTCCCAACTGAGGAACTAAAGCACGGGACAGGGAGGGTTGAGGAGAACATCCGGACGGAAACCTGAAGGAGAAACGAGGCTTTCCCAGATGGGACTGAGTAGGCTTGGGTACCCCGCGCAGAGCAAGAGAGCGCCCCAGACCCCCACCCTCACCCTCCTGCCAGCGTGGCGGGAGGAGCCGGGAAACGAAAGGAGCAGGCCAGAGAGGGGCAGTGCTGAGCCCCGCACGCGTGTGACGGTCGTGGGGAGCTCGCACCCAGGGCTGGAGGGGAAGCGCGGCACAGGCAGAGATGCGGGGAGGGGCGGCGGGGGGGCGAGGGGGCGGCACCGCGGGGGACTACAAATCCCAGGGGCGGCGAGAGCTGGAGGCGGAAGGGGCGGACTGGGGCGGGGCGGGGCGAGGCTGGAGGGGCTGGAGAGCCAAGCTCGGGCTGCGGGCGCCGCGCGCGGGAGACCATGTCTGGGGGCAGCAGCTGCAGCCAGACCCCAAGCCGGGCCATCCCCGCCACTCGCCGAGTTGTCCTCGGCGACGGCGTGCAGCTGCCGCCCGGGGACTACAGCACCACCCCGGGCGGCACGCTCTTCAGCACCACCCCGGGAGGTAGGTGCGGTTTGGGGGGCTCTTGGTGCCAGCGGGCTACGGGCGGCGGGGAAGACTGACTCCACAGAGCCGGAGGGATCCGGAGCCACCGGTAGTATGGGGCGACCAGGTGCACGGGCGCGGGCACGGGCGCTGGGCATCGTGGCCAGCGGGGGTCACCGGTGGTCCCTGGGAGCGCTGCCTGTCCCCAGGGCTCGCCCTGCAGAGCGGCGACTGCGGACTGCCCACTGGCTTCTTTCTGGAAGAGACAGACGAGTACCCGCCCTCCCTTGCAACGGACTGCCACATTCGAGGTGTACTGCCCGTTGTGGATGTTGACGGCTGTCCTGAGGAGGAACAGGGTGGGATCTGGGTAGCCCAGTGATCAAGTTGTGGCTCGACCTGGGGCTTTTAAGGGACGGGAATGGCGTTCTCATTGGGGTGGGTGGCTCCTGCATAATCCTTTTTCTTCCCGAGGTACCCCAAGTTTTGCGTTGGGTCCGCACCCCCTCGGAGCGCTGGGCTGCTTGCCTGCTCCAGCAATGCCTCCCAGCACCTGTGCACATTGTCTGTTTTCGTGTGTGGGATCACCCTCTAGGGACCCGGGGCCGCTCCCTGGGCTGTGCAGAAAAACACGTTTCCTCTGTCGGGAGGAGGGGGACCGAGTGACCTCGCTCCAACTGGATGAGGAAGAGGAAGCTGAGTTGGCACGGTTGGGGGCCAGCCTAGGGCTGCCCTTGGGAACTGGGCATTCCCCCCTAGCGCCCGAGGCCTGGTGCACAGCAAGCAGCTGATGAAACCGGCCCGCAGTTTTGCATGATGAAATCCTCGTGGCTCACCACTTCCCTCCTATCCCCTTTTGGCCCTCCCCTCCCCTCCACAGCTCCAGATCCAATCTATTCAAAGACTCCCGAGCGATGCGGGTGCCCTGCTCAGAGGCACCGTGTATGCTGGGTAGCCACACTCCGGACTCCGGGTAGCCTGCGGCAGGACCACAGCCTAGTCGCCTGCCTGGCTTCAGGGGTCACATGCTTATTTTCTTAGGCAGCTGTCCCACCCCCAGGGAGCATTGCCAGATCCAAGGTGTTTTTGGGGTCTGTTTGATCCAAAACATACAATATTAGAACTGTTGGGGGCTTGGATGTTATTCAACCACCCCACCTTATTCTACAAAACACTTTCAGGAGGCCCTAAAGCTGGAGGACAGTACCCACTGTCCAATGTCACAAAGTTTTGTTTTTTTTTCTGGTTTGAAAAGAAATACCAGCCAAGTAGAGAGGGGAGAAACACTCTCTCTTCTATTAAAAATGATTCAAAGAAAAGTTCCCAGCAGTTCTTCTTGTCATTCTTGGTGCAAATTCTCTTTCACACCTAGGTCTTTTGTAGTTCACACTGCCCTTTCTCAGTGCCATGATGCATCTCCAGGACAATTTTGGGATTCCATCAAGTGAGGGTGTAGATCTCTTGATTTGTTCAGGGTGGGTATGAAGACAGGTCTGAAGGCGGCAGTGGCCTTTTTTCATCCTTTGTTGTTAGATAGGAATAAAGTTCTGTTTATAGAGAACTCTGATACACTATGGGAATGGAGGAACTGGTATATCGCAGCAAAATATCTGATCTTAGAAGGTTTTCTGCGGCATTGGGTCATTTAGTTTCTAAGACCAACTGGAAGAAAGCTAGCAGCGCCAGGCGTCTGGATGTCCAGCAGGCCAGGCACAGCTCACCGTTCACAAGCCACAGAAACATGGCCTGCCTCCACAAAGTCCGCAAACCTAGCCTGCCTCTCAGTTGGCCAAGGCTCAGTCTTCAGAGCCCATTTCTCCCACCCCTGTATCTGCCCAGAATGAGAAACTTTCCCTAGTGAGAAAAGGTGTCTCATGCGTATGAATTACCTGGGGACCTCATTTAAATGCAGATTCTGATTTTGTAGAATCAGGGAGGGGCCTGAACTTGCCTTGTCTAGGTCCCAGTGATCTAAATACCTCACTCAAGTATCTCAGGGTAGGTACTCAGGAAATAGTAGAATGTGACGTTGCAGACCTGACGGATCTGGTTAAATGAGGTAAACTCTTGAGGTGTGTTTCACATCAGCCTTTAATCCTGGTTCTGGAGAGAGCCTTCATGGTGTTCACTCTCACTTATTTTCAAGAGGCAACAAGAGCAATTTGAGTTGACTGTTCACTAGTCACTCTTGTTGGAATGGCAATGCAGTGGTTGTTCCTGAGGTAAAGGGAGTAGCAGTGGGTTTGAGCTATCTCCACTACTATAACTCTAGTCAGTGCCTTTGTACTCATTAACCTTCCTGAAGTTAGGTGTCTGATGAATTTAAGAGAAAGTTGTGAAGGGAGTATGGTATGTGAACATTTAGAGTTGTGGAAACTTGAAAATTTCCTGTCATCTGCCCCTCTTTCCCCCTGCCATGTTCCCTGTTCTGTTTTGGATGTTTGACCCCAAAGACTAAAGAATTTGCTAGTAGTCATATCTAAGGCCTGTACCTGGGTAAGGTTAATCAGGGTAAGGGTAGAGCTACAGGTGTTAATGGCACCCCCACTTGATTAGACGAACAAAGCCTGTCCAGGAAGCTTACCTTGGAGCAGCTCCTAAATCTTTGGCTATGAAAGAGACAGTGCTGGGAAGAGGGGGAGGTATACGACCATTGTCTCTAGACCTCAGTCAACGGTGAAAGTCTGTTTTATTAGTAAGGACAGGCTGAAAGAACTTGGGCAAAAGGCAGTGAGGAAAGTGAAAAGTGGTCCCACTTCTCACATTAACCTCAGCTTCCTTTTTAGTGTTTAGAACATTCTACAGTGTGTCCCTCACTCGACACTTTGACCGAGGCCCTGACATACAGCACCCCCAAGCTCCTTAATGCCCACACGCCTTTATGTTTTTAAGTCACTTAGCACATCCAGAATTGGAGGATAGTTTGTCCTCAAGGACTGGGGTTGCCAGGTAGAATGATGAAGACTCACTTGAAATAGAATTACAAGCATCAAAGTTCCATCTAAAGAAGGAAACAGATAGACAGTCCTGCACCTACCCCTATCCCACCCCCAGCCAGCGGAATTTGTCTGACAGTCAACTGAGAATGGCCTGCTCCAACTAGTCCACCTGGTAGGCTCTACAGACTAACCATGCAGACACAGCTGTTAGATTTAATTCCCTTCAGAGGCTTACGTATTTTTTTCAATATCCTCAAAAGTGACAGGACCTTATTCTTTCGAAGAGGGGTTTGATCTTTTTTTTTTCCTTTGTAGAGCAAAAATGTCCTTTATCACCAAGTCGATTCCCGGCTAGGGAGCTGACCCACATGGTGCAGCAGACCTCTCCTGTCTGCCTGCTGCTCCCCTCAGCAGTGTACTTCAGTGGTGCAAGGACAGGCAGGGTGGTACCATATTTACCTATTGGTATAGAGCAATGAAGGATTTTCTGTATTTTCAGAACTTTTTATTTAATTAAATTTCTTTTGTTGAAGTAACATGGCATTATTGTATACATTTAAGTTTCAGGTGTACATCCTTAAAAATTAATATCTATACCTACAGCATGAGAGTGAGGCATTTTCTTGTATGAGTTTTTATTTGATGTCATCCTAAGAAAGGAGTTAGGAAGATAGCTGTAGTGATAAGAGGATTGCTCCCAAGGTGAAAGTTTTTAAGGAAAACTGTTTATTTGTATGCATCAGTTCTTATGTGTTCAAAACAGTGAGAAATCTGTTACTTTTTGGTCTTACTAAGATCCATGACAGTGTTCTTCCTCCAAATGATTCATAGTTAAGAATCACGTGTATTTGTTTATATGTTTATGTCCTAGGTAAGACAGGAAGTTCTTTCAGTCTTAGTCAGCTTTGTATGGCCAAGATTGAAGGCAGGGTCTGCTGTATAAAGAGTTGAAAAGAAAAGTGTTTCCAGGATAATCTTTTTTTTTTTTTAAGCTTTATTTGTGCATACTGGGGTACAGGCCAGAGGCTCAAGGGCAGTTAGAGGATTCACTAGAGACAGAGTGGGGAGCAAAACAGGTTGATTAAGGAAGTACGCTGCTGAGGGGAGCAGCAGGTGAGCCAGGAGAGGTCTGCTGCCCCATGTGGGTCACCTCCAGGGCAGGGATCGAACTCGCACCTCAGAGGCCAGCTTTGCAGTGCTGTGCTTTAACCCACTGGGCCACCAGGATTATTGAATTTTAACCCTGAGTCTGAGCTGGCTTAATGATAATCTTTAACTGTTCATTTCTGTTACAAGATAATTGTTTATCTTGGAATGTCTAAAGGACAAAAACTTTGTCTCAACTTTCCCCTTATTCCACTATTATACATAGTGATATTAGTGCTTTATTTTTCCTGTTATTAATTGAACAGAAACTAGAAAGAAGTGACTTTTTCAGAAACCAGGGTCTCAGACACTGGGATTAGTGCTCCTTGTTTACTTGTTTGCACCCAGCATCACTGACCAGGCAGGAGTAGGTGACATCTCTCCATGGCACTTGGGTGCTCAAAGTCATGAGCACCAACAGGACGCATTGTAATCCAATGTCCATGCTTAGTAAAGTTAACTGAACGAGCTCAGATAAGACCTCCCTGGTGGCCTAGGGGATAATCTCAGCGCTGTCACAGCCAAAGCCTGAGTTGATCCCCAGCCAGGGAGCTAACCCACATATGGCACAGCAGACCTCTCCTTTCTCTCTTGTTGCTCCCATGAGTGCAGTGTATTTCACTAAATCCATCTGTTCTGTTCCCCACTCCTTCCTCTGGCCTACACCCCAGTTCTTCTACACAAAAATAAAATCTTTAAAAGAGAGAGAGCTCAGGTAGTAAGTCAGCCCAGAGGATCATAACTTGTCCAGCTCCCAAAGACACTTGCCTTGTTGAGAATGGCTGGATCTGTTAGCTGTTGCCATATATCAGTCACCTTAAAGCATGGGGAATTCAACAACAGTCTATTGTGTGTCTCCATTCTTTGGACTGGTTGAGCATTCTTTGATGATCTTGCTTAAGTTTGCTCGTATGGTTGCGTAGAATTGGCAGCTGGATTTCCCTGAGCCAGAAGACCTAAAATGACCTAACCCACGCGTCTGGGTCATTGGTGGGAACAACAGGAGGATTGGGAACTCTCTCTTGGTCTCACATCTTCAGGATATGAGCTTAACCTGAGCTTAATTAGCCTTTTCCAAGGCCTAGATGTGGAAGTCACGTACCCTCACCCACATACTTTTCTATAATCGAAGCACAAATTCAAGGAAAGGGAAAAATAGCAGCCATTGATTAAGGCAAACCACATATACAAGCACTGCTGTGAGGAGTTAGAGGGGCCACATTTTCAGGTAATCTTCCGTAAAGGTCAAATCTCAAAGAACAATCCATTTCAGGAACTGTTCCTCCTTCTCTGGCCAGCAGACCAGTGTCAGATGTAGAAGCAGAACAAAATCACACATGGAAATCTGCTGTTGGTTTAAATATAGATCATACCTTCCTGAAAATACTGAGTCACAAGTCCTGTGCCCCATTTTCAAGGCCTATGTCCAGTTGTACAAACAGACCATACAGATGATCATGATGCAGACCACAGGGCAGTACATTCCACTTCTGTCACCAGCCTCCCTCCTTCCTGCTTCATGCTCTGGGTTTAGGGACACCCAGCCCACCCACAGGGCCTTGCTTTGCACATCTACTTGAACATTCCTGCTATTCCAGAGTACTGGCCTCAGGGTCCAAAGTGGATAGGAGACAGAGTGACAGGAGGGTCAGGCAAGTTCAGAATTCCCTTGGGCCTCCCAGCGAAGCAATATGGAAGATGTGGAGATGAGGACATGGAGTGGAAGTGAGCACGTCGCAGTGAGTGATGATGGGCCAGGCAGGGGCAAAAGTATTTGTTACAAGTAGAACCTGGAGTGACTGACAACTGAAGTGATGCAAATATGGGAATCTTACCCGGAATACTAAGTGGGGAGATGCTGGAAAGTTTCCAGAAATTAAAAATTGTTGGAAAAAAAGTGAATCTTTATCTTTAGCAGTCATTGATGGTGGCCACAATCTGTTTCCGAGGACTTAAGCTTATGTAATTAACTGCAAAGTAATTGTACATAACTTTAAGATAATCATTTTTTTAAAATGATCTAGTGGTTAAGAGACAGTATGTGCATGTGTATGAGAAAATGGATTCCCTTCTTCAGAATAAAAGGGGAAACTGGGTCTGTATTTGCTAGGGCTGCCAGAACAAAATACTACAGATGAGGGGGCTTAAACCATAGGAATTAACTTTCTCACAGTTCTAGTAGCTGGAAATCCACCGTCAAGGTGCCGGCTGAGTTAGCTTCACCTAGGCCCTATCCTGGGCTTGCAGACAGCTTTCTCTCACTGCCTCTTCAGTGGTCTCTCCTCTGTAGCTTCTCTCTCTTTTTTAAAGATTTTTATTTATTTATGCATACAGAACTGTGGTACAGGCCAGAGGTGAAGGAGCGGCAAGAGGATTCACCAGAGACAGAGTGGGGAGCAGAACAGGCAGATGTACTTAAATACACTGATGAGGGGAGCTGCAGGCGAGACAGGAGAGGTCTGCTGCACCATGTGGGTCACCTCCTCGTGGGGATCGAACTAGCACTGAGGTGGCTGGGGGCAGCTTCTGCAGTGCCACACTCCAAACCCCTGAGCCACCAGACAGGACATGGCTTCTCTCTTTTAAGTCCACCTGCATGTTGGATTAGGGCCCTTCCTAACTGCCGTCTTTTTTACTTACTGGCTATTTAAAGACCTTATCTCCAAATACAGTTGCATTTATGTGCAGGGGCTGGGACAACATGTGAATTCAACTCCTAACTGGACCCTCCCTTTCTTACTGGGGCTGCAGTTGTTAGTTTCTGTGCACCAGGGGCCTTTCACAAGGACCTTCTGTTAGTAATGCATTTTAGAGACAGTGGGATGCATTGGTGCCTTTCAGGGTCAGGGGAAATGAAGAGAAGAAAGGGGAAGGGGCTTGGCTAACCTTTCCAATAATTGCTTCAGCTCTTTTGTTCTGAATGTCTCTAGAAGCCTTCCCTCTTGTTTAATTTTCAAACAAACTGGTCTACAAGCTGACGTGTGTCAGCGCCTCAAAGGGGGGGAGTAGCAGAGGGCCCTTTGCCAATCTCTGATGTACCTCCATTTGGGATTCTGGTAAGACAAAAGACTCCTGGACCCTGGGGAATATCCAAATCTTGATTCTCTTTGCAAAAAAAAAAAAAAAAATGGACTGCGCATGCTCTACTAAACAGACTGCCCGGCAAGAAAAGCTGCCCAAATACATGTGGCCTGCTGGTGTGTGTGTGTGTGTTGCAGGGTGGGGTGGAGGGACAGCTGGTAGATCCTGGCACGGCTGCCTATTTGTCTCCAGGTTGACATGGAGCTGCTGGTGAGCGCTGAGTTGAAAATTGCTCAGAGTATTTTGTTCACAGGCTGTTGGCTTGTGTCTGAGCACAGGCATGCGAACTTACCTCGACCCTGTTGTGAAATGCTCTCCCGCTCCCTGGAATAGGAACAGCAGTTCTAGGAATTCTGCTCTGTACTCTTGCTAGGCCTCACGTCCAAGTTCAGGGGAAGGAAGAATGCAGAATGCTCTTGCCAGCGGAGGCCCAGGGAGGGACCAGCCTGTCTCAGTTTACAGGCGTCATGTTCAGCAGCGTAGTGAACTTGAGTGACTGCAGGAGCTGTGGGGGAACAGGGAAGGAATCAAGGCAGGTGACCCTCTTATGGAGCATCCTCCTCTGGTCAGATACTCAGAAGTCTAGGTAAAAAATCTGAAGATCCCTGTAATTTCTCCAGCTGGCAGTGCTGGGCAAAGTGCAACGTCCTCGTCTGTCTTGCTAATTTTAAACAAAGCTCAGTGTTTAGGCTTGGATTCAAGACAGGCTAACTGGGCCTATGGTGGCTTTGAGATGGACTTCTAACTGTCAGTTTCCCATCTGCCATCTCAGGATGATAATGGTAGCTCCCTCAAGGATGGTGGGGATTCAGGGGACCCCAGGGGATCAAAAGCCAGCATGTCAGGCTGTGAGTGCCCAGACAGGCAGCAGTGACAGCCAGTGACTACCTTACCTGGAAATCTAATCCTTCACTAAAGCAAAAACATATTTTTGCACACCTGCCTGGTACTGTGATAGCTGCAGAAAGTAAAAATCAAAGCTCCTGGGGGCCTCCCTGGTGGTACAAGGGGTTAAAGTGCAGCACCACGAAGCTCTCCACAGACACTAAAGCATGAGTTCCATCTCCAGCCAGGGAGCTGACCCACATGGCATGACAGACCTCTCCTGTCTTGCCTGCTGTTCCCCTCAGCAGCAGTATGTTTGAGTTGATCTGCGTGTTCTGCTCCCTACTCCGTCTCTGATGAATCCTCTCACTCCTGACACCTCTAGCTTGTACCCTAGTTCTTGTATGTATAAATAAATAAATCTTAAAAAAAAAAAAAAAAAAACTAACTGCTGGGTATCTTCATGTAAAAAAATAAATCAATCAAAGCTCCTTTGCCTCCCAGGTACTTCTGCTTTCTCTGGGGGTGTTAGCTCTCCCAAGTAATTGTCCTTTTGGTAGCGGTTATGGCTAGCATAGTTTATTCTCGTACAAAGAATCTGAAATTTTTTTTTAACTGAGCTAACATTGCATTATAACATATAAGTTTCAGGTGTATATCATTATACATCCAAGTGTCTATGTTGAACTTTGTCTTCATTTAATCCTTGTGATGCTCCTGTGAAGTGTGGATTTGGTTAGTACCCTGGGCTCAGAGCTGAGGGACAAACTGACCTGGAATTGAGCTGGTTGGTACATAGTGAACCTAGGTTTGAGCCCAGAACTTCTCCAAGTCTGGGCTCTTTGTGCCACGTTAAGTGCATGCCAACAAGGAAATACTAAAAATAAACGGGAGTAAATTAGAGCTACAACAGACCCTGGAGATCACCTATAAAGACTCACATGTAGTTGGTGGCTTAAAAATAGTTGGAATGAGCCTAGTCCACCACTTTGTTTACAGGCAAGGAAACCCAGGGCATGTCTACATTGCTTTGTTCTTTCAAGCAAACCACTACTACCACAAAGCATTCCCCGAGGGGAAAAAAATGCCATTTGTATTTGGTGCTGGGACACAAAATCCCAAACACTGGTCACCCAGCATCTCAAGCTCATGGTGGTTCTTGAAGCATGTTTCCGTGGGATAAAACAAGATGAAGGGCACCCTTTTGCTCTGCACCCCTCCCCCAAGGCCCTTTCCAGGGTTGCCTGTCTCCCCTCTGATGGGCCCCAGCTTTGACCATGAAATTGGTGGAATGGGACTGAATGCTTCTGGTGATGATAATACCTAGAATTTGTTTGTTCACAGGGTTCTGTTCCAATCCACACAATCATCTTTGAAGTTGGCACTGTCAACATCCTCATTTCCTACAGAAAAAGAAACAGGCAGAGATGAAGTGATAAGTTGCCCATAGCTCTTAGAGCTAGTAAGTGGGGAAGCCAGGTTACCAGCCACTATATGATAGGAAGAACAGCGGGTGCTTGTCTGGCACAGGGTTCCTTCCTCTCTCTCTAGGGAGCAGGGAACTCCTGCTGCCACCTGAAAATACATTTTCCCCACATATGTTTACATGGTGATGAACCTAAAAAAGCTTCCAGTTGGAAGATAGATCAAGAGTAAACCTTGACCTCTACTCCCAGTGCAAAACATGATCCAAGTTTCACAAATGTTTCGAAGCCTGGCCGTGGGGCCTGGGAGTGTTAGCCACTGGTATTCTTTCCCCACCTCTTAAGAGGTAGGGGTTAAGGATTCCCCTGTTATTTCTTTCAAGTTCCTCCAGCATTAGGTCATCCTCAGCCCACCTTCCCCCAGAAGCCCACACCTTTGAGTCATTGCAGAATTGGGGGAAACAGATGTTACTGTATTTCAGGGACTTAGGGGTCAGACTGCCTGGAAGCAGGAAGATAACGGTTGATGGAGAGCTTGGTATCTCTGTCTCCCCAGCACACCAGGTAGATCTTTCCCCTTTCTCTGGTCCCCACATATGGTTCTGTTTTTGGACTTCACACACTTGACTGTAATCACTTGTGGTCATGTCTTTGTCCTCCACTAAATTGCAAGGGTCTGATATCAGTGAACTGTTCCTTACAGGCCCTAGCACTTAGTTAGCATCCTGCCAATACCAGTAGCACAGCGAATGAATATGTGAGGCCTCCTTACCTACTCCCGCAGAGTGTATCGGAGCTCAAGTCTAGTTTGGAGTGGGCTGATCCATACCTGCCCGGAGAGTACTGGACAAGTACCCCCCTACCCCTTCTCCAGCAGAATTCCCTGGGACTGGTGGGGGAGGGGAATTAGGGGAGACAAGGAGCCTACCTTGTTCCAACCCAGGCAGTTTTAACTTAATTTACTAGGAAAGGAGATCATGATCCTCTATTTGTATGTTTGCTTAACATCCTGTATTCTAATTAGAGGGTAACTAAGCACAAAACATAGTCTGTGACTCACACAATATATTGTGGACAGTGTACAGTTTTCTTACTTTAAACAGCAGCTGCACAGCATTGCATTGTAGATTTGATTCATTATGTATGCTGTCCCTTCATATTAAAAAAGTGTTTTATGTATCTATACATATGTGATCACATTCTTCTGTCTGATTTCATATATACTTGATTTTCTTCCCGATTTAATTTACTATATGTAAATAGTTTAAAACTCAGAAGTGCAAAAAGACTTCTTTTTTTTTTTTTTTAAAGATTTATTTATTTATTCATATAGAACTGGGGTACAGGCCAGAGATGCGGAGGGTGAGAGGATTCACCAGAGACAGAGTGGGGTGCAGAACAGGCAGATCGACGAAGTACACTGCTGAGGCGAGCAGCAGGCGGGTCAGGAGAGGTCTGCCACGCCATGTGGTCTCCTCCGGGGGCAGGCGGGAATCGAACTCATGCGGAAGTGGCTTAAGCTTCTCAGTGCAGTGCTTTAACCCGCTGCGCCACCAGGGAGGGCCAAGACTTCTTTTTTTTTTTTAAGATTTATTTTATTTATTTATTTATGCATACAAGAACTGGGGTGTAGGCCAGAGGTGCGGGGAGTGAGAGGGTTCACCAGAGACAGAGTGGGGAGCAGAGCAGGCAGATCCACTGAAGAAACTGCTGAGGGGAGACAGGAAAGGTCTGCTGTGCCAGAGGGGTCAGCTCCCAGGCTGAGGATCGAGCTCCAGCAGTTTGGCGTGGAAGGGACATCACAGTGGTGGCGCTGGACTAAATCTGTAGGCCACCAGGGAGGCTCCTCCATTTCATTTATCTGGCTTCATTTATTACAGTTTGGAGTGTGAGGTTTAGCACCAGCTGCATCCAAATTAGAGTATATGCTTCTATTTCTTGTTCTTGGAGTTCTGTATGACTTGTGAGAGAAGCAACTGGAAAAAATGTCTTGACTCTGCCAACTTGAAACCACCTAGATCCTCCAAAGATATTCATGCTCTTATTTGTAGAAATCTAGTGGGAGGGGACTCGTTTTCCCTATAGAGAGAGGAAGTAGGCCTGCCAAAAAGTGCTACGTGGCGGCTGGCTAGTGTGATAGCTGACTGGGCACTCTGTCAGGACTTAGGCATCCCCCCTCATAAGTGTGTTTCCTGGGTCCATGTCCTGTCCCACTATGCAGACCAGTTCTCAACTCCTGAAGTAGTGTTTTCAGCTTGAGGGTTCCCATTTGACAACATACAACTGTGTGTCTTATGTAAAGTTTGCCTCATCTGAAAGAGGTGTAAAGAATTTCCAGATCACCATTCACTGAAATTGTGTCGTGTTAGATTTCACAATGGATGGAAGAAAAAAGGGGGTTAACATGCTGAAGCTGCTTCCCTAGGATATAGTTCCATTTCCATCACATTGATTAAATGTCAGCTCCTTTTTCTCTTCGGCCTCAGTGAGTCAGGTGGTCTCAGGGTTCCCACCCTTCCCCAGCTTGGCTGATGTGTGAGCAGCTCTGTCTACCCTCCTACCGACCTCATGCCTACTCCCCCTGCGTCCCCCCACCACCACCCCCCAGCCTTCCTCTGCACCTAAAATACTCTTCGGGTGGGTATCTGATGTTCCACCTCTGCTGGCATTTAGTTTACAGATTTTATTAGCTCAAATGAGTATTTTTATTTTTAAATAAGTAACCCAACCATTGGACAATTGGTACAGAGGCTATTTTTCTCTCAAGTATAATGAATGATTTTAAATGGGCCTAAGACCATTACTGGGTATATATTCCAAAGAATTGAAAGTAGAGTCTAGAAGAGTCTGAATGTGCACACCCACATTCAGAGCAACATTATTCCCAGTAACTAAAAGGTGCAAGCAACTAAATGTTGTATGGACACACATTAGGATGTTATACAGCCTAGGAAAGAAAGGAAATTCCAGTACATGGCATCAGCACAGAGATGAACCTTGAGGACATTATGCTAAGTGAAGTTAGCCAGTTCAAAAAGATAGTTCATGATTCCACTTGTATGAGGTACCTGGAGTTGTCTAGTGCATTGGGACAGAAAATAGATGGTGAATGTCAGGGAATGGGAGAAAGGGGAAATGGAGAGTGGTTTGATGGGTGTGGAGTTTCAGGTGTATGAAATGCACAGCAATGTGAATGTGTCTTAACACTACTGAACCGCATATATAATAGTTAAATGGGAAATTACCTGCATTTTACCACAACTAAAAAAAAACAATGAAACAACTTCCTGGTGGCATAGGGGTGAAATCTCAGTGTCAGCACCACCAAGACCTGAGTTCAGTCCCAGGGAACCGACCCACGTTGTGCAGCAGACTTCTTCTGTCTGGCCCGCTGCTCCCCTCAGCAGTGTATCTCAGTCAATCTGCCTGTTCTGCTCCCCACTCTGTCTCTGGTGGATCCTCTCACCCCGTTCCGGCACCTCTGACTTACACTCTAGTTCTTCTATGCACAAATTAAATAAATAAATAAATCTTAAAAAAAAAAAAAAAAGAGCTGAAGCTTATTGACTTAATGAGCCTTCACAGAAGTTCCTGACCCAACAAATATTTGAGGTTGAATCTCCAGGTCCTAGATTCCACACCAGTGGGGTTAGTTCCCTAATCTGGCAAACCAACCAGCACAGGTGAGGGGAGGCAAAGAGAAGGCAGGTAAGGCACCTCACCTAAGCATTAAGTAGAAAGTAGTTCCATCTACAGCCAGCATCTTCCCCCTGGAGATTATTCCCCCCTTAGATTCATCAGCACTGGGAGAAGGAAGTATACAACCCTTTACATTACAAATGAGGAAACTGAAACCCCGAACAGGAGAGGGGCCATTGGAGGGTCACAGATAATGGTAGCAGTGCTTTCATGAAAGTCAGCTCTAGTTGTTTGCTCTACATCCTTTTCCCCCAAGAAATAGGAAGTGTGAGCCTTAGCCCATGAGGGGATGATGAGCATGTCTGCTCCGATTCAGCATTACTGTATTGCCCAATGGACGGGGAGAGCAAGACTGGGTGACCCCCCCAGATAGAGCCAGTGTTAGAGCAGGACAGCACATGCAAGCAGGCCACGTTCATACTTACGGATCTCACTTCTGTGCCTTTCACCACCCCAGCAGGAGGAGCCAGTCTCTCCAGCCCATGCTCAGAGCTCAGGAATACAAAGTGGGTTCTCTCCAGGAGTTAACAGGCCAGTGATAAACATCAGCCATGCTCTTTTTTTTTTTTTTTAAGATAAAAATTTATTATTTATTTATGCATACAAGAACAGGGTACAGGTAGTGAGGGGCTTCAGCAGAGAGAGTGGGGAGCAGAACACTGCTGAGGAGAGCAGCTGGCAGGTCAGGAGAGGTCTGCTGAGCCATGTGGGTCAGCTCCCTGGCTGGGAATCAAAGTTTCATAGTGTTGTGCTTTAACCCCTTGTGCCACCAGGGAGGGCCCTGGCATGCTCTTAAGTGAAGGTTATTTCAAGGTTATTGGTAAGGAAGGACATTCCTAAAGCCCTTAAGAACCTTAAAATGATTGTGTTAAGCCTGGTCATTCATATTCCACCTGCAGTTTTCCATCCCTTGTCTTGTACACATACTTAATATTTTTCTTTATGTTGCCACTCCCTCCTAATTTCATGTTTATTACTATATTTTATTCTACAGCACAATATCTAATTTATACATTTATATATTAAAAGAAAATGATATCACTACTATATATGGAAAACCAGGCTCCCTTGCCCTAAATAGAAGATGACTATAAAAAGAAATTTGACGAGACAGTTTTTCAGTTGTAACTAGATTCCATTGCAGAAGGCGTTGAGCATGAGGCCTGCTCTCTGTTGAAAAGGAGCAATCAGCAAACTGTGAGGTGTTAAGGATATATCACTAATACTAGGGCTCCAGAGATAATCAGGGTTAAACAATGATCTAACACAAGAGTATAATCACACTCGTTTGATAGAACAGGTGGGCCTCCGTGAGGCTCTCGGGTACTGGGATGGTTTTAAGATAGTGAAAAATTCCTTAAGACTTGCTGCTCTCGACGCGGCAGACCTCTCCTGACCGCCTGCTGCTCCCCTCAGCAGTGTCCTTCGTCGATCTGCCTGTTCTGCGCTCCACTCTGTCCCTGCTGAATCCTCTGCATCTCTGGCCTGTACCCCAGTTCTATATGAATAAATAAATATATCTTTAAAAAAAAAAAGACTTGCTGCTCTCTCAGGGTCATGCTTACTAAAGGAGAGTGAAAAGAAA
>NW_004567115.1:23802797-23879525 GCF_000260355.1 Condylura cristata
GAGAGGTTTGCCGATCCAGGTGGGTCACCTCCAGGGTGGGGATCAAACTCATGCTGAAGTGGCTTTAGCTTCTTAGTGCTCTGCTTTAACCCACTGCGCCACCAGGGCGGGCCCATAAAGTTCTCATTTTCATTCGTTGGAGGGAATTATTTTTCTTTTGGCTCATCTGTAAAATGGAGTTTAAGATTCTGGATAACCTCAGAAGGTGCTATATGGAAGGGAGTGAAAAATTAATAATAAATATATTTTCTCCACTGTGATTGTCACAAGTAATAGAACTGGACACTGATAACCTTAGTTGAGTTTTACAGCAAAAGAACAGGCTGCGCATGTGCAGAGCTCTTCAGTTCTGAGGCAGCAGGGTCCTGGGCTGCAGCAAAGCACCTACATAAACTTTACTCCTCTTGGGTCCGACCTTTGCAGGAAGATCCACTGCCTCTGCTGCAGCCATACCTTAAAGGCACAGAAAAATGAGCAGGGAAGGGGTTCAAGAGCTGCCCCTGTTGGGTGGCTTTACCAGTGTCCCTGCTCCTTCTAGGGACCAGGATCATCTACGACCGGAAGTTCCTGATGGAGTGTAGGAATTCACCTGTGACCAAAACACCCCCGAGGGACTTGCCCACCATTCCCGGGGTCACCAGCCCTGCCAGTGACGAGCCCTCCACAGAAGCCAGCCAGAATCACCTGCGCAACAGCCCAGAGGAGAAGCCAGTGGGCAGTGAGTGGCATGGCTTGGCTAGGCTCTTTGTTGAGAAGGGAATGTGTGTGTGTGTTGGCGGGGGTGGGGTGGGGTGAGGTGGAGGGAGTCCTGTCCCCAAGTGGGGATTCTAGGGGAATGATGGTGACCTCCTCACCATCAGTGGAGGAACTCAGTCCAGATGGTGGGGTAGGGCTGAGTGGGGAGGGTGGGATTTCATTGGTACCAACGTTCCTCATGAAGGGGGCTCAAGAACCCCAGGAAGGGTAATTTGGAACATGAGGCAATCTTAATTAGTGTGTGGGGGGGGCATGTTCAATGTTTGAAATGAGAAAGCCTTCCCACAGCAACCCTGCCTGTAACTTTGTCATTTATCTTCTACACGTAGACACACCCATGGTGTTGATGGGCAGGAAACAACTTATCAGAGATGTGTTGTACTTGTCCTCCAGGCCCTTGCCGGTCTACAAGCCCAGAAAGGCTTCCGAGATGCCTCTTGTCAGGCTGTTGTCCACTAGTCAATTAATTGTGGAGACAGGTAGAAACAGTGCAGCCAGTTGTCTATGCAGGTTCGACATGGGGTAGCTCGGTCCTTCCTGGAGTCCCCCCATCCTCATCATCAGCACAGTCACCCCAGCAGAAGTATGTGAATGCGTGCTGAGTGACTGGTTTGCCAGAACATCTGAGCTCTGCCTCAAGAGCATGAGGTGTAACTATTGGCAGACAGTTGAGTCGGACGGAAGCCACTGACCCATCCCCTATAAGGCAGAGCACCCAATGTAGGTAGACAGGAAGCAGCTGGGACCTCAGACTAGACTGACTGTGCTGACAGCAGCAGAAAACCTCCACCCCTTCAGGGCATGACTCATAGATACCTTGGGAACCCCACAGCCCATGACAGCCAACATGGCCTTGCTTTTCAGGCTTAGGGAGCAGTGAGAGGGAGCAGATGCATTGGGCCCACAACAGCATAAAGGACAGCACCAGGTGCCATGTTCCCTACTGTTTATTAACAGATGGGAAGATAGAGTCCATTGGTTGCCGGGTGCTGTCCACCCAACTTTTTCCCTCAAAACAAAGACTGGAAGTGAGGGTGGAGAAGTCAACACCTGAGACTGTTGAGTCACCACTTGCCCCCACTTATTCTTCACAGTTTCTAGAGCTATTCTAGTCATGACATGCAGGGTTGGCCCAGGGGTTCTCCAGGCAGACAGTTGTTACCACACAGTTCCTCACAATGACGGAGTATAAGGCAGGAAGACAGACATCATGCCTCATTTTGCTTAACTGGCTATAAGAGATCAAGACCTGTTCATGGATTCACATATTCATGTAAATATAAACGGAGAATGAAGGAGTTGGTGTCTGGCTGTGCAAAACCAGGGGCAACCTTGCCCAGTAGATTGTGAAAGGCCATTCCATTAGAAAGAAAAGCAACCTTTTGTAGCACAAATTCCTCAGAAATTCTCATGGAAAGGAGAGGGAGAGCAGTGAGGGGTGGAAACACCCAAAGCCCTGATTTAATGCAGGTTCAGGCTAGTCCATGGGCCACTGGGCAGATACATAGTAGATGAAGCTACCGTTTTCTAAGCCAAAAGTTGGAGCACATGCTCAAAAGCATTTTATATTTCAGGAGTATTTTTCTGTGAAGCTGCACATATATCAAATCACAAGTAACTATTCACCCTTGCTAAAAATATAAAAATGACAGAAAATTCAGGATTATGACACAAAGTTCAGGATTATCACCTCTCCCCTAGGGAGTCTCTGCTTTTCCTTCAGAATTGTGGCAGAGAACACAGAGATGTTAATGGAAATTCCTAGAGTGAGTCTGTCCACCCCGCAACCTCCTGGCAAAACAAAACTGGCCTCCGCTTTTCCTGTAGGAACAACAGAATGTGTCAGCCCTACCATTTGCTCACCTGGCCTTTCTCTTTCTCTCCCCAGGTGAAGAGTCACAGTTTGAGATGGACATTTAAAGGACCAGCCAGCAAACTGAGCATGCCTCTGGGCCCCTCTGGCCTTCTTGGGATAAGAGTCCCATCAGCCAGGCCTTAGGAAAGTTCATCCGGGGCCAGTGTTGGGTGTGGGTTGGCCAACCCAGCCCTCTGCTCCCTCACTCAGGGCACCTGCTCTCCTTCCTCTTCGTGAACACCAGCAAATACCTCCATGTGCCTCCACTCAAGCAGGAGATGTCACCCAGGGGAGTGATAGTGGAACACACCCTGCAGCCCAGGGCCCGGAAGCAGGCTCAGGAGCTTTCTGAATGATCTGTCATCTGGCTCTTCCAGCCATCCTCTCTGGCACACCCACCCCTTCCTGAGGTGGGGGTGTGAGTGAAGGCTCCCCTCCCCCTGCTTCCCCAAGACAGGAATAAAAGCCAACTTTGCCCTACGGCACAAGTCAGTCCTGTGTGAGCTCAGTCCATTTGCATAACTAACACCAACTACTACCTATGGGGTGCTTATTAAGCCCTTTCCTGTACATGATCTCATTTGATTCTCACACTGATCATAGGAGGTTAGTAGAGCACATGCTAACCTCATTTTACAGCTTAAGGCACTGATTCAGAGAAATTAAAATCACACAGTAGTAAATCAGGGCGCGTGGGTCTGTGTCCTGGTCAGATGGGACTGCGCAGTGATCAGTGGTGGGTACCACTGCTCTTCTGGGCTCTGTCCCTCCAAGTCTGTCAAGTGACCTGTCACCTTCACCCCTGGAAAGACCCTCAGACAATGTTTTTGGAGTGATCCTGTTACTTAACACCGGTCTCAGTTTCCCTCAGCCAATTAAAGGAAACAGAGTTTGAGGGAAAGGAAAGTGGTTTTATTTGTCGACAAATGAGGAGGGCAGCAGGCTCATGTCCAAGAGACCACCGTCCTGCTCTTTGGCAAGTTACAGGCCATTTATACAATGTTCAACAAAGACAAGGGGAGGTGGCGAGTGTCCGCAAAGGGGAGGGAGTAAAAGTTAGTGCTGGGATGGAGACCAGTGGGCACCAGCCTTTATTTGCACAAAGACAAACAAAAATGGGGAATCAGCAAGAGTAATGGGGAGGGGCAGGGCCAGCACCGGGAGGAATTGGAGTCGGTGTGGCCAGCTTTCTCACTATTTGCTTTTGTTTGGGATTTCCTTTCCTCGACCCTAAACCTGTCAAGAGAAGAGAGACTGCAAGGAAAGGAGAGAAAAAAAGGTAAGCCCACAGACAATTAAAAGGTCTGGGAAAACCAATTTCATCATAAATTTGTCAAAAGGCTGCAAATCTGCAAATGCTTATCTGAGAGCCCATTCACTGTACATCCCTTTGTGTGGCTAGTCTGGAGGAACACAGCGTGAGCAGACTCCCTGCCTCTAGGATTTCATTGAAATGCAAGTTTGCTTTTAGAAAAGGTAGTAAAAAAGATCTTGTAGGATTGGACTTCCGGAGGTGATGCTGCCACTGGGGTCCTGAGCATGGATGTGCTTTGTGGGGCGGGTGCTGGGGCTGCCAAGGTCTTGTAATCCTGGGGAAGCTGGGTGGAGGCGGACGGGACACTTAAGCTTCCCACTCTCGTAGTTTGTATGGGTGGGGATGGTTTTCAAAAAGGCTCAGGGTTTCTGAGGGTTTTTCTCAGAAGCAGCAGACATTTCTCTTCACAGGACATGCTGGGATAAATGGCCTGTGACCCACAGGCAGGGGCCGAGTTGGATTTTCCAAGTCTGGGCTCGCTGCATCTTGTCAGTTTGCCCACTGGGGAAGCAGCAGGCCTTAATGGCCACGTGCCTTGCCTGACCTTTTCTGTAACTGAGTTGGAGTCCACTTGCCTGGTGACAGCGTGTGAAGGGACCCAGGTGTGGTGGCAGGTTGACTCCAAGTGCATGTGGAACATGCTATTGTGGAGGAGCCACCACAGGAAGCCCCAACCAGAACCAAGTAAGGGACCAGATCAGCTTACCCAACCCCTTAGCTTTCTAGTGGAAGTATCTCTCGCCTCCTGACATGCCTCCGGGGACTCTGCTCTCCTCTGCATGGGGAATCCCTTTCTTGATCCAGACAGTTAAATTATTGGCTTCTCTGGTAATTCAGAGTACACAATAAGAAAATTTTTGACAAGTCATACATTTTTACCTCCAAGTAAAAGTATTCTCCAGAAATACCAGCTATTTAACAATTTATTTTTACATCACTTTGTGCCTTTTTTTCATCTCAATTGTAATCCCCATGGGCTTCCTATCACCAGATCACCCATGTGCCATCACCATAATCCTGTGCACTTTCTCCTACCCCATTTTTGATCCCATTCCCTACTCCAACCCCCTGTCTTCCCCCCCACCCCAATCCTTTATCCTTTACGCTTCTGCTATGAGTGAAACCATCGGTATTTTTCTTTTTCTTTCTGGCTTATTTCACTGAGCATGATCCCTTCCAGCTCCATCCATGTTGTTGCAAAAGGCATGAGTTTATCTTTTTTGATCACTGAGTAACACCAGCTATTTTTTGAACATCAATTGTAGATAGTTGCTATGGAGTGACTAAGATTAGTAACACAGTGTAAGTCGCAGTGGGTCCAACCCCACATCTTAAAGCTTTTGTAGAGGTACTCTAGGAAGCCATCACTTTTTGGTCTGTCCACCCTGTGATATCACCAAAGTACTGTCTCTATAATTGGGGACCCAATAATAACAGACAGGTGTCACAGGCTGTGAGCCAGGAAATAAGTGTCAGGGCCTTCCTGGTGGTGCAGGGGTTAAAGACACACTTTTATCAAGTCATTGTCAGCCACTAAAGCACAAGTTTGATCCCCAGGCAGCAGCCAGGTTGCTGACCACATAGTGCAGCTGACCTCTCCTGTTTTGCCTGCTGCTCCCCTCTGCATTGTATTTCAGTAGATCCTCCTGTTCTGCTCCCCACTCTGTCTCTGGTAAGCCCTCACCGCTGGCTTGCACCCCAGTTCTTGTATGCATAAATAAATAAATCTTTATATTATAAAGAAAATATTATAAGAAAATATAAAGAAAAAGAAGAAATATTATAAAGAAAATATTATAAGAAAATATTATAAAGAAAAAGAGGTGTCATAAGTTATGGTGTGTCCCCCAAGGTGTGTACCACCTGATCTGGGGAGTGGTGATACTGGGAACTGCAAAGGGACACCCAGAAATGTCAGAAAGCAATATGTGATTGCCCACTGTTTCAGGCAGTGTTAAGGGTATCAGGGCTGAGAGTATTTACAGAGAAGGAGGGGCCTGATGGGGCTTTAATTCAGGGAGGGCTTTCCAGGGTCATGAGTGTTCAGGCACAGGGCCGAGGAAGGCCATGTGGCTGGAGGAATGCCAAAGCTGTTGTATTTTCCATGCATAACGTGAAGTCCAACCAGGTCAGCAGGATGTAATAGGCTCCACTGGAAAGGAGGCCTGATGAGGTGGAAGGAGGAGAGATGTGTCACAGAGGTTTTATATTTGGATGATCCAAGAGAGAGATTAGAAAGGAAATGCCAGGGTAGGAGTTGCACACGGTAAAAGGTGAGAGGGCCAAAAACAGATCCCTGGGGAATGTTCCCAGTGAATGCAGGGACCAGAGGTTTTCCAACCTGCACATGGTGTTGGCACAGCTGTGGGCATCCCTCCCACTCCCAGGTAGTCAGACAGAGGTAACGATTGTCTTGGCACCTTTTAGTGTGACATTCATCTCTGACATGACTCAAGGAAAGGCCCAAGGACATGTGACCAACATAGATGTCCCATGAAAACCAGTATTTCAGGAAGGACAGGGTTCATCGATAGACCAGGCTAGTGATCTTTTCCAACTCAAACCAACCTCATTCTGATTTAATGAACATTCACTAGACCTTGAGGCATTTTAAGGCAAGCATCTGGGAAAAAAATCAAATAATCCAAGGAGAAGTGATTAGGTGCAAATAAAAGAAGTGATAGAACAGGTTGTAAAGCGTATGTAAATTGTAGGGGAAGCCGCTCCAGCCAAGGCTTGGTGTCTGGATGTGATGTTAGGCTCTGGTTCACACAGTTAAATTTAGATAGTGAGGGATTACATTGTTGGAACAACAGAAAAAGGATAGAATGAATGCCTTCTGTATGTCTGATGTTTTAGTTCAATCTTACTTATGGTCCCAAACAACAAAACAGGTGTTTTTTATTTCCATCTTCCACATTTCTGGAGCTAATGCCTGTGTCAGAATTTCCCAGCTTCTGTCAGTCCAGTTCTGAAATTCATTCTTTTTCTTTCAATTTTATTTATTTAGGCATATAAGGGCTGGAGTATAGGCCAAAGGTTTGTGTGTGTGTGTGTGTGTGTGTGTGTGTGTGTGTGTGTGAGCAATGGGGTAAACAAAGGGGTGAGGGTAGGCACCAGAGATAGAGTGGAGAGCAGAACAGGCAGATTGACACCATGGAGGGGACACAGGAGAGGTCTGCTGTGCCTATGGGTCACCTCCCTGGCCGAGGAGCGACCTAAGGTCCTCATGTTCAGTAGCTGCCAATAACCTGAGAGTGCTGATACTTATCCTCTTGCTCCACCAGGGAGGCCCCCTGTGATCCATTCTTTTTTTTTTTTTTTTAAGATTTATTTATTTATGCATACAGAACTAGGGGACAGGCCAGACAGAGGTGCAGGGGCAGTGAGAGGATACACCAGAGACAGAGTGGGGAGCAGAACAGCCAGATGATAAAGTATACAGCTGAGGGGAGCAGCGGGCAGGTCAGGAGAGGTCTGCCACGCCGTGTGGGGTCACCTCCAGCTGCGGTATCCACCAAAGGAGCTGTGGCTGACTTGCAGTACTGTGCTTTAACCTGTTGCACCACCTGTTTCAGGGAGGGCCTGAAATCCATTCTTTACACCACATTGGTTGTAACTCAGGTCTGAGCTACTTCACTACTGAGATATCAAATATAATAGCAATTTGATTGAGGTATAAGAACAGGGCAGTGACAGATTGATGTTAAGGTAAATCAGTAAGGGAACTAGAGCTTGACAGTCATTCAGAAGTTCTGTGGATGGGATGCCTTAGAAATTGTGGAGTTGTGTGTGGGGCGGAAGTAAAGGAGTGAAAGATTGATTGCGTCTGTCATTTATTCTAGGGTCATTGAGTGTCTGCTGTGTGCCCAAGAGCAGGCACTGTTCTGGAAACTAGAGATAGAGCAGTGGAGTAAACAAAGCCCTCTCTCCCAGGGAACTGACTTAGTGAAGGTAACATACCTTTTGGGATTCAGACCAGGTATGATTCTTGCTTTATGCATTCAGCTTTCATTGCTGAAATAACTCAATGGGCTTGCAGACATTCTCATGACCAACCCTCCTTGCCTCCTAAGTGGAGGACATGTGGCCCTAACTGGAATAATTAAACCTGTATGGAAGGGACAAGACACCCCATAACAGGCAGTAGACACTGGAAATAACTGAACAGAGCTCTTCATCTGCAGCAGATTAAGTGACTGTAAGATTTACTGGGAGGGGGCACAACAGGTTAAAGTGCAGCACTATGAAGCTATCCACAACCGCTGCAATATGAGTTCCATCCAGGCCAGGGAGGTGACCCACATGCTGCAGCAGACCTCACCTGACCAGCAGCTGCTCCCCTCAGCAGTGCATTTCAATAGATCTGCCTGTTCTGCTCCCCACTCTGTCTCTGGTGAATCCTCTCATCCCCAACACCTCTGGCCAATACCCCAGTTCTTGTATACATAAATAAATAAATCTTTTACAAAATAATCACTGGGAGGGAAAGTACAACCCCTAAAGACCAGATTTTCCAGAATTCACACTTTGCAGAGTATGCCTAGACTGGTCTACAGACCAATGTGGGGAAGAAGAGGCCAACGTGGTGGTGAGTGTTGAGTGTGACCAGATATGGGCAGTGACACAAAGGCTACCTGTGTGACCATATATGGGCAATAGCACGATGACTGGATGGGGCCTTGCATCCAGGTGTCAGCGTTCTAGAATGTGAACCTACAGTCTACATAAGAGACTCTTTCCCTACAGCACCCGCAGGCAGTAGCTGCAGACCCCACCCTAGGGAGCTCCGACTCAGCTGCTGCCCGGGAGCAATAAATTCTACTTGCTCAGCCTTTCTGCCTCCCGTCTTTCTTCCTTGTGGTGGGTCACAGAAGTCTGGACAAAACAGGGAGCTCTCCTGCCTCCAAATGCTGTTCTGAGCCCATGGCCTATCTAGGAAGCCAGTTTTGTTGTTGTAATCTTTTTTGTTGTTTAAAGATTTATTTATGCATACAAGAACTGGGGTTTAGGCTGGAGGTGGGGGGTTTCTGGGGTGGGGGTGAGGGAGAGAAGATTCACCAGAGACAGAGTGAGGAGCAGAACAGGTACTGAGGGGAGCAGTGGGTGACACAGGAGAGGTCTGCCACACCATGTTGGTCAGCAGCCTGGTGGCGGATGAACTCAAGCCACAGTGGCTGGTGATAGCTTCACAGCATTTTTTTTTTTTTAATTATAACAGTTTATTTTCACATCATTTCCCCCCCCATCTCAAGTGTAATCCCCTCGGGTTTCCCATCACCGAGTCACCCGTGTGCCATAACCATAGTCCCGTGCACTTCCCTCCCCTATTTTTGATCCCATTCCACACTCCACCCCCGCAAAATGTCTCTGGTATATGGCTGTTCATTATTTTTGTTATTTTCTCGCCTGGTCCATTATACTCCTGCTATGAGTGAAACCATCCGGTATTTTTCTTTCTCTTTCTGGCTTATCTCACTGAGCATGATCTTTTCCAGCTCCATCCAAGTTACAGCGCGTTGTCTTTAACCTCTGCGCCACTGGGGAAGACAGTGAGTGGGAAGACAGTTTTTAAAGGAAGTCTAAACCTTCATTTATTCTTTTCTGGGATTTTGAAAGGAAAAGTTTAGTTTCCAGTTGCAACTTAATGCTGCCCCCTTCTGGAAGAGTTTGTTAAACCAAGGAAGGACGCACACTTCTTGCAAGGGTTACTCATTCTATTCCCTTAGGTGAAGCACAGTGACATGCTACCTGTATTTTAGATCCAGGCCCACAACTTCTCCACATATCTTTTCCAAACTGATACAACTGAACCCTTCTCAGAGAATCCTGAGAGAGAAGTTTCCAGGACAAGCAGAGGGCAGATGCAGCAGAACGCTCCTGCACTGTTTAGAGCTGGTTTGTTTCAAACTAGTCACATCCCTGCCTCTTTTCTCCAGCCCAACGCCACCATGCATGTGCTCATAATGCCTCCCACCTCTGGCCAGCGGCGTCCAGGTGGATCTATCTAGGAACAAAGTTTACTCTTTAGTTTTCCTCAACTCAAACTTCCATTAGAGTGCACTTGAACTCTTTGTAAGCCACTGCACCCTAATGTGGGGGTGATGCCATATTTTGAGTTTGGGGTCCTTGGGTTCATTCTGGGAAAGGTTTCACCAGAGCTCCCTTTTCAGGGTCACATGGCAAGATTTTTCACGAGACACAGACTCAGTTATAATTAAAGAGGAAGCTTATTAGAAAGAGACAGGAGAGGAAAAGACACTTGCATAGGTGCAAGTGGGCAGGAAGAGCTGCCCCAAAGGGACAGGCTTGCAGAGGGAGAGGCCTGCATATTTACAGGCAGATGGCCTAAGGAGAGAGCAGCCTCCCCTGGGGGAGGTCAATGCGGAGAAGTTCCAGCATGGCCTAGCTCTAGATGGCTTCCTTCACATTCTTCCAGGGTGGAGAATGAGCATCCCAAGCAGGAGGATCTCATCAGACCACAGGAGAGCCTTTGATACTGACCTGTCCAACTGCTGGCCTTTGTGGATGGTCCTTACACAGCTTTGTGACCAGATGGGTATTTGGATCCAGTGTAGGATGGGTTCTGAGGGTTTTATCTATTGGGCTTGTATCACCAAAGTGATTAATTAAATACTTGAGTAAATAATTGCATTGCATTACAGTTTATTTATATATGCATACAGAACTGGGGTGCAGGCCAGAGGTGCAGGGGGTGAGATTCACCAGAGACAGAGTGGAAAGCAGAACAGGCAGATGGACTGAAATACACTGCTGAGGGGAGCAGTGAGTGGGACAGGAGAGGTCTGCCTTGCCATGTGGACCCCCTCCCCCTCTCCCCCTCCCCCCCAGCAGGACTTAACTCAAGCTGCTGCCAGCCTGATAGCTTGGGTCCTGGGCATTGTCTTCTTTTCTTTAAACTTTTTGTGATTCTAATGCATATCCTGGGTTAAGCACTTTTTGGGAGGGTTAAGCACTTTGTGGGAGGGGACTGGAAGGCTGAAGGAGAAAATGGAAAGAGGGGAAGTACCCAACTATTTCAGAATTATTAATTATTCTGCTATATTAGGTAATATCTAAGCAAGGTCTTCCTGAGAACTATACACAAAGTCACATTATTGAAAGGGGAGATTTTAGAAGCCAGAGGGATGATGATATTGAGTTAGAAGTACTCTACTCCCAGTCACTCAAAGTTTGACCCTTAGCCTAGCAGCCTAGGCGTTGTCTGGGAGCTTGTTAGAAATGCAAAATCTCAGACCCCACCTACAGGAATAAGACTTCTGGAAAGGTCTGCTCTGCGTCACTATTTTGCTGAGGAAGGAGAAGGAAGGTCTGGGTTTTTAAGTTGTAGGGCTTTCTGGAAAGCTCATCTCTCAGGGAACAACAAGAAAATATTCATGCAAGAAGAGAGAGTAGCTGCTGACAGAGAGACTGCATAGACTTGACTTTGGGTAAGTTTCTGGAGTGAGAAGTAATTGAGTAACCATTAGAATACAGTTGGCATTTGTCTCTGTTTTCCTTTTAAATAAGAAATTCCTTGGCCCATTCAGGGTCTGGAACATTTTTTTCCTGCTGCAAAGATTATAGAAGTAGGTTACTTCAACCACTGTCCTGGGGAACTTTGTGTGACTTAAGTCTACTTACGCATAAAGCTTTTTAAAGTTTAATTCTTCCTGATTGAATTTAATTATTAAAAAATTACTAATGCATGTAAAAACAGGGATACAGGCTAGAGGTGCAGGGGGTGAGCAGATTCACCAGAGACAGAGTGGGGAACAGAACCAGGTAGATTGACTGAAATACACTGTTGAGGGGAGCAGTGGGTGAGGCAAGAGAAGTCATGTGGCCAAGGATCAAACTCATGCTGCAGTGGCTGTGGGTATCTTTGTAATACTGTGCTTTAACACTATTGGGCCATTAATGAGGGCCCCTGATTGAATTTAATTCTGATTAAATCTGATTTGCCATGTGCACTAATAGAAGATGTAGTAAACTAGGGAAAAGTAGTTATTGAAATCACTTCACTCAGGAATACCAATTGTGAACTTCTAAATACTATGTTTTAAGAATAAGGGAATAATTTACCCTGCTGTTTGAGCGAGTCAGCTTTCTGACCAGGTAGTTCTCTGCTGGGGTCAGAAAGAGGAGTTTCTGAAAATTAGTTTCCTTTGACTACCCTTGCTCAAAACCTCCAAATCTAGTGCTCTCTTAATGATTTTAATTCATCTTACTTTTGAGAAGGTGATCAGTTTGGTGGATACTTCGTTTCCCAATCCCAGAAATTAGGGCTGGTTCTAATTTGGCCTTGCCTGCATGCTCAGAACTAAACTGAATGTGGGGATGAGAGAGGAAATAATTTAGAATCCTGAATCTCAAAAGTTCTCTAACCTCAACTTTTCATTATTCCATTTCTCATCTGAACTTCTGGAAGCTGAGTTTCCTCCATTCATTTCTTAGTTCATGCTCTTTTTAATCTGATTGCTTTCTCACTATCATCTGGGATTGTTTTTTTCCTGGTCCTTAGTCTACCCATCTGGCAAAACTGAAAACGCAGACAAATGTTTCCATTTATCTTTGGTATCTTATGTAGATCAGTGCTGTCAGAAGGAAACAGGGAGATATAAATTGGAGCCACAACAGATGATGCAATCTCAGTTCAGCCAGACCCCTACTGGCTGGCTACCTGTATTTTCCCAGTTCCCCTTAACATACCTACAAAAAAATTCTGATTACATCCTTCTTCCGTGTAGTCTCTGGAAATGAATAGGTTCCCTCCCTGCCATCAAGTCTAACTTCTCCATCTTTACCAGTGGACTCAGCTCCTCCATCCACTTTCAATCGCCATCTCTAATATTTTAACCTCTGGCTCCCTAGTGATGAATGAAATTGTTTCATCAGGCTATTCCCCAGCCCTGATGAATCCCTTCCAGTTATTATCCACTCATTCTTTTAAGAGCAAACATTTGCTTAGGGACCATTTCTCATAAAAACAAGGATTTGACAAGTGTGGACATCTTGCCATGTGAATCAGGTTTTTCTTTTGTAGAAAGAGAATGCCTTGGAAAAGAACTAGGAAGATTTGTCCACACAGCTATGTCTACTTTCATCCTCCACTTCCCAGTCTATTATGATGTGGATTCTGCCACCATTCTACTAAAATCATGCATGACCCTCATTTAAAAGTAGGTGTTGCCCAGGGTTCAGTTTCCAGACTACATGGCCCTTTGCAACAGTGCTACATTAGTTTTTCAAACTGCTGAAGTAGTCAATTCAATTTAGGGCATCATTACAGGTAGTTAAAAAAAAATGCAATCCAAAGTGTTGACTGTTTTAGAAACTTCATTGAAAACCACGCTGCAGTGTGCATACCACCAGGTCACATTGCAAAATGTATAATGTGAGAGGTGTGATCATGAAATTTGAAATACATTGTTCTAAATTAGTGATCTTTAAAAGCCCATCATTGTAAATTGAGTAAATTGCAGAGGATTTCAGGTGGACTGTAAACATTTGCATTGTTAATCAAAACTTAAAAAATCCATGGCAGTGATTTACTTGATGTCTGCCAACTACTCAATGCCAACTACTCAAAAAGAAATGGTGAGGAATGTGTTTGCAAAGCACGCCGCAGCCGCGCTCAAAGCCCGTTAGTCAGTCTTTCAAGGCTCTTTATTAGTGCGGTGATTTCCAGTCGTGGCCAAGAACTCGCTCCCCATCTCCCCGACATGAAGTGGGTCCTACGAACCAACTTGCGGCCATGCCCCTCGCCCACCATCCCGCGTCTACACCTAGTCCAGCTTCTGGCGTTTGAACCCGGAGGCCCAGCCCACAGGCCCGCCCACCTGACCTTAAACTGGGCCTGCAGCGCACACTCAGCGCGGCAGCAGTGGCCCCACGAAAGGCCTTTCCTACTTGAAGATTACGGGCCAATCAGCAACTCTCGCGAGGGGCCCGGGTATTCTCGCGAGAAGTCTGGAAGGCTGCAGTGATGGCGGCGGCGGGAACCGGACCGGGACCGGGGGTGGGTGCAGGATCTGCTCCAGCAGCGGCCACAAATGCAACATCTGGGGAAGAAGGGGAGACAAAGCCGGTGGTCTCGGTAGCAGCCGCTCCGGCTGGAGAGGGGACATCTGCTGCTCCAGCAGCTGAGTCCAATTCCGGAGAGGCCGAAGGCGGGTAAGAGGTCCTGCTGCTCGAGGAGGGCTTGGGGAGGGAGGCCCGCCCCTCTCAGAATCTTGCGACTTCCCAGCGCCCTCATCCCTGCCCTCCCGAATCTAGACCCCTAGTCAACGGCTCACCTTGCTGGTTCTGACACCTTGCTGGTTCTGACGTGCCTGCTCAGGACAGTAGTGTCGTAGTGTCGCCTGGCTTACCTTGTGAGCTGTAACCCAGACTACGCCCCTTTCCTCACCTTTCAAGTCTTTGAGAGCCAAGGTTGTTATCTCTGGCCCTTTACCTGAGCAGAGGACTGGTAGCTCCCTCTGCTAGTGGCAACCACTGAAGTACCCTAGAGAAGACTTATTCCACTTTGCATCGCCAGTTTGGAAGCAGTGACTGTCACTATGAAAGTAGAGTAGGAGAGTTGCTTCTTCCAACAACCCTCCCCGCGCCCCCCCCAGCCCATCCTGTTTAGAGCTGTCCAGCCCATCCTGTGTAGAGCTGTCTGTCAGCCTGTCAGTCCGGCCCCATTCTTCCAAACTCTGAGCATCTAGATAGGGAACAGGCCACTGAAAAAGCGCTGGGCGTGTGAATCTCAGCTGTGCAATATGCATCTTTGGAAACAGGTGTTTTGAATTTAGTCGCTCTTGAAAATCATTAAAGGAGTGCTTTTCATTGATCTTCTAGGGAGGCAAACTTGGTTGATGTAAGTGGTGGTTTGGAGACAGAATCTGCTAATGGAAAAGATACACTAGTAAGTATTTGTTTTTGAATGTTTGCAAGCCAAATGTTTGGCTTTTTTTTTTTTTTTTGAGACTTTAAGCAAATCAGAAATACAATGGCGTTAACTAACTTGATTCTCCCATTGCTCCGTGGACACAGGAAGGTGCTGGGGAGACTGCAGAGGTGATGGATACTCAAGCAGGCTCTGTGGATGAAGAGAATGGCCGACAGTTGGGAGAGGTAGAGCTGCAGTGTGGGATATGTACAAAATGGTTCACTGCAGATACCTTTGGCATAGATACCTCGTGAGTATTTTATGTAGTCTTTGTAAAACTTACTATGTAAAATATCTCAACATTATCAGCAGGTGAGAAGTTAGTTTGAGGCCAATGTAAATGCCTCATTTTTTATTTCCTATTTCTTGTTTAATAAGTAGTAGGAATTGGAATAATTTTATTATTTTAAAGATTTATATATGCATATAAAGCTGGGGTGTAGTCTAGAAGTGTAGGGGGCAGGGCTTGATAGGATTCATCACTCACCAGAGACAGTGGGGAGAACGGGCAGATTTACCGTAATAGTTGCTGAGGGAAGTAGCAGGTGAGACAGAAGAGGTCTGCTGTGCCATGTGGGTCAGCTTCCTGGCCAGAGATCAAACTTAATGCCGCAGTGGCCGCTCATATTGTCATGGTACTGACACTTAACCCCTCATGCCAACAGGGAGGCCAGGGATCATTTTAATCGGAAATTGTTTTAGTACTTTGAACCTGTTAATGTAGTCCCTGAAGGCACAGGTGTAATAGACATACTGATAGATATTCATGATTTTAAGCTAATGACATGGTTGGAAGATAAAATTTTGCAGTTACAAAGCATTATTAAACATTTTAAAAATATGAACATATTAAACATATAAAGCTTGTATTGGGTGTTGCGGATTTGGGGGGAACAATTGGTGTAGATGGCAGAAAAACTGTTGTCAAAAATTTGAGATGATTAGTACTAGTACCTCTTCTAGCCTGAGCCTTTTTTTTTTCCCTTTTTGACTCCTAACTTACTCCCTTTAGATCTCCTGAGTCTTAGCAAACCTATGTGTTTGAAATAATATTTTTTAAAATTAATCTTTTTATATTCTGTCTGTCCCTTCCAATAATAGTATCCACACTTTAAAAAAGACATTAAAAGATATTGGGCCCTCCGTGGTGGCACAATAGGCTAGGACGCAGCATTGCAAGCTAGTGGCAGCCGCTTCAGTGCAAGTTTGATCTCTGGCCTGGGAGATGATCCACATGGTGCAGCAGACCTCTCCTGACCTGCCCACTGCTCTCCTCAGCAGTGTACTTCATCAGTCAGCCTGTTCTGCTCCCCACTCTTTCTCTGGTGAATCCTGTCCCTGCCCATGTACCTCTGGCCTGTACCCCAGTTCTGTATGTATAAATAATCTTTTTTTTTAAAGACATTAAAAGCTATTTAATGGAAATATTTAAAGTTTATTGATTTGATTGTATAGAAGAACTGGATTGTAGGCCAGAAGTGTGGGGGTAGGGTGAGAAGATTCATCAGAGACGGAGTAGAGAGTGGAACAGATAGATTTTACTGAACTACCAGTTGCAAAGCAGAGCAACAGGCGAGACGCGAGAGATTTGCTGCTCCATGTGTGTTAACTCCCTGTTCGGGGATCCAACTCAGGCTGCAGTGGCTGGTAATAGCTTGATAGTGCTGAGACTTTAATTCCTGTGTCACTAGGGAGGCCCTGCTTAAAGATTTTAAAGTGATAACTATCTTCCTTATAACTGGCATACTCTTCTAAGGTGCTCAGAAACTATAATAAACTGTCCTGGTCTAGGCACCAGTGAGAACCTTCAGATGCTAATTTATCCACTATGATATATAAATTATTTTTATGACAGACAAATCCTAGTATTTGTGAAAATACAAGGTTGGTTTGGTGCTAAGTTTGATATGTTACCATTTTAATCTAACTGAGAAGGAAGGACTTCTGTTGATTTACTTCTCACAAAGAAGTATGAGTTCAGAACATCACTAAAATGCAGTTTGTCTCCTCTATAGGTCCTGTCTACCTTTCATGACCAACTACAGTTTTCACTGCAATGTGTGCCACCATAGTGGGAATACTTATTTCCTGCGGAAGCAAGCAAGTAAGAACAAATTAGAGGATTGCAAAATGATTGTCCTCCAGTTAGCTGGAAAAGAAAGGGAATTCGAGCTTTACAGAATGAGATTTTTGCCTGGTAGTTGATAAAATTACATTGGGGTTTAGTTATGACTAGTTGGCTTTTGTCCATATTAGATCAAACGAGGACTCTACTTTTTTGCTGCTATCGTTGTTAATTTATGGGTCATCTATTTGAATATTTTTTTGGTGTTGGGCATATAGGACTATAGGTAACTTGTTCTTCCTTTTTGTTTTTGATAGATTTGAAAGAAATGTGCCTTAGTGCTTTGGCCAACTTAACATGGCAGTCCCGAACACAGGATGAACATCCAAAAACCATGTTCTCCAAAGATAAGGTAGAGATGGAATTAATGTAATTGTTATTGCATTCTTTAGCAAGTGCTTTCCCCCCAGTTTTGTTGGATAGATAACTGTCGATTCAGTGCTTACTTGATTTTATCTCATATGGTATATACTAATTTCCTACACTGTATACTTTGTCACTTGACTTTGCTATCAGTAGAATTAATCCTTAATAGTTTTGGTGGACCTGGAGAAAGCAACAGTTTGTCTATTCTATAATAAGTGGGCAGATCTTAAGTTGGACCTTGCCACCTTAGTTGAACTACTTTGGTCAATGTTAGATTTTGTTAGATGGGAAGGATGTCAGTTTATATATGTCTTTTATTATCAAGAAGAATTGTCATTATTAAACTAGAAAACCGCATGACTGAAGTATGGACTCACTTCTTGCCCTCCAGTGAGTCTTTTCTATGGTTCATGGTAAAGAATGTAAAAATTAAGTGAAGTTTAAAACAGTGAGGTCTCCATTGTGACCTCGTATAAATTCCTATTTAAAAATGAAGCAAATGTGTCACCATATATTGCTTACTCTCAGGTCTTTTCCCTTTACTCAGTGATACTTTATACTGTAGTCAATGCTAGTGTTGCTCCACAGAATAGATTTTATACCGTGTGATTTTTACCTATAATTTGATATAGACTATATAGTGAAACAGTAATTCAGGATCAGACTGGCTGGCAAGACCCTTTTCTACTAACAAAACCTGGACTTAATCCTGTAAACTGGAGGAGTTAGCAAAGGGTCCCCCTTTTCTTTTTTTCTTCCACGTTAAAAGTACTTCAAATAAAAGCATGCTTGACTACATTTTAAACTTACTATTATTTGAATACTAGAAACCATCTATTTTTTTTTCCTTTTTAGCATAGAAGAATGGGGTGTAGGCCAGAGGTGCGTGGGGGTGAGAGAATTCACCAGAGACAGAGTGGGGAGCAGAACAGCTGGATTTACTGAAATGTACCTACAAGGGAAGCAGTAGTCAGGACAGGAGAGGTCTGCTGTACCACATGCAGGTTAATTCCCTGGCTGGGGATCTTGCTAAAACCCTAGTGGTGAAAGCTCTGAGACTTAACCCCTAGGCTCCCAGGGAAGCCCTGTGACTACATTTTTTAAAACTTTTTTTCCCCCATAAATTATTATTTTGAATTTTTTAAACATAGGGAAAATTAAAATATGACGAACATCTGTTCACTTACTTTGTTTGCAAATTAAAAATTTTGCTACTTTTGCTTTAACCCTCCTCTATCTATGTTTATATCGCCTTAAGTTGTCTGAGGCAAAATTGCAGCTAATTATGCTTTATCCAATATTTCCTCATAACCACTATATGTTGATCATACTAATAATATTTAATGTTGAAGCAATACAACTATTTGGGAGTTTTAGGTATAAAGTATGTATTTATATTTTCTCAACTATTGTTGCCTAAATATCTTCATAGCTTTTCCTCCATCCAGGGTGTGATCAAGGGTCATACGTTTAGTTGAATTGTTTCTTGCATGTAATTTAAGATAAGTTCTTTTATTTGTTTGTTTGTTTGTTTTTTTTTGTCTGCTATATGTTTGAAAATTTGAAAAGCCTTGACAGTTGTTTAGCATGATGCCTTCTTAATTTGCGTTTATCTGATTATTTCCTCATACATAGGTTCAGGTTAAACATTTTTGGTAAGAGTATCATGTAGTTAGTTCATGGGCTTTTTTGATGGCATCATGAAAAGTATAATGCATCAATAAGTATAAGCTACTGTTTGCTTTATTATTGTGGATCCTAAATTTGATTTCTTAGTTAGAGAGGAATTAGCTTCCAGATTTCGCCATTGTAAAGAGACCTTTTTTTCTTTGTAATTAAGTAAACCATGCAGTGATAATTTGAAACTGTGTGAATGCCTGTCTTCCTCACTCTTTCAAATAGTGATTTTAGCAACCATTTATTATCCTAACTGGGATACGTTGATAGAGTGGTCATTGTAAAACAGAACACATTTATTGGGTACAATTCTTACTGTAAAATGTTTCTCCTTCCCACTATCCTTTTTATTTTTTTTTAAAGATTTATTTATTTGTGTACACAGAACTGGGGTATAGGCCAGAGGCTCAGGGGTGGTGAGAGGCTCCACCAGAGACAGAATGGGGAACAGAACAGGCAGATCCACGAAGTACACTACTGAGGGGAGCAGCGGGCGGGTCAGGAGAGGTCTGCCATGCCATGTGGTCACCTCCAGGGCAGGCGGGAATGGAACTCATGTGGAAGCGGCTTTAGATTCTCAGTGCTGTGCTTTAACCCACTGCGCCACCAGGGAGGGCCCTTCCACTATTCTTTTCTTTTTAAAATATCACTTTGGATTTGTGGATTTTTAGTGTCTGTTATTGGATTTCTGGGTTTCTGAAGTTCAGATTGTTCCAGATCAGCCCTATCAGGCTAGCTCCTGAAATCTTTTGATATATCCTTATTAGTTTTTGTGCTTACTTTCTGGGACAAGAAATTATTCCAGGATTTTCTTACACTTTCCTGACTCAACCTTGTTCCTTTTAGTAAAGTTTGGGATTTTTTTTTTTTTAATTTTTGTGATTTTTTTTTTCTTTTCTTTTTTAATGAATATAGAACTGGGGCACAGGCCAGAGGTGCAGGGGTAGTGAGAGGATTCACCAGAGACAGAGTGGGGATCAGAACAGGCAGATGGACAAAGTATACTGCTGAGGGGAGCAGTGGGCGAGACAGGAGAAGTCTGCTGTGCCTGGATCACCTCCAGAACTGGGAATCAAACTGGCGCTGAAGTGGCCTAGGCCAGCCTCACAGTGCTATGCTCCAACCCAGTTGTGGACTCTTAATTCAGTGGACTGTGGAAGATGGTCTGGAGTGGAGAAAAGTTGATGCCAGAAGATCAAACTCAGATATTATTTTAATCATTCAGTGCAGAACTGAGAGGACCACAGTTAAAAAGTAGGATAGTAAGAAAGCTGATTGGTGAGAAATTTCTGAAATTTAAAAATCATGTGGTGGCCATTTAAATGTGAAGTTTGTGAGAGAATAATCAAGGATGACTCTGTAGTGTGTCTACCTTACGATTCTGGTGATAGGTAATTTTAAGTATTAAGAACAAGAATAGAAATCAGCAGAGCAGACCTGTAAGATACAGAATTCAGTTTTAGTCTCAGTTTGAGAATAAAGTGTGAGGTCCTTTGGGTTGTGCAGGTGGAGATATCTCAAACTGGTAGAGAAATAGGCGTTTAGGAGAGAGAATAACACAAGCACTCTTTTTCATGTGGCAACCAAGAGAATGGGGTAAATCTTTTCCCTTTAACTGGGATGTAAGCTGTGTGTGGCTAGATTTTATGTGCGTGTTTGAAATTCCCCACAATCCACATGTTTGCATGGATGTATAGACATGCCTACGGATACTGCAGCTATAGTTCCAGACCAGCAGGAAATTGCAAAAAGCAAATACCGCAATAAAAAAATCATGTGAACTTTTTTGGTTTTCCTGTGCATATAAAAATTATGCTTAACAAGACTGCAGTCTATTAAGTTAGCCATACCATTGTGTCTAGAAAATAGCATTCATACCTTAATTAAAAAATAAGTAAATGTCAGAAAATACCAATTTTCTGAGCTGTTAGAAAAATGGCAGTAGTGCACTTGCTTGATACAGAGTTGCCACAACTTTCATTTGTAAAACGTGAATTATCAGCAGACAACACACAATAAAACACTATGTCTTTGTTCAATAATTAGAAGATGATAGATTTTTCTCTTGATTCTGACAAAGGTCTGAAAATCCTGCAGTTTTCTTTCCTTTTCTGTGAGCATAGCTTTGAAAGCAACTATAAAATCCTTAACATATTTTGTTTTAACAATTAGGATATCATACCATTTATTGATAAATATTGGGAGTGCATGACAACCAGACAGAGACCTGGAAAAATGACTTGGCCAAATAACATTGTTAAAACAATGGTAAGTAGATAAAAACCAATCAGACTTGACATTTAGAAGACCAGTTTATCTTGTAAGAATTAAATTCTGTTTAGTCTCCCTGAAAATAATGTAATGATTAAGAAAATGAGAACAACTTAGTATTAAATATTGATGAATGTAAAGTAATGCTAATTGTACATTTTAATAATTTCCAGGCACAAAATCAGTGTATTCCACATTGGTCTTAGTGAGCATCTTCCAGGGTAGTATGTATATATGTGACACTGAAACCTTTGCAAATATAATTTTATATTGAAGTTAGAGGCCTTTTTTTTTTTTTTTTCTGATTTTAAAAGAAAAAGCAAACATTTATTCTGAATATTATTGCCATTAAAAGCACCTGGGAAAATCATTGTCAAGCTGTTAATAGTGCTCATGTCTGAGGTGAAGGTGAAGGGTTTTGCTTCTCTCCTTAAGTGTTTCTGTTTGAATTTTTTGATGGTGATGTGTTTTTTAATCATACAGTAAAAACTGATAATATCCTTTTGGAGATTATACCTAGCATTTGATTGTGGAGTTGGTGGTTGATCATTTAAATATGAAATTTCTAGTAATACTAAAAACACTGTTTCTTTTAGAGTAAAGAAAGAGATGTCTTCTTGGTAAAGGAACACCCTGATCCTGGGAGTAAGGACCCAGAAGAAGATTACCCCAAATTTGGACTTTTGGATCAGGTACATTCATACATTTTATGTTCCCCTTTTGGTTTTAAGTCATCTTGAGGACTCAGGTTTTCTTCACATTTTGTGTATTCACCACATATCACACTGCCATTACATGCCCAGGACTTGATGGTTTCCAAATAAACAATTACTGTGAGGTATGGAAAGAAAGAACCACTTTAAACATTTTAAATAGGAGAGTAGTGTTTTAGTTCCGGCTCTTCCCCAGGATGTTAGGTCTTCCCAATTTTTTACTACTACTGTTTGTTTGGCTGACCTGTAACAATTACTGTTATTCGCACCTAATCAAGTCTGCTTGGATTATTTCTTTTATAATTTTGTCATGTTATTTGTAATTTTCCTTTCATCTTAAATTTTGCTTTTGATAATACTCATTGTTGTGAAGAATTCTTGTTGTATAGCTAGCATAACATGAAGGAAAAAATTAAAAAAATATATTTATTTATGTAAACAGAACTGGAGTATAAGCCAGAGGAGCAGGGGCAGTGAGAGGATTCACCAGAAACAGTGGGGAGCAGGACAGGCAGGCAGATGGACGAAGTACACTGCTGAGGGGAGCAGTGGGCGGGTCAAGAGAGGTCTGCTGGGCCATGTGGGTTATCTCCAGGGTGGGGGATCGAACTCACGCTGAAGTTGCTGCAGCCAGTTTGTAGTGCTGCGTCCTAATCCTTTGTGCCACCAGGAAGGGCCATAATGCTTTTTTATAAAAAGGTATTTATGCATATAAGAACTAGGGTCTAGGACAGAGGTGGGGGGGAGAGAGAGAGGATTTACCAGAGATAGTGGGGAGCAGAACAGGTGGATTTACTGAAATACATGGCAGAGGAGCATAGTGGACAAGACAGGAGAGGTCTGCTTCACCATGAGGGTCAGCTCGCTGGCCTGGGATTGAACTCAGTGCTGAAGTGGCTGGCAATAGCTTAATAGTGCTGAGACTTGGGAGACCCTATTTCAGGTCTTTGAATTATGTCTTCAGATATTTTATTTGTCATTGAAAAATTCAAGATTTTACAAAGAAATTCAGATTCTTGTACTTTCATGTAAAGCGAAAGATCTGGGCCTCCCTGGTCCCCTAAGGATTATGTCTTAGGTCTATCACCATTACGGCCTGAATTTGATCCCTAGTCCAGGAGGTAACCCACATATGGCCCAGGAGACCTCTCCTGACCACCCGCTGCTCCTCTTAGCAGTATATTTCAGTAAAATCCAACTGTTTTGTTTCCCACTCTTGTCTCTGGTGAGTTCTCTAGCCCACACTGCACACCTGGCCTACTCCCCAGTTCTACACACACACACTCACACACACCCTTCGGGCCGACAGCCCAGTTTTACACACACACCCCTCTGGCCGACATCCCAGTTTTATACACACACACACACACACACACACACACACACACACACACACATCCCTCCATTAAGCCAAGTTTCTCATAGAAAGCTAAGGAAATGGGGTTTAGGCATTCTGGTTTACCTCTGGCCCTCAGCTCACTGTGACTTGCCATTATCATTCTTAAACCACTTTAATCCTTAACAAAATCCCTGAAGCATCCAAGTTTGGGACCCCTGCAAGTTAACCCCATCAATTTCAGTTCCTTAGAAGTTTTCTTAGATTTGGGCATTGACCAATTGATTTGATTATATATCTTCCCTTTTAAATTGGATGTTTTTACCTTCAGGATCTTAGTAACATTGGTCCTGCTTATGACAACCAAAAACAAAGCAGTGCTGTCTCTACCAGTGGGAATCTCAATGGTGAGTGTTTTAATTTCTTATTGATGAAATAGTTACAAGCTATTGAATCTAAATGAATGTGCCTCTTTACTGGATACTTACGAAGATGCTTTAAAATATGAACTCAATGTTCAAGAGCTAGACAAGAATTTGACAGATGATAATAGAAGAGCACTTTTTCACTTTAAACCAGTGTTTGGTCTTAGTGAAACAAATTTAGCACAAAACAAGGCACAATTTAAAGGTCAGATTTAATGTTTTTGTACACTCCCCAATTGTGTTCTCACGCTTAATTTCGATGAAGTTGTTCTCTACTTTCTTAATTTAACTTCATAATTTAATATAACTTCTTAGTCTCAATTCTGATTCTTTATGCTCTGAAATTTCAGCTTACTCACATAATAGCATTTCTGCATGTTCTATATGTAACTATCTAATAGCAGGTATGCTCCTCCTTACTAATGGTAATCTAATGAAGAGTTGAGGTTTCGTGGGTGGTAGCTAACTATTCACCTGATACATGGCATCATTAACTTGTCTTTGGATGGTAGCTTTTAAATTATCATTTCCACTTGTTACTAAGATTCTAAGATGGGGTGGAAATAACCAAGTGTATCTTTTTACACCACTTTTCCCTCTCTTATTGTTAAAATTTGACCAAAACATGGTGCCACTTCTGTTCTTACAGGTGGAGCCTCTTTTGGAGGTGAATTCCTCCTCTGTCTTCTTTCAGCCTCTCAGACTTAAGTATTTTGTGGTTTGGAAAATGCTTTTTGCTGAGTTGTGGTAGAAGCTAAAACTGAATTAAAATTTAAAGCATTGTGAAAATGGTGGCACTAGCACTTGATATGAAACAGTAGTTTCAGTTTAATTGTAGCAATTAAAAGCTTGTATGTTATCATATTCTGCCTAACACGACCAGCCATTCACTTGGTAGTGCTTGTTTTGTTCAAGGAAACCTAAAAGTTCTCTCGAAATGATTAAAATGAAAACAACAATAAAGGTATCTTGTTTAAGATACCTTTTTTTTGATGAGCTCAAACTAGAGATATTAATGTTGCAACAATAAACTTCTATGAAGCTGATACTTGGTGTGTTCCTAGAAGTAAGTTCTGTATAAATCTGGTCCTGTATATGCAGAATATGACCTGCCTTCCATGTCTTGATCCTTTTTTATTACAGCTGAACTGCTGGTAATTTCCAAGCTTGCCCCAAAGTAAGACACAGTACTCTCTGCAATTGTTTACATAAAGGTGTTTTCCTGCAGTTCAGGGACATTTTCTGGAAGAGAGAAATACATGCTAGTTGTGAGTAATGACAGAATTGGACAAAAATTTCAAAGTGTCTATCTCAGAAATCCATAAGGTAGTATTCCTTGTGGTCTTCTATACAGCTAAAATTTTTTGGTATAAAACATGTAAATTATCTATTGATATTTACTCCTCTACAAGCTAGGTTTGTCTAATCCAAATTTTAGGCATTGGTTTAACCTTAATCACTGAGAAAATTGTTCACTCAAAGTCTGTGTCATGAACAATCACAGTGGCTGCCTACCAACACTGGAGAGAAACACCTTTTTAATATTCCTGTTTTTGTTTTCTATGTTTGATGTACTTTTGTCTTGTTGGATAGTCAAGTTAAGTGCTTTAGCAAATATTGTGCCTTTATCATGCTTATGGACTATGTTGTATAGTTCAAGCAAAGTGAGCATTCATTTATAGCAAGGGTATTCTCTCTTTATGGATGTGTGTTGATTTGGATGGAAAAATACTTTATCCATGCAATCATTTTTAGCCAGGTGTATTTGGAATCTGAATGAGTGAAAATGCATTTGTGTCACATCCTTAGAAAGTGGTCTAGTGCTTGCAGGTCATTGAGGAAAGAAGTTGAAAATGCAACACAGGTGTCATCAGTGCTAGGTTCACGAGCTTACGCCAGAACCCAGCATTCTGGACTGTGAGACACTCAGCAGATTCATTCAGATCCAGGGAATATGCTTTTGAGCAGGAAATCCTGTGATGTTACACAAATGCAAATTGGGAGTGTTAAGTCTTACTGGTTTCTGCCACACCTCATCTAAAGTGATCTCCTTTTTTTTTCAAAGGGGGAATTGCAGCAGGAAGCAGTGGAAAGGGAAGAGGAGCTAAGCGCAAACAGCAGGATGGAGGGACCACAGGGACAACCAAGAAGGCCCGGAGGTGGGCAGAATGCCCATACCACTCACCACTGTTTGAGCAGTCTTTGGTGCTAGCAAAGCCTATTTGAGGGAAAAGAGCTATAAAATAAAGTAGCATCACATTATCTGTGATTTCACTTACTGTGGGTTTTGTTTGGGATTCTTGGGTCCCTCTGAGAAAGAGTTCAGTGAAGTCTCTGCAACAGGACATGGCAAGACACCTGCATAGACACAGGCAGGCACAATCTTAAAAGACAAGTGAATTTTGCCAGAGCATAGGGTATCCTTAATATTGTTCTTTGTGGGATTGATTCCTTTGTGCAAATTTGTTTTGTTGTGTAGAATTTATGGCTTCAGAGGGTCAGGTTGGCCTGGTTTTCTGCAAGAGAGATAATCCTTCTGCCAACTCTGGTTTTTCACCTTACGAAAACTTCCATGCTAAATTTTCTATTCTAAGCTTGCATTAATTTCAGTTACCTGCAGTCAGCATGGGTCTAAAAATATGTACAGTAAGGTATTTCTACAGGAAGCTATTACAGTTCATAGTTTACAATTGTTCTGTTTTATTATTGTTGTTACTCTTACTGTGTCAAATTTAGAGATTAAATTGTAGGTATATACATGTGTATTAAAATGGTTTGTTTAGGCTTCAGTGCTATCTGGTTTCAGGCTTTCAATGGGAGTCTTGGAATGTATCCCCTGCAGATAAGGGGGACACGCTATTCCCTAGTAACTTAGATAGCTAAGGTTAGAAAGCCTGTTAGGAGGAGGGGAGGGGTGGGCAGGAGTGGGAAGGCTTTGTGTCCAAGAAAAATGGCGGTGGCTCTTATTCTGAGTGTGAGAAGAATAAGTTTTGAGGGGACTAGTCACATGATTTGACCTGTGGTGCAAAAGGATCACTGTGCAAATAAGCAAGAGAGGGTAAGATCAGCAGAGAGTGCAGTGGGAGACCACTGAGGTTAAGGCAGAGGTTACCAGGGCATTGGCAGAGGTGATGGGAAGAAGTGGTCTGTTCCCTACCCACTTAGGTAGGAGCCACAGGATCTGTTGCCTGATTTGGGTGTGATCTGTTAGATTGTCGAGGTTGACTCTAAAACACAGGCATAAGCAATTGACGGGCACATTTGCCGTTAACTAGATGGGAAAGAGAGAGGGAAGAAGAGAGACGGGGCACGGAAGGCATCTGGACATTCAAGAAGAGATGCTGAGTATGTAGCTGCATGTTTAAGCCTGGAACTTAGGAGAGAGGTTGAGGCTGAAGTAGACAAACTTAGGAGTCAGAAATTAAAAATTTTGAGACCAGATTAAGGAGATCACCAAGATACCGAGAGAATGGTCTTCACTTTGTTATTCAAAATTCAATGGGGCCAAGAGAGTTTCTGAATTCAAGGTATTTCAGATTTAGGATTGGATAATATGACATAGTAAAAAACATCCCCAGCGAAAACTTGGGAAGAAATATTTTTGTGGCAAAAAATATAAATTTTCCTTTTAAGGTGAGATCAAGACCACAAAACGGCTATTTCAAGTCAATTTTTGCAGCCTGGTGAAGTCTAGGTCTCACTGTTGAATGAATTTGGAAAAGTTGGGTTTTTTTTTTGAAATGTTTAGATTTTGTTGTTAATAGATAAATGAATTTTGGACCTGTAAGTAAGAAGGTAGAGATGAAGAGATGAGGAAGAACCAAGATGGCTGGGGAGAAAGCCTCACTATTTCCCCTCCAGTTTTGAACACTTTGAGGGGTAACTAACCCAAGACCAGGTATCCTGTTTTGCAAACTTGTTACTATAAAAACAGCCCAGGGCATAGCACTTTGGCCAACGGAGTAAGATTTCTTTAGGTATCTTAGAGAAAGGAGGGGAGGAAATCAGAGGGAAACCTGTTTTGAATGTTAGTGCTTCTACTTAACCTTTCTGCTTTCTCCTCTCATACCTCTTCCTCTCTTTGCTCAGTACTGAGGTGTTGAAATTCAGGTCATGTCTTGTTTAGACTGACAACAGTTAAGTGATGTAACTGGGTTTCTGTTCATTAGCTTATAATAATAAAAGTACTACTGGAAATCACCCCTGTTCCTTTTATCTTTCTCCCCTATGATGTGCTGACTCATACATAATTCCTACAAACTGGAGCAATTTAAATAAAACCTTTACAAATAAAGCTAATACTTTGCGTTTTCCTGCTTTCTGTAATGAGTGCATTGTGATCTATTTGTTTAATGAACACTATTTATGAAGTTGCATGTGTTCTAGTTAAAATCTTATAAATGAGAGAGCCCTTTTTTTAAATAACAGAATTGAAGACTTGAACTAGAGTACTCTAATTTCTTACTACTATTTTTTTTTTCCCTTTCTGCAGTGACCCTTTGTTTTCCGCTCAGCGCCTTCCCCCTCATGGCTACCCTTTGGAACACCCATTTAACAAAGATGGCTACCGATATATTCTAGCTGAGCCCGACCCGCATGCCCCTGACCCTGAGAAGCTTGAACTTGACTGCTGGGCAGGAAAACCAATTCCTGGAGACCTATATAGAGCCTGCTTGTATGAACGGGTTTTGTTAGCCCTACATGATCGAGGTATGTAAGGTTTTAGTGTTTGTGTTCGATTCAGTGTTTGTATTATTTTCATTGTTTTTGTCCCTGGTAGAATTAGATATATATGATAGTCTGTTATCAATTAATCTGTCTCCCCATTTCTGATCACTTGGGTGTGTGTTATAAAACTTTTTTGAATTACTTTTGAACTTAAGTGACAAAAATAATAATATATAAATCCATATATATCCCTTGTCAAGGCTTCTAATGTTACCAATTTATTATATAATTATCAAAACCATGAAATTAAGATCAGTAAATACTGTTGGTAAGACTAAAAACTATTTAAATTTCACCAAATTTTCCACAGATGTCTTTTTTTTTAGGGTCTCACATTGCATGTAGTTATTTCTCCATCTCTTGCAGTCTTCAGTAGTCCCTTACTCATTGCTTGTCATGCATCCTGATGGTGTTTTTTGAATTTTCTCACAAATTTCGGTGGGGGGGGGCCGCTGTGTGTTTTGGGGAGAATTTGCCAAGGGTATGTGAAATGTTCATGATTTCAGAATTAAAGTTGCACAGAAAGGTTTACTCAGTGTCATCCCCTTTATTCCTGCTACCCCATTTTCATTCCCTCCTCTTCTCCATGAATGTCTTATAAGGGGCCAGTTTAGTTTCTAGTTTATTCTTTATATGTTTCTTCTGTACAAGGAACAGATTCATGTATTTTCTTCTTATCTTCACTTTTTGGACATGAAAGGCAGCATGCTATAGATAGGCTTTTTGCATTTTGCTTCTTATAAGTCACTCCATACCAGCTCAAAGAGATCATCCTTATTGTATTCATTTTGCTAGCTTTTGCCAAATTTCCCTTCAGAAAGGTTGTATTGGCTTGCATTTCTACCAGCAGTCTGGAGTATTTGTTTCCCCTTAGCCTTACAAACTAAATTTGTTGTATACTATGTGTATGTATTTATCTATGTATGCATACATACAAGAACTGGGGTACAGGCCAGAGGTGCGGTGGGTGAGATTCACCAGAGACAGAGTGGGGAGAAGACAGGCAAATTGACCGAAATACACTGCTGAAGGAGCAATGGGTGGGCCAGGAGAGCTCTGCCATGGCATGTGGGTCACCTCCCTGGCTGGGAATCGAACTTGTGCTGCAGTGGCTGAGGATAGCTTACTAGTGCTGTAATGTGTTGCACTACCAGGGAGGGCTTGTTGTATGCTATTTTAATTTTTACCAGTCTTATAGGTGAGAAATGGGATATCTCAGTATTGTGTTTGAGTTTGTATAGTTTTTCATGTTAAAGAGTCGTTATCTCTTCTGAATTATCTGCTTGTGGTTTTTCCCATCCATTTTTCTGGTAGGATTTTAGTGCTTTGTTCCTTTATCAGTTAGGAGGAATACTAGCCCTTAGCCCTTTATCTCTGACATGTAGTTACTTCTCACAGTTTGTCAGTTTGACTGTGTTTATGACTTTCTTTTGTAAAGCAAAATTGTTAATAACATGGCATAATTTTATTCATTTACTCAAAAATTGCATTCTGTACCCTTTAGAATATGAAAGTGAATTTAACTAAGGTTACCATGTTTGGATATCTATACCTCATAAATTTTTATTGTTTTCTTTGTACTATAGTGCAGATTTCAGGAAGCATGTTATTTCAGGCATAAATACTGAAATATTTACCTTCAGCAAGGATTTTAAAAGCATTAAGTACCATGCCATTGTTATACCTTATTAAAGTCAGTAGTAGTTGACTAATTATGTAATATGTGGTTCATATCCATATTGACTTATCTAATCTTAGACTTATTACAAAAAAGTAGTTAAAAAAAGTGCAAAACTTTTCCTAGGTCATTTGAGAATAAGTTGCTCTGATGCTTTTTCATCTTTTAGAACTTTATTAAGTATATTTCTTAAAAATGAGATCCTTCTTGTGTTAGCTGTCTAGTGAAACATACCAAATTACCACAAAACTTAGTCTAAAACTACAAATGGTTATTATTATCTGCAGTTTCTGAGGCTGGGAATCTGGAAGCAACTCCATACAGGAAAACTCATGAGCTCTTAGTGAGGGCTGCAGACTCTTGAGTCTTGAGAGGGACTAGCGGATGTTGTCAGGGTGACTTACGCATGTGACTGTCAGGATGATTCAGACTCTTAACATGTAGGTCTCTCCATGGACTAATTTTTCCTCATCCGTGGCAGGTAACTTCTCCCAGAGGAGTGATCCAAGAGAATAATAAGAGCTTATTGGACTTTTTATGACCTATTCTTGAAGCTAAACTATTACTTCATTTGTTAGATGTGACCTGCCAAGTTAAACCTGCATTCAAGTGTAGTAGAAATTAGGCTCTAGCTCTTGAAAGGAAGAGATCAAAGAAGTAGCAGCTGTTTTTTAAACATTCACTTTTTTTTGAAACCAGTATGTAACCATCAAAATGAGGTCATTGCCATCTAATCATCAGATCCTATTCAAGGTTTTCATTTTATCCACTAATACCCTTTCTGTCTAGCAAAAGGTCCTAGTAAGGACCATTTGCTCTCTTCTGTCTCAAGTCTTCAATCTGGAGTAGTTTCTCCATCTCTTCTATACTTTCATGTCCTTGACACTTTGGAATGTCAGTGGTCATTTATTCTATAAAATAGAATTAATCTTCAGTTTGGGTTTTCTGTTCTTTGTGATTTGATTCATACTGTACGTCTTTGCAGGAATATTGCAGAAATGATGCTGTGTCCTTCGTATTGCAGCCTGGCAGGTAGTCGTGGTGTTGGCTTACCACTGGTGATGTTCACTTTGACCATTTGACTTAGGTGTGCTGCCTACCATGTATATCCACTGTAAAGCTACTCTTTTCCCTTTTGAATTAATAAGTAATTTGTGAGATGGGTAAACCAATACCTTGTTTTTATCATAAGTGTTTGCCTTGCTTAGGCCCACTTTAGGATTGAATTACTAAGGAAAAGGTAAAGACATATTTAAGAAGATAAAATTTGCCACATACCTAAGAAAGTTACATTTGTTTCAGGAGGTTATTATTGTATTTGTCCAGTGCCAAAGCCATTGCGGGTGCATGTGTGCATACAGCCAGGGTTTCAGGCAGGCTCTGCTGCTCGTAAACAGCTGTATAATCAGCTTTTCCATCTGCACAAAGGAGATGGTAGTTGTAAAGGTCAAGTGAGTCTGTGTCCTTCCCTGCTTACTATCTACTTATCTATAGAAGGACTTTGTTAATCATAAGGGTCTTTATAAAAACTAATGAATCTAAATTTAGTGCTTCAAACAACTCCAGACTATCGCAAACACTGTTTAAAATGCACAGTTCTGGAAATGCTCTCCCAGTTTTTGTCATTTTTTCCCCTTCATTTCCAAGTCATAGTGTCCCCTCCAGTTCAGTTGTCCCCTTATCTTGAAAAATGGCCTTTACTAAAGTAAGATCCAGCCTTACACATAGGTAGAGAGATCAGTACAGTGACTCTCCGTTATAATTTTTACCCACACTTTAACAATTTTTAAGGCTTTGCTACATTTGTATGACCTTTTATTTCTTTCCTGAAATTTTAAAAAGTAAATCTCAACCTCTAGTCTTTTTTTTTTTTTTTTAAAGATTTATTCATCTGTAAATACAAGAACCAAGGTACAGGCCAGAAGTGCGGGGTATGAGAAGATTCACCAGAGATAGAGTGGAGCAGAACAAGCAGATTGACTGAAACACACTGCCCAGGGGAGCAGTGGGCGGGCCAAGAGAGATCTGCCATGCCATGTGGTCAGCTCCCTGACTGGGAATTGAACTCGTGCTGCAGTGCCTGTGGATAGCTTCGTAGTGCTGTGCTTTAACCTGTGAGGGCCAGAAATATGAAATTGTTTCAAAGTAAAAGTTAAGTACTTAGAGGATGATTAAAATTAGGATCCAAACAGATTATAGTTGATTTGTTTTATTTTAGAGAATAGGTACTATAATCTTATTTAACCTGTCATCTTGAATATGATTACGCTTAGTAAAAAGCTAGATTATCTTGAACCTTTCTTGCTTTTTCTTCTTTCTTTGTATCCGTATTGAGATGTTTAGGATTCTGAATTAATATTTCATATTCCTGCCCTGATATTTCTGATTTATATTTTGTTTTCCTACAGTATGGGGACTCGTGTTTTTGTGACAGTTTTCTCAGTAAGTTTTATGTCTTCATTTTTATCTCCATCCCTGCAGCTCCCCAGTTGAAGATCTCTGATGACCGGCTGACTGTTGTTGGAGAGAAGGGCTACTCAATGGTTCGGGCTTCTCATGGGGTACGGAAAGGCACCTGGTACTTTGAAATCACTGTGGATGAGATGCCACCAGACACTGCTGCCAGATTGGGTTGGTCCCAGCCATTAGGTAAGTTAGCGCTGGACTATGGATGTTGCCACAAGTAGAGAGGAAGAGATCATCTAACTAAACTTAAGGACTTTGGGCTTATTGGACTATGAACTTAAAATTCTGTTGGTTTGTAGCTCTTAGGAATATTTCTATAATTGCTTGTGAGTTGGCAGTTTTACAAATTGATGAGAAAATAAAAGGAGTAGAATCTCAGCAGTTCTCTGATTGCCACTGTATCTTTTTCATCGGGACAGGTAACCTTCAGGCTCCCTTAGGTTATGATAAATTTAGCTATTCTTGGCGGAGCAAAAAGGGGACTAAGTTCCACCAATCTATCGGCAAACACTACTCTTCTGGCTATGGACAGGGAGATGTCCTAGGATTTTATATCAACCTCCCTGAAGACACAGAGACGGCCAAGTCACTGCCTGATACTTATAAAGATAAGGTGAGTTTGCTCTCTTGAGAGATTCCTGGGTTTGAAGACTTATGGCAGCCAGTGCCAGCAACTGTGGTCTGTGCGTTGTGATGCCGACCAACCACTTGTTATTTCCATTTCCCTATGAAAATTTTCATACATGACAAAGTTGAAAGAATTTAGCAGTTTGTCCAAATACCTAGCACCTAGATTTTATCATTAGTATGTAATCCATTCATTCCTCCACTTACCCCTTCATCAATTCAGCCATCTTTTTAAATTTAATTTTCTTTTTTTCATTTATGCATACAAAACTAGGGTATAGGACAGAGGTGCAGGGGCGGTGAGAGGATTCAGCAGAGACAGAGTGGGGAGCAGAACAGGCAGATCGACAAAATATATTGCTGAGGGGAGCAGTGGGCAAGACATGAAGAGGTCTGCTGCGCCATGTGGGTCACCTCCCTGGCCAGGGATCGAACTCGTGCTGAAGTGGCTGTAGCTATCTTTGTAGTGCTATGCTTTAACCTGTTGCGCCACAGGAGAACCCTCCCTCCACTTTGAATTTTCAATTCTGGTGGATGGCATGGAGTATAGGGATCAATGTTAATACTATTTTTTTTTTCCATATGAACATTCTAATTGGAGCACTGTTTTTGAAAACTCTTTGTTGATCCTTAAGCCAGGTCCATACCTGTCTTGATTATTGTAGCTTTAGGATAACTCTGGAAATTGGATCATGTAGATCCTCCACATTTGTTCTAATGAACAATCTGAGCACCTATTTTATTGATTGTATCATGCTGCACTGCATGCCATCTAGAACCCTTAAGTGAAACTCCATTAATGCCTAGGTTTGGGTACTCAGAGAACTACAGTTACTTCAGATATTACAGGAATTTTAAAAGTTTATTTACTTTCTTAATTATATTATAAAATTATTTTGTTTTTAATTTAGTAATTTATTAAGAATATGTCCATACAGTAGAATATTATTAATGTGCTCTATAGCACTTTGGTCTGATACAAAATGATCTCCAGTGAAGATTGAGTGATTAAGGTACAAAACAGAATTGTATAATATACTACCACTTGTATGCCTTTTTGTTTCTTGTATATATGTGCGTACTTTTAAATTTCAATCTATTAATATATGCCTAGACTTTCTTCAGAATACTGCAACAGTGATTGCTATTAGTAAAGGGGCATGGTGTGAGGGAATGATAGTTTTCATTTTATGGTCTTGTATATCTTTGAAATTTTTGTCTTTTTTTTTTTTTTTTTTTAAGATTTATTTACTTACAAGAACAGGGGTGTGGGCTAGAGGTGCAGGTAGTGAGAGGATTCACCAGAGCCAGAGTGGAGAGCAGAACTGGCAAGATCTACTGAAATACGCTGCTGAGGGGAGAAGCAGGGGGACCAGGAGAGGTCTGCTGTGCCATGTGGGTCAACTCTGGCCAGGAATCGAACTTGTACCACAGTGACTGGTGATAGCTTGATAGCCTTGAGACTACTAACTACTGTGCCACCAGGCAGGTCCAGTTTTTTTGTTTTAACCATGCTTAAGATAAATAGATAATTTCTGTAGAAATTGAGATTCAGATAATGTAATGTCATATTCTTACCTGCGAGTAAGTAGTCAAAGAGATTCTTGGGAACCAGTAAGATAGAGGTAACTCAGATCATAGGAGAAACAGGCAGGGAACTAGAAGGAGAGGAAGTGGACCTCAAAACGTTTTTAGGAGTAGGAATTTTTAGGCTCAGTAATCATGGCATTTTTCTCACTGAGAAAATTATTTATGAAATACATGTAGCTATTTTTATGGACATTGTTGTGAGACTATATGTTTATATGTATGTGTTTCTGCACAGAAACAAACATTTTCCCAAAAAATGTTTGGCAAAATTGTCATCTGGTTTTTTCGAAGAAGCACATAGTTGCTCAAAATCTAGGATAGCTAAATTCTGCAAAGATTTTTCATTTCTGATTCAGAACCCAACTCATTACTGGTGTAAGTCTGACTTTTTTTTTATAATCTTGTGATGATGTAACTGATGTTTCTTTTTTCCCCCTTTTTCTCTGTTTTCAAGGCTTTAATAAAGTTCAAGAGTTATTTGTATTTTGAGGAAAAAGACTTTGTGGATAAAGCAGAGAAGAGCCTAAAGCCAACTCCCCATAGTGAGGTGAGTCATGATCATAAAAACATCAGGATTAGAAGACCCTGAAGATCCAGACCTGTCTCCTAGTCATAACAGTGAGGGGATGGAGTGAAGGAAGGGGACGCGAGTGAAGGAATCTCTGCAACCCAGCTGCTGTCAAGCATGCTCACTCTGCCCCTGTGTGTGTCATCTTTCTTTGCTGCCACTGAGGGATGACTAGGTTCGTTCAGGAGCACTAGGGAAAAGGGTTAAAGTCAGTGGCCTAATTAGAAAATCTACGTGATTGAGGAAGCAAATGATAGACATCTTTTATCAGAGAAGGTGTCAAGTACAAATAGGGAAGAACACTGGGAGGCATAGTGGAGGAGCCTGCAGTATGGCTCAGAGCAGCAGATGTGAGCGGTCCATTCGGTGTTCTCTAGAACTTTCCCAACCATCTTTTCCCAGCGTTGTTGGGAATGTGCCCAAGGTCTTAGTACAGTCAGAGAATCGTGACACTTGATCAGATAAAGGAAGAAGGAAATTCCTTCCAAGTTGGAAACATTTTCCTATAAAAATGTAGTGATGCAGCTTAGACTAGAATATAGAAGCAGGTATAGGAGAAATAAACTTGGATTTCATTTGTTTTTAGGGAAAAAAAAATAAGAAAAGGAAACAGTTAATAGTTCTGAGGCGCATGCAGGAAATATAGCCAAAGAAAAGGTAACTATTGCTGGGAAAAAGAGTCAGAGACTAAGTTACTCAAGGAAAGGGAACTTTTTTTTTAAAAGTCTTATATACCGTGGTTAAATGAATACTCAGGATCATTTTGAGAGATAGAAGACAAAGAAAATGAGAGTTCAGAATTTTTTTTTTTTGATTCAGATGATCAAAAGAGATTTTCAAAGTAGAATTGCAGAAGTGAGAACCTGATGTGAGGGAAGAGGACAAGTAAATAAACTGGTAGAGTTCAAGAAATCAGGAGACCAAGTTACTTTTATAAACAAATTAAAAAAAAAAACAACTCTGGTATATTTCGCATGGAATTTAGAAAGCAACCTGAAGACTAATTAGGGTAGTGCACGTAAATTCTGGGAAAAATTTAAAGTACTGTATAGATATAAAACATTATTGTTAATGTATGAGCTAAGTGTTATTCTAGGACTATGTCCTAGGATTCTCTGACTGAGCTTTTCTAAGAGGATTCACCAGAGACAGAATAGGGAGCAGAATAGGCAGGTTGACTGAAATACACTGCTGCGGGGAGCAATGGAAGAGAGAGGAGAGGTTTGATTTCTGGTTAGCTCTCTGGCCAGGGATCGAACTCATGCTGCAGTGGCTGCTGATAGCCATAGTGCTGAGAACCCTTTGTGCATCAGAGAGGCCCTTATTCTGTTTTTAAAATCTAAACTAAAACCATGTTTTCCATGTTTTTTGTTTCAGATAATATTTTATAAAAATGGTGTCAATCAAGGTGTGGCTTACAAAGATATTTTTGAAGGAGTTTACTTTCCGGCCATCTCCCTGTACAAGAGCTGCACGGTAAATATCATCTATTTATCCTGTGAACAGAGTTTGAGGGAATAGTAGGATGGTTGTGATGAAAGAATTATTATGTTCTAGAAAGAAATGTGAATAACTTAGAAGTGAGATGGGAATGTTGTTATTGTTCCAATATTGTTTCATGTATTGCTTAGATAGGTAAAAAGCATGCAATAAATGTGTCCCATACAGTTCCTTTAAAGTATTGTGTAAAAGATGTGTGTGTGTGTGCCTGTGTGCGTGCATACATAAATCTGGTATTGGATGTCATAATGACCTACCTACCATTACTAGTTAGTAGTTACTGCTTTTATATATATTTTTCACACACATATATATATATGTATACACACACACACATATATATATATATATTAAGACCCAACAAGAGGAGAACTACCATTAGTCTTTTTAAAAAAGTGATGAAAAGTTAATGCTTAGGGCCCTCCCTGGTGGTGTTAACAGTTTAAGGAACAGCACTATGAGGCTATTTGAGGCCACTGCAACGTGAGTTCAATCCTCAGCCTGGTAGCTGACCCACATGGTGCAGCAGACCTCTCCTGTCTTGCCCTGCTGCTCCCCCAGCAGTGTACGTTGTCAATCTGCCTGTTCTGCTCCCCACTCTGTCTCTGGTGAATCCTCTCACTACCCCTGCTCTTCTGGCCTGTACCCCACTTCTGTATGCATAGGTACAGAAATCTTTTTTAAAAATGTTAATGCTTAACAAAACACAAACAAGAGAAGTAATAATAAAACTTAAAAAAAAAAAGAAACAACTTAATGCCTAGATGTTTCCATGTATTTCTTTCACTGTTTTAGCCATCATTGAAGTAAAATAAGAAAATCTTTAGGTTATAAAGAAAACCAATACAAGTCTGTTTTAACAATTTTCTTAATTCTTGATAAATGGACATTAGGATGTTGAGTCACTTTTAGCAGTATTAATATCTGTTCCTGTTATATCCTCAATGCATGACTATATTTAAAATTTGCCATGTCAAATTAACCTTTCACTTCTGCTTGAATTGAATTTATCCCAGGTTTCCATTAACTTTGGACCATGCTTCAAGTATCCCCCAAAGGACCTCACTTACCGCCCTGTGAGTAACATTAAAAAAAAAAGTGCATTATTAAAATCTTTGTTATTTCTTGCTATAGTTATTCTAATCACTTCATTTGCTGTTTCTTGTTCCTCCCCCAGATGAGTGACATGGGCTGGGGCGCTGTGGTAGAGCACACTCTGGCTGATGTCTTATATCATGTGGAAACAGAAGTGGATGGGAGGCGGAGTCCCCCATGGGAACCCTGACCAGGGCCCTTTTTGTAGTCATGGACTTTCTGGGGAATAATACAGGGGAGGCAGGGTTTTGTTTGACTGTTGTAAATGTTCTCCAGAAGATGCTGTAAATCACAGCCTCTGCTTTTAGTAAGTTAAAGGCTGAGTGGTCTGGGAAAATGCCTTCCCTTTAATACTCTCCCTACTTCTGGTGACGGCTCTTATTTTGTGTGCCATTTGCTAATAACTGCTGACCTAGATTCCCACGAGCTCCCTGTGAAACTGGTGCTGTGCCACATAACCCGCCAACTGGGACTTAGTCTCCTACTGTATTTTCTAAGGACTGAATAATCTTGTCCATTTAACTTATTTAAAGGCATTTCCTTCTGTGGGCATTGACTCCATCCCACCTTTTTTTTAAGGAATTGGTGGGTCTGTTTGTGAGAACAGCTGAAATCAGTAGCCGTACATTTAAAAACTAGCCCCAAAGCTCTTTTTTTTTTGGTGTGGGCTTGTTTTTGTCATTAGTTTTGAAATCTTCTCAACATTGGGATCTCTGAAATGCTGAAGTCTCTAGAACTGTAATTGTGCAAAAGAACTTGCTTGCAATTTAACAATTGGAAACTTCCCAAATAAAACTTGTCTTCAAGTTTGTGTGGCACTTTTTTTACCATTCAGGTTTCTCCATGACAACATCCAAAGCAAAGCATGGGGAGTCAACATTGGAGGAGACAATTTCTGGCTTGTATACCTACCTGTTCCTTTTACTTCATTCTCACCATTCAGCTCATCACCCCCTTTTTCTTAAAGAAATGAGCAAGAGTTTCAAAAAAACTATTAACTTTCCTCTTGCTCTTTACTTTGAACATGTGCGTTGGTACATGCAGATTGTTTTCCTGTCTTGCTTATATTCCTTCGTAGTAGTTGGATTAAGGGTAGTTTTCAGAATACTAAAACTTGGAAAATAAGAATGATCCTTTCTTTGGGATCCTGTTATGGCTTCCCTATCTTCCTTTAATGATACATCAATATCATTTAATGATGCATCAGGGAGAGTGGCCTCCCTAGTGGTGCAAGGGGTTAAGTCTTAGCACCATGAAGCTATCTGCAGTCACTGCAGCATAAGTTCAGTCCCCAGCAGGGAGCTGATCCACATATGCTGCAGCAGAGCTCTCCTGTCTCACCTGCTGCTCTCAGCAGTGTATTTCAGTAGATCTGCCCGTTCTGCTCCCTACTCTGTCAGGATGAATCCTCTCACCTCATCTCCCCGGCCCGACACTTCTGACCTACACAACAGGTCTTGTATGTATTAATAGACAAATCTTGGGGAAAAAAAAAAAAGTTGCATCATTGGCAATACAATCCCGACCCCAGGATTGCCAAAGAGTCTTGCATGTAACTTTCTACCTAGATTAAAGGTAGAGTGGTTTACCATAAGATAGCTAGATATTACCAAGAATTACCATATATTATGCCTGCCAAAGAAGTTGTAAAAATTTCAAGTGACTTCTCAGAGGCTTTTTTTGGTTTGTTTTATTTAATTTATGCATTCAACAGCTGGGGTGTAGTCCAGAGGTGTGGGAGGTGAGAGGATTCACCAGAGACAGAATCGGGAGCAAAACAGGCAGATCTACTGACATACATGCTGAGGGGAGCAGCAGGTAAGACAGGAAGGGTCTGATGTGCCATGTGAGTTAGCTCCTTGGCTGGGGTTCGAGCTCTATGTTTCACTGGCTGGCAATAGCTTGATAGTGTTGACACTTAACCCCTGTGCCAACAGGAAGGCCCCATAACACAGTGGCTTTGACTAATATATCTGTCTCGTAACAAATGACACAGGCTCTTTTTTGCCATTGTGTACCCCTCACAGAAAAACTAACAACAGGATTATAGGCTTGAGTCTCAGCCTGTTCCCCTCGCCAACCATTCATGGCTGATCTTTTTTTTTTTAATTATTACAAAAGTTTATTTTTACATCATTTTGCACATTTTTTTTTCCATCTTGATTGTAATCCCTGCGGGTTTCCCATCACCAAATCACCCCTGTGCCACCACCATAGTCCCGTGCATTTCCCTCCCTTCCCCGCCCCCCACCGTTTTTGATCCCATTCCCCACTCCACCCCACAAAATGTCTCTGGTATATGGTTGTTCATTATTTTTGTTATTTTCTCGCCTGGTCCATTCATGGCTGATCTTAAAGGACATGGCTGGCTATAAAACTTCTGGGTCATGAGTATGGAGGTCTTTAAGATAGTGAGGGTGGTGTTATTTAGAGGAGTTTGGAAATAAAGTATTTGTAACATAATTGCTCTTGCTTTATCTAAATTATAAAATTAGATTTTTGTGTATTTGACTTTCATAAATCAGAAGTTACAGAAGTAACCACTCTGTTGTGTGTTTCCATAAGGCTCATTTGAAAGGTTCAAAGTATACTCAGTCTTCCCTATCTTCCTTTATGCAACAGTTTCTGTACGCAGATCATCACCAACAACTTACTTTATTTCAGTGTAAAATTAAACCAGTGATAAAATAACTTCCCAGACAAGGTTCCTCAAACTGCTAAACATGGAGCTTCCCTATGACCCAGCAATCCCACTCCTAGGTATCTACCCAAAAGACACAAAAACACTGATTGAAAAAGATACTTGTACCCCCATGTTTATTGCTGCTTTATTTACAATTGGAAAAACATGGAAGCAGCCCAAATGCCCAAAAGTAGATGACTGGATTAGAAAGATGTGGTACATATATACAATGGAATATTACTCAGCAACCAAAAAAGAGAAACACATGTCTTTTGCAGCAACTTGGATGGAGCTGGAAAAGATCATGCTTAGTGAGATAAGCCAGAAAGAGAAAGAAAAATACCGGATGGTTTCACTCATAGCAGGAGTATAATGGACCAGGCTTGAAAATAACAAAAATAATGAACAACCATAGACCAGAGACATTCTGTGGGGGTGGAGTGGGGAATGGGATCAAAAACAGGGGGGTGGGAGAGATGGAAATGGCACGGGACTATGGTGGTGGCACAGGGGTGATTTGGTGATGGGAAACCCGTGGGGATTACAATGGAGATGAAAAAAAAATGTGCAAAATGATGTAAAAATAAACTTTAAAAAAAAAATAACTTCCCAGACACCTCAAAGATACAATTATATAATTTTAAGACAATAAATTATAATTCAGCCCAAAACGATGGTGTTTGTTGAGAGCCGTGTTCTTTATTATCAGCCTGTTCAGTGAAACAAGGAAATATATCACTTTACACATCTTTAAACAAGTATCCAACTTCTCTTAAGTGGGAATGGATGATAATTCTGTTTTACAAGTACTTCAACTACCCCTTTGACTCTGAAGCTCTTGGATGGGTAAATAATAATTTCATCTATACCAAAAATAAACTAAAACAATTAGAATAAATAATAATAAATACCTCTATCAGTAAAATTTTAGTACCTCAATAAATAATTGACATTCCCACTAGTGCTACTTGGTTTAATAAAAAAAAAATTAGAGCTCTCTTCACCATGTAAATAAATCATTATTGCTATTAGGGTGGGGGGAGACTTCAAGTGGCAATGGTTGATATTTTTTTGGTCCTATATATACATTTTAGCAAAATAATCCCTTCCCAATTTTATTTTTAAAATATAAGATATCTGAAACTTGAAAGGGAATTTGCTATCAGCAGATTAGCCCTCTCAAAATAGTAAAACATTGATTCATTAAGGCTGAGAAATTACAGTTTAAACCACATTGAGAGCTGATAAAATACTTTGAATTAAGTTTCAGTCCCCTTTTTTAGGTTTAAGTAGTCCATTATGGGAGAAGATAGCCCACTTTTGTTTATCTTAGTAATGCTGTTCTTATGTATGGAACTTTCCTTTTTATTAAGGAAATAAGAATCTTCAGTTATAATCATCTTCCGGTACCCATCAGTCAGCTATCAGTTACAGAATTCTTTTAAGATCTTTAGGGTTGTGCATATCACAGAATTAAAGTTTTATGATTCTAGATGATTTATTCTAAACGATTGAATGACATGATCCCCAGTAGTTTTTCCCCTTAGTAAGCTAGAGGAATTAGGCTAACTAGTCAAAATGTGTCTAAGACTAGAAGAAATAATTTTAGTAGAATTTTCAAACAGGTACAGATAGAAGTTTTTGTGTCAGATTTTTATCTGACTGCTTCTGGAAGCAGTAGGGTGCAGTTGAATAGTTTTGTGTTTCTTTTTTTTTTTTTTTTTCCATCTAGAAAATTGGGCTAGATTTCTGGAAAACACCTAGTAACATTTTAAAGATATTTTTGGGTGTCAAGGTCCCAGAAAAAAAGTTATTTTGGGATCCTTAACTTAAATTTCACAGTGAGTGACGTGGAAGGCTCTTCCTTTTTAAGAGCCGAGAGCCTTGGTACTATTTTCTTGGTACTAAACATTTACCAACTTGAGTCCTCCTGTCATGCTCTAAATACATTACCATCCCACCCCACAGATTTCGTCTCCAGATGAAATTCTTAAGTGACCTGCAGGCATCTAGCAGGGCGCATGCAGGCCCAGGTAGCTAGAACAGCTGGGAGGACTTCAGCATCTGACTTCAGCAACAGGGCTGGACTCCAGGCGCTTTCGCAGGTGATTGGCAAAATCCATCTGCGTCTGTGAGAGAACCTGGTTGATGATCGTCTTTGGCAGCCATCCCTAGAGTGGAAGAGAGGAGGATTTGGTCATAAGGGGGGTGATGTACCATTCTAGACACCTCTGCTCCCCTACACAATAGCTTGGGTTGTCTGGGGCTTGGTGTTCCAGCGCTTGCTTATAAAGTATAGTTGACCAGAGTCAAAGGTTAGAAGACTTCATTGCTGCCCTGCTATCATTGACAGAATCAGAAGCACAGTTTTATCAACACAAATTTCAGTCCTGTTTCTAGCTGTGTGATCCAGAGCAAGTTGCCATATTCTACTGGCCTAGCTTTCCTTTGCAACATGCTAACTACAGATTTGAAATTTCATAAAAGAAGGGGCAACTTACAGGCTTTTAAAATAGTGGAATAGCATTATTTAAGTCTCGACTACAGTAATCTGATTCTCTCAAAATGGAAGAGGTACTTTAATACAGGAGTGGAAAGAACATGTTTTCTTGACAACACTACCCATTAGCCACCTCCCATGCCCCTTACCTTGAGGTCAATGCTGAGCAGCCACGTGAGCTTGGTCTTTGAGGGACATCCAGGCAGGGGATGGAGTACCATGCAAGTGGGACCATGTTCAGCTCTGCAAATGAAGCAAAGTTGACTCAGGCGGACTAGTCAGAGTTCTCTTTAATGCTGGCCAGTAATATCCACTACGTTTCTTCAGTGCCTTTTCCAGATCACATCAGAGAAGTACCCTTTGCCAAGGGTGATAAGTTAATGTCAAGGTTACCAGCTCATTGGAACAAATGTTTTCTAGCTGCAGCAGAATTGGGAGGCTTCCTATGGTACCTTTTAATTTTTTTGAAGATTTATTTATGTAAAAAAAATTGAAATGCAGGCCAGAGATGCAGGGGATGAGAGGATTTACCAGAGGTGCAGAGACAGAGTGGGGAGCAGAATAGTGGGATTTATGAAATACACTGCTAAGGGGTGCTGAGGGCAAGATAGGAGAGGTCTGCTGTGCCATGAGGGTCAGCTCCCTGGCTGGGGAAGGAATTCATGTCACAGTGGCTGGTGATAGCTTGATAGCACTGTGACTTTAACCCCTGTGTCACCAGGGAGGCCCTATGGTGCCTTTCTTGTTCTGGGTCAGAGGGAGATCAGGGATGGGGTTCTATGGTGTTAACTGGGGCTCTAGAAACTTAAGATAACAGCGGTGTAAGTGACAGAGTATATTTTAATCACCAGTATAGTTGTATGCCAGCATACCAGCTAAACCTTAACCTACCGTCTTGCTTTAGAAAAATATTGTCTTAAACTTTGGAAGGGTCAGGACAAACTGCTATATATTAAGGATCAATCTTCCTTCCCTTCTGTGGAAAATGAGAATCTTCCTTTGGAAAAGGCAACTGTGGGTTGAGGTAAAGGACTGGTTTCTTGGAGTCAGGATTCATCACACGAGGTAGGTGCGTACCCACAGGCCTGGTTTAGGAAAAAGGGAACTTCTGAGCCCACTGCCAGTATTACCTGATGACACCTTTCTGCTCAGGCATCTCCCCGAAGTGTGTGGCCATGCCAGCCAGCACACAGGTGGAGCCTCGGCGCTTGGCACAGCGCACACTCACAAAGTCACGGGGCCCCACAAGGTTTCCTGCTGATTCTGCTGCCAGCTCGTGGGTGATGACTGTATCTTTTCCAATCTTCTGCAGGACCTACCAAGCCACAGGGAACCAGAATCAGCATTCAGCCATACTTGGGCTAAGGCACCACCCGCAGCTGCAGCCCTTTCCTTCCTTTTTCCATCTTTCAGATCAGGCTCTCCTTTCCACCCACACCTGGATTCTCCTCACCTTGATCTCTTTGACATTCGGGTTCCACTCGCCCATGGCCTCCATGCGTTCCACAAGTTCTTCATAGAGCCTTTCCATGGGCTGGTCCACCACAACCTCTAACCGGAATACCTTGCCCACATCTGGGACCACTTTACTCAACACTTTGTCCCCATTCATCTGTCATGATGGAAAGAAGCCCAGGATAAAGGTTAGAGAAAAGTGTTTCTAGCCAAGGGCACATTGACCACGCCAGGTAAGGCAGGAAGGGGAAGAGCAAAGAACTTTCAAGCATGAGAAAGCTTGGAACCACTCTGATTTAAGGCAGACTAGGGAATCTTTCTTTTTTATTTTAAATATTTATTTTTGCATGCAAGAACTGGCATCCAGGCCAGATGTGTGGCGGTTGTCGGGGGGGAGGTAAGAGGATTCACCAGACACAGTGGGGAGCAGAACAGGTGGATTGACTGAAATACACTGCTGAGGAGAGCAGTGGGTGAGTCAGGAGAGGTCTGCTGTGCCATGGGTCTACTCCCTGGCTGGGGATTGAATTTGTGCTACAGTGGCTGCAGACAGCTTCATAGTGCTGCACTTTAACCGCTTGTACCACCAGGGAGGGCCCTAGGTAATCATTCTTGCTACAACCTCATAATCTGCTATGATGTGGCAAATAAACTCCCTGGTGGCAAATGTTGTTAGTGTAGATAAATCCAACTGAAAAGGCCCTTCAGAACCTCAAGCATCCTGAAAGATAGAAAGCTGAGAATAGAAAAATTCTGGCCTAAATCAGCTATACACACACAGAATGTAGGACAGGTTCTTGAAGATGATTTCAGTCCAGTAACCTCACTTTACACCAGAGAGATGTTAGACTAGAGGCAGTCAGTGAATTGCCCAGGTTCCCTTAGCTAAGAGCAATGCTGGGCCTAGATCCCATATTCCCAAATTAGTGTATTAATTCTGAGAACTCGGAGAAAGATTTTATCTGAACTTGGCAAGAGGCAGCACATAAGCTTTTGGTGAAGGGACAGCCAGGAAAGTTTCTATAGAATCACTAACTTTGAAACATGTGCCTTCATGCTGGCTCCCAGTGAAGGTGCTATGCTCGTGGGCAGAGAACTCAAGAGGCCTGAGGGTCACCTGTGCTCCAGTTCAGTCCTGCTGCAAATGAGCTTGGGTCACCCAAACAAGGTGAGCAGCACAGACACTGCAAGCTGCACTGGAACTTGACCCAGAGTGAAGAAACCTCTAGTGCCCATGATGCCATTGCATGGCCTGATGAGGGTACACACACATTTGGAAGGTAGCTAAAGATATGGAAACTTGCTTAAACAAGTCTCCAGGATGTTTGATGGGGAATGGGGCTATCTGAGCATATATTCTCGGGAAAGGAGAGTTCAGTTGCCCAGTGACTCCTGTATGTGATAGGAGTATAAGAATAGAGACCTTTAAAGATGGCACTGGAATAGTGAGGACTATTGGTTCCTCCAGGATCATCCTTACCTGCTGGTTCTCATTCTTCCAGCCCTCCTGGTTGCTGAGGATGCCTAGGGCCTTCTTCATGGCCTCCTCTCCCTGCTGGATGTAGGCCAACTCCTGGTCGCTGTAGAAAGTGTCTTCCAGCCGAGACCCTGGACATAGAACTGAGGGTCAGCCAGCCTTCCTTCCGGTCCCCTGGCCTCCCACCAGCTTGCACCCCTTTGATCTCTGGACCTCTCTCCTCTGAAGAGCCAAGACTAACGTCACAGGGTTCAACCTTCAGGTCAAATTAGACCTCAGCTACAAGTGGCAGGGCAGGGATCTGGTATTGAGGAACATTATTGAAAAATAAGTGAGAGGTGGGGAATAGGATGGGAGAGGACACAGGGTCCTATGCAGTGTTTGCACCGTGGGCGCCTCCTACCTCTGGCAGAAGGCCAGAAGCCTCAGCACTTACCCAGCAGAGAGCTCCGACGTCTGACTTGGTTAATCCATGCACTGGGCGTTGGACCCCCCAGTGCCCTTCTGTTCAGCTCCTGGCCAATGGCTAGCACAGCTTGGTGCCTCAGCCCTGCAGGGAAGGAAGGAAAGTGTTGCTCAGGCATCAGCCCCTCAGAGATGGACCATTTCACCCCATCTTGCCACAGACCAAGAAACTGATTTGGAAGATTCTCTGGAACACGGTTTCCTAATATGACTAGAGCCAGGTCTTCAACTCCAAGTTCAGTGCTTCTGTGCTACACTAAGCATCTGCCAAGGCCCAGAAGTAAGTCTACTGCCTCCCATCTTCGTTGGCCAGGCCTGGCCCTACCAAGGGTGAGCTGCCGAAGTTGACTTCATGCAAGGAGCTTTGTTCAAACAATCGGGAAATACTGCTTCAGAAGGGGAATAAAGGCACCATCCCCTGCTGTCTTTGTGTTGCTAGAATCTGACCCAGGTAAGTCTTTTAAAATATTTATGCATACAAGAATTGGGGTACAGGCCAGAGGTGCGGGGGTGAGAGGATTCACCAGGGACAGTGGGGAGCAGAACAGGCAGATTGACGAAAATATACTGCTGAGGGGAGCAGCGGGCAGGTCAGGAGAGGTCTGCCCCACTATGTGCGTTAGCTCTCAGCTGGGGATTGAACTCATGCTGCAGTGGCTGTGGGTTGCTTCATAGTGCTGCACTTTAACATGTGCCACCAGGGTGGTCCCTGACCCAGTAAGTCTTATTGATGGAGTGAGAACATTCTCACAGCTGGGTGCTGGTCTTCCAAGTCTGGCTTCTAGCTAAAGGATAAAAGCTAATTTAACCCTCAGTAATTGGAAAGGGTTACTTTAGGGTTCATTGTGTGCCCTGCAGCATCAGCAGCAGCAGCAGGAGGAGGTTGACTCATGGCCTTGCATCCTAGCTTTCCCAACTGGCCCTTAGTAATGGGTTTCTGCCTGCTCTTGCCTGTATGGTGACAAGACTTCCTACCACCACCCACTTTTTCTCTGCTTTGCTCCTGCTGTTTTACTCACTTCCTTTCCCTTCCCCTCTCCTCCCTGCTCACCTCAGGCCTGTGAGCACTGTTGGAGTCAAGGCTACATCTACTGCTGTGCCTGAGACCTTCCTGGTGCCCTTAGTAACCGCCTAGAGGAAGGCAAAGCTAGGAAGAATAGAAAGATTGGCACCTGGAGGGCCACCAGATATTACAGAATCCTGGAGGATGTGGGCACTTGAGTATCCAGCCTGTCTTCAGCTAGGAACATAGAGGCCCAGAAGGGATGAGGCTTGCACAGGCTTCTGGCACAGAAGTATTACTGGTCAGAACTCAGTGGCCTGACCCCCATCCCAGCCTTCTGCACTGAAGCACATGGCCTGAGAGCACCTGTTCCCCCCAAGGCCTGCTCCATGGGGAACTCACCCTTCATGTTGCGCACGTGTCTGTAAGAGCTCCCGGCACACAACTTAAACGTTGCCAGGAGCATTGCAGCGGTGGGACAGCGGTGGGAGTTGTGCTGCTGTGGCCTCTGCTCTCGCTGTGGTTGCTTCTGTCCTTCCTGGGCCTGCCAAGGGTCTACCTCTGGTTCTTGCAGCTGTGACTGGGACCTAGTGTGGTGTGCGTCTTAAATGCTCCCAGCTGAAGGCTGTGCTTCATCCCTGGGAGATAAAAAAGCCATCACTCACTGTGCAAAGGAAAGGGTCAAGGATAGAGAGATTGCCTCAGAGCTGCTTTAGCCATTTTGTGGGGAACGGGGGTTGCAGATGGTAAGGAGGGTGCAGAGTAGGGAGGTTGGAGCCTGACTTGGGTGGGTGGAGGGCAGGGAGAGAAGCAGCTGCGGTGAGGCAGTTTAGAAGAAAGCCTGTGTCATAGCACAGCATTTTTCACATGGCACCAGGGTTCTGTTGAAAGGTAGATTTCTAGCCCTTGCCCTTAGTTAACAGGCTATGAGTTGAGGTTTGGAATCCTGCATTTTAAAAAAAAATGCAGGTGATTGTCATGCGGGTCTTCCGTGAACCCGCATACCCTGCTTTGCTTTGGTAAATGGCTGCCCTGTGGCATGGTGCCAGGGTGTCTGCTAAGAGAGTCTAGTGATGGAAGTTTGGGATCCCAGGTGGGGAGCCTGGAGTTAACAGAGTTCAAGGGACTGGCAGGGCTGGGGCAGTGCAGTCCGTTTTTACATTCTTCCTCCTGCTACCCCAGGACACACTTTGTGTGCTCAACTTCAGTTATTTACTCTTACACTTATAAAAGGAGCTTTATCAGAATCCTGTTCTTTCCTTCTTAGAGGTTTGTGCTGGAGCAGGGATGGAACTTCAGGTTGACTCCTGAAAGTTCACAGAGGGTAGGACTGGCAGAGGTGCCAGGAGAGGGCATCTGGGCACCCATGTCCTGTAGCCTTCCTCACACTTTGCTGGGGAGACCTAGGCTGGGCCACAGGACTAGCAGCAGAAATGTTGAGCAGGCACCGTACTGCACTCCTCCCCTCAGTCTTTGAGCCCTGGGGGTGCTGTGCTCCTAACCAGGGACTGGTGATGCACCAAAAGGAGACTGTGAGTCTCCTCCAAAACCCCAACAGGACTCCCCGGACTCCATGAGGGGGATGGCCTTCCAGTTTGATTGCTGGAATTTAACCAAATCTTTTGCCTCTAAGGTTGACCTTGAGGTTGCTTTTAAGCCAGATTCACCTAGCAGGAACATCGGGGCTTGAAAGTCAGATTGGATTTGCCCCTGACCTGGGGTCTGCCCCCTATGGGCAAGAGTTCTGTGTCCTCTCACCACTGCTGAGACAGAAGGAAGACCTAAAAATCAGGGAGCGCGTTTCCACTGGCTCTGCCTGTGTCCCTCACTCCAGAAAAGATGGAAGGACAGGATCTGCTGAGACTCACCTGGGGTGCCTGGAGCCCACATTGAACAGGGCAGGTTCCACACTGCCCCCCATTTCAACTTCTGCTTGAACAGTGGGAAGGGTCCCAGCAACCCTCATCCTGGCTCCTCACTGAGCATTAACTGCCCAGAGGCACCTTGGACTGTAACTTGGGACCTGCTGCGACTCCTTCTCTGTCAAGCCTTCCTTGGCTATCCAGACGTTCTGAAATAACTTAGCCCTCTGACTCGATCCTGACCATCAGCACAACTAGAGGCACATCTCTGGTGTTGATTTGTTGATAACTGTGTTTGCTAGACTTTTAAAAGATTTATTTTATGCATAGAAGAGCTGGGGTGTAGGCCAGAGGTGCAGGGTCTGTAAGGATTCACCAGAGGCAGAGTAAGGAGCAGAACAGGTGGATTTACTGAAATACAGTGCTGACAGGAGCAGCAGGTGAGATGGGAGAGGTCTGCCGTGCCATGTGCCACCTCCCTGGCTGGTGTGGACTTAACCCCTTGTGCCACCAGAGAGGCCCCCATCCCCACCCTTGCTGGTCTTTTTTCTTTTTTGTGGGACTGTTTCTCCCCGAAGCAAGTGTCATGTCCATTTCCCATCTCACCCCTCCCTTGCCTCTAGCACTCGGCTCCAGACCAGTCAGAGCAGGCTGAGCTCCTGTTCTACTTGGGTGACTGATGGGGAAGCTGCTGGGGGTTGCAGGGGCAGTTTTTGACTTGGCTGACCCGGCTATAGGCTGCTTCCAGTCCTTGCAGAGTCCCAGGGAAGTCAGCACTGGAGGGAGAGTTGGCCTCTCTAGTTTGTCCCCAGCCTGTGGCCTCTGTCTGCCTTCATAGACAGGGAGGGGGCATTCTGAGTAGACTAGATGCCGGCTGCTTCAAGGCTCTCCTCCCGACATGCTACATGTGCACCTGAATCACGTGTGCCTCAGTGCAGGTGGTGGGGTGGGGACGGGGTTATTATGAGGCAGATTGTCCAGATAATGGTCAAGGCCCTGCTGTTGCTATCCGTGGATATGGCTGCTCTGAGAGAGGAGGTGATATGGGGAGACTGGAGGACTGAAGCACATGACTGTTGTTGATGTCAGAGGCTGCCACTGACTCACAGAGGGGGTGCTGGTGACCTCCCTCAGGGCCAAGGCCCTCTTTCTCATCCTCTCCAGGCTGGGTGGCTAGTTAACTCTCACTATCCCTCTGAGCAGTAAGGTGGTAGCATGGAGCAGGGATGCCCCACCTCTGGGAGCAGAACTTTCAGACAACTCCTTCACTGTGTACAGCTCTCAGCTTAAGTGCTACTGAGCTGGTCTCTCTGTTCTTAAGTGAGAGCGGCCAGTGACTAGAAGGGCACATGCAGTTGATCCTAGGCTTGGGAGAGCCCAAAGGAGTGACCGGGCAATGGGGCCGACAGGAATGAGGGTGGTACACAAGCCTCCTCGATGCCAGGCCTTGTCCTCCCTCTCCTTCCTGGAGAGGTATGCTTAGGAAGCCCTCAAAAGTTGGACAGTTTGCTTTCTCTCCTTTGCCCTCCCCTTGCCCAGCTGGGCTGGCATTCCCAGCGAGGCCCTATTTGCCTAAGTTCCTTCTGTGGCCTGGGGTAGCTTTTTAAAATCATCGGGTCCTCCCTGGTGGTGCAACAGGGTAAACCACACACTATGAAGCTGGCTGCAGTCACTTAAGCACCAGTTTGATCCCTGGCCAGGGAGGTGACCCACGTGGCGCAGCAGACCTCTCCTGACCTGCCCGCTGCTCCCCTCAGCAGTGTACTTCGTTAATCTGCCTATTCTGCCACTCTGGTGAATCCTCTCACTGTCCCTGCACCCTTGCCTGTACCCCAGTTCTGTATGCATAAATAAATCTTAAAATCGTCCCTATGTGAAAAAAATGTAGGTAATGGTTACCTCTCATAATGTATATCTGGCATGCAGTAGTGTATTTAACAAATTTTAGAATGATGACTGACCTACTCAACTAACGAATTATATTTGGTCTCCTTTGCTTCCCCCATTCACCATGCACTCCTAGCAGGTGAGCCAGGTTTCAGGTTTTCTTGACCAGGGATTTGGGCCGGGAACAAAGAGCTGTCTTTGATAATAGCCTAAGCCAGGAAAGCAAACTTAAGTCAGATGGATTTTGAATTTAACCTTCCAGATAACAGATTTGACCTGCACACTATCTTAAGAAAAATTTGAGTTAGTTGCTCACATCAACTATAGGGACAGAAAATAGTAGTAGCCAGGGACTGGATGGTTACATAACTATACGCTTTTGTTAAGACTTAGAACCATACACTGGAAAGTTTAACAGTTTAACCATACACTGGAAAGTTTATACACCTGGTGCCCAACATCACTACTTAACAGACTGTTGTCAGTGCAGCACATTTGAGCCTATTTTCCACTCTGGGCGTATTCAAGTGGCACCAGCTCCTATGAGCAGTGGGGTGGGGGTGGGGGGTGGTTGGGAGGAGAATGGGTAGAAAATAAGGGACTCAAAAGGGGGGAAAGAGGCAATATAGTGAAGTGGGAATAGGAAACAGGTCAGATTTTACTTTCTGCTTCCAAGTAATTCTGGCAGAACCCGAGGACAGGCAGATGAGTCCTAGTCAGTAAACCAACCCGAACCTTGGGGAGCAGGCTAGTGGCCATTATACTCCATTTTCTAAGAAGATTTACCGGCACTTTTAGAATAGATGTTGGAAGGGGGATAGGCACATTTACTTATGATTTTGGGCCACTTAATTGGATACAAGATCTGCTTTGTTGTAAAAGCTAGCACTAGTGTAGCAGTTTCCTAGTCTTATCCCAAGGGCTCCTGGATTGGCACTCTGCGAGGTGGAGGGCACTGCAGTTGGGTGGAGAACAGAAGACTGTATTTACTTCCAGCTATTCTGACAAGTCCCCCCTTGGCCCCTAAGACCTTGTTCTCTGGGAGGCTCCTCCGGACTTTCATGCCGCAACCTCTGCAAAATTTTGGACCTCCAAATCCTTCACACCCGTAGGACTCTGTGCTCTAGTGAGGACAGTTGAACATCCACACTGAACAGAAGGCTTGCTACTGATTCCTCGGCTTGTTTGCTCAATGTGTTCAGCTGTCTTTGTTGATGCCTTAGTATCCTCCCAAGCATCTTGCTTTATTTACAAACCTGAATTCACTGCATCCCACCCACCAATCCATCAGATATATATTGAACCCTAATACATGCCAGGTGTCACTCTAGAGAGTGAAATACAAGAGCTTTTTAAGGGTTTACATTCTAGTGGGGGAGTAAACAAAAGTGGTGGCAGTGATACTTGTATCATGAAAAGTAAGCGAGAAAGAGTGCTTCTTTTTATTTTAGAGATGTTGGGAAAGTGGATTGGAGCAGAGATCTAAAAATCGTGAGGGAAAAATACACACAGATACCTGACGCAAATGTTTTAGCACATAGAGGAGCTTGTCTATTCCAGGGCACAGGTGATTTTTATGGGATGAGATAAAAGATGGAAAATACTTACTTTTCTAGTTGTAGTAAGTTCATAAAAATCATTGCAAACTAAGCCAGTGCTTTAAATGTTTCTGACAACCACGCAGTAACAAATATATTTAAGGTGGCCAATAACAGCTTCGCACATAATCCTATTTCATGACCCATGACATAACTTTACCTCTTAAGAGGCCTGTTTCAATTGAAAAGGTGCTGGTTATAGTCTACTTAACTTCATTACAACACTGAGTAGATTGCAACCTGGGTTTAAACTAGGTTTATGTTAAGTCTTGTTGGCTAAAATCATAATGCTTTTAGATTCTGCATAAGTCTAGCAAGTTGGTGTCTGCTCTGGAGTCAGTTGCGATAATAGGGCTCGTATGCATGTACTTTGATCACATTAATCTCTGCTCCTCCCACTCCGAGGTGACAGCTCATACTAGGTTGTCCTACTCTTAATTACGAGCAGGGTTGGTTTCAGCTTCAAGCTGGGGAGCTATTCGGCGTTAGTGTGAGCCTGCAACATCTGCAATCAGAGTAACTGCATTGCGAATGCTGGCTCCTAATGGGAAAGTTGAATGGAACTCATCTTGTAACTTGCCTTTTAAAGATGAGAAAACGTTCCACAGCTATGAATATACTTACCCTTAATTACATATTTAGACTACTTTGGGCGGGGGGGACAGGATATGGGGAACTGTTTCCTTGCCTGTGATCCATTCCTTAAACTGTGCAGTGTCACTATGAATCTTATGTATTGATTTAAATCTAAAGCTGGGAACTATCTATAGTAGTTACGTGGGGCACCTACATTCCTGTCTGGGTTGTGCTGTCTCAGCCTGCTAGCTCACACTCCTGTGGGCAAAATTAAGATCACTTTGCTTTCTTCTTCATCTCTTGTAATGCCTCTGGGGTTCATGCTGATATGGCTTCCCTGAGACGCCCTCCACAATGGACAATATGAGGGTATTTGGCTTTGTAAATATCCAGGTCCTATTGGAGTCTGGGGAGGGGAGCAGTTACTGTGATTTAAACTTAGCTAAGAGAATACAGTCATATTCAAGACCAAGGAAAAGGGGAGGAGGGGAGAGAATGAGACTAGAGAGTTAAGCTATGCTGCTGTAAATTTATATCAGAATAAAGATCGCCAGGAAAGAGTCTTTTGTAGATCTTATTGCTCCCTTGAAAGCGGTCTCTTTGGGAACCCATATTAGAAGAAACTATTAAGAATAGTACTGAGGATGATTCTGATTCTAATAATAGAAGACACTACCAGCAGTGGGCCAGGAAAAGAGCAACAGATACTAGTATCTGCAAAAACCCTAGGGCAGAGCTGAAGGTTAGAGATGGAGTCAGAGATGAATAGTTCCATCCTTTAGATCTTAGCTGTGTGGCCTATATGACAAAGGCAAGCTAAAGGCAATACATTATGCACAGTGATCAAAACTTCCTTTGGCATAGAAATTCTATGGCAGGTCCTTTTTTAAAAGAATTATAAATCGTTAGTGCATTTGGAATTGCATTTGAAGAGGGCTGGAAAAAATAAGGTAACTTGTGAATCCATATCTCTTGAAGGGGTCTGATATGTGGAAATAGTGGTACTCATATAAACAAAAGCTGTTAATTCCACTGACTCTCAAAGAATATCTTCCTATGGTCAGATAGACATGGTTTTTCAAAAGCTGGGAATGGGCTTTTGGCCTCTTGTGTGGGTAGTTAAGAACAAATTCTGGCTGTTAATAAGATACCAGCAAAACAAACTACGATAAATCATTAAATAGTTTTTTCCTAAATAATCAATTTAAAACTTAACCCAATGATAATTATAAGTCAAATGCTTACAGGCATTTTGAGCACAAATGTTAAGTATATTTCATACTATAATTCAGACATAGGAACTGGATATAAATATCTTTGAAAAAGGAATCTTCTACTCAATAGACTATAAAAAGGAACTAGCTGGACTAATTCTACATTTTTTAAAAACAAGAAAACCTTCCCAAAACAAGAAGTGTATCATTGACTTGTTCAAGCCCAACATGCCAGAGAACAATCAAAAATTTTAAACCTGTCTTGTAAATCAAGTTCAGTAAATGACACTACCTTCTCCTCCCGTCACACTATGAAGCCACTACTCTTCCAAGATGTATCAGAAAACTGGCACCACCAAGGTTGTTCGTCAGCTATGAGTTAACTAACTAACCTAGATGTATCAGAAAACTGGCACCACCAAGGTTGTTCGTCAGCTATGAGTTAACTAACTAACCTAGATGCATCAGTGCATTTTGTGTTTTTTTTTTTAATGAAAACATAGCATATGAGGTTGAAGATTCGATCCAAAGGACTAAAAAACAAATCCACAGAAGGTCAGAGAAAGAGTGACCACAAGAAAAGACTGGACCTCACAGGAATGTAATTTGGAATAGCTGTTGAAGCAGGAACAAGAGCTGCAGTGATGTCCTTAAACATGAGGCTTCTGTGACATTCATTATCTGCAGACCTTCACTGAAAGCTCCCTCTACAAGCCTGAAAGTTTTAATCAGATGCAAACATGAAAAGGGGAGAGGGGAGAACTTTTAAAAGTAACTAGCCACTTGGACCTGTGATGAAAAGAGAAATTTCAGTGTGTATACTTATACCTTCAAGAGCTGAAACACCTTTGTCTATTCATTGTAGTCAACTTGAACTTGGGAAGTCACATGAGCGTTATGAGATTCATATTTTATTTACAAGTAAGTGAAAAATGTCCACTGCAAACTCTAATTTGAGACGAGAAGAGCAAATAGAAGTAGTTGCTGGCTTCACAGTGATGAATGAAAGGAGTCCATGCCTCTGTATTTTTTTAAATGATGATCTTGTTATTAAAAAGGAAAAAGCAAAAAGGTCAGTTGATATCTTCATGTTGCATATGTGAAGGAATTAAAAAATAAAAAGGACTTTTCTGAACCCTATAGTCTTTAGTCAAATGTGTAAGGTGACCAAGATGCTTCTTTAATTCTGTGAAAGTGCAGTGGTCTCTGAGTAGAAAACTTAATACTCATCTAGAGTATCTGCTCGCGGAATGGAGAGCCCTCGATCCTTCAGTGCCTGAACTTTCAGCTTCTCTGCTTCCAGCTTGGTCTGTTGTTCTACCCTTTGCTCTTCAAGAATTTCTTCAATGGACACTTGTTGGAGGGGTGTGTCACTCTCCTTTTCCAAGTCCTATAAAACAAGCAGGTTTCAAATACTTTCACCTTATTACCAAAAATGGAAAGTATTACAGATCTAAAGGCAAATGGAGTCCTTTATTAGACTTGAGTTATTTTTTGTAAATGACAGAGTTGAAATCTCCTCCTCCTAAGAACAGATAAGTTTTTCAAAGAAATGCTTGGCAAGATTATTACAAAATACATATCTCTAAGAAGTGTGATAATGGGTCAGTACCAGTGTATAGAACAAAGCTTTAGATTATTGAAAGTTCTCTATTAGTCAAGGACTTTTTTTTTTTTTTTTTTAAGATTTATGTAATTAGTTATACATAAAAGAACTGGAGTGTAGGCCAGGGGTGGGGGATGAGAGGATTCACCCGAGACAGGGTGGGGAGTGGAACAGATCCAGATGGATCTACTGAAATACGCTGCTCAGGGGAGCAGCAGGTGAGACAGGAGTAGTCTCCTATCCCATGTACAGGTTAGCTCCCTGGCTGGGGATCTAACTTATGCCTGCCACAGTGCAGTGTATATAGCATGAGAGCACTGAGACTTAACCCCTAGGCCACCAGGGAGGGAGGCGCCCAAAGTCTAACTTTAAGAACTTTTGTTGGGGTGTTTATAAATAGCTCTCTCAAAAACCCAGAGAATTCGAGAGAAGTTATTACTAAGGACAACATGGCCTTAGATAAATTTTGTATTTTTACATTACCAAATCATTAAAATCTGGGGGCTGATGCTCAATAAGGCAGAGAACAGTGAACTAAAAGTAGCACTACCTGTCCCCACTATGCAGGCAATAAACTGTACCTTTGTTGTATTAACTTTGAATTATTATTTCCTCCCCCCATCCCATGGCAACCGGTCCTTTAGAGAAAAACCTCAGCATACCTGTTAGTTTACTAAGTAGTCTTAGCATATTTCCTATTTTAATTGAACAAACATTTCAAACTATTTCTCCCTTATAAAAACACAAGCTTATTGTATTGAAAGTCAGAAAATAAGCAAAAACATTTTATCCATAGTTCCAGTATGAAGGGATAGTTTGGCGAATTTCCTTTTACTCTATGTAAATAGTGACTTAAAAAAAACAACTACCACGACACAAATACAATTTTTCAGTGCTGTGCTTTAACCCACTGTGCCACCAGGGAGGGCCACAAATATAATTTTTACTTAACATCACAAGCTTATTTTTATTTTGAGCCACCTCGATAAAATGAACATACAGGCATTCTTTGGTTTTATGAAATGGAAAATCTATATACACAGGGTATTTTTGGTTCTTCTTTTAAAATTTTTAATTTATTTTTGCATAGAACTGGTGTATAGGCCAGAGGTGCGAGGAGGGGCTAGTGAGAAGATTCATCAGAGACAGAGTAGGGAGCAAAACAGGCAGATTTACTAAAATAAACTGCAAAGGGGAGCAACGGGTGAGACAGATGTCTGCTATGCCATGTGTGGGTTAGCTCCTTTTCTGGAGATCTTTTCAGGCCCTTGTGATGACAGCTAAGACTTAACTTTTAGGCCACCAGGGAGGCTCTTGGCTCTTATTTTTGTCATTCTCAATTATAAAATTCTGGGGAGGTAACAGCACATACACAACATCTCTGTATGTGCCAGCCTACCCATGGATGCTAATCTCCTATCAGAGGAAGGGTTCTCAACAGAGAGATTAGAATGGAAGCCACACAGATTACATAAGCAAGCCCTATTCTGGGTCAAAAAGTTATTTACTGCCCCCAGAAAATGACATAATATCAAGTACAACCTGCACTCACGGGTAGCTGCTAACGGGAAGTAATGTTCTATTGCTTAGTGTGTGGTCTTCTGGACTTTTCAGTTTGTTTTTGAGTTATTCATGTGGTCATAATGATTCTGCTTCTCAACAATCAGATTACCTAAGGCTGTGTGCATCATTATCCTTGAGGCAGAATCCAGGGACTTCTTAGGCAATGGGTTGTTTATAGACTCTAGTTTCTGGATGTTAGTTTCTCCAGGGTTGGTACATAATTTGCTTGAAATGACTGCTGATTCATATAACTATATAAGCAACCCAGAACCGTATCTTTGGTGATTATTATTGCATATATTCTGCAGCATCAAATCAAAACATAGCTACCAAAAAAGAGTAATTTTCTCCACAAAAGGACTCCCAGAAAGTACGTCTGTGGCATATGCTAGTACAGAATGTATGCAGAGTATATGTAAATATTTTTAACTTACATCTTTTCCCATTAGCAAAGTAGTATGCTTCCTTTTCCAAAAGAAATTCAGAAAAGGGAAAAATACCCAAAATTATACTGTCCAGAGATGGGCTAGCCCTTCTGCAGACTAGCACCCCCACTCAACCACATCTTCACATAATACAAGGAAATGACAGTGCTGCTGCTTAAACATGCAAGAAATGCTACATTAAACCAAACGTATCAACTGCAACAGTACTTTAAAAATAAGGAAAAGGTCTTTCAGACATTTCATAGCAGCACTTGGGCTATATTGACAGTCTTAGTCATTTCAGTTGTTTCCTATCTGAAGATTGATTGAGCAAGCTCCTAGCAGAATTATCTCCTTACTTAATTTAATGTTAAAATAGCCATGAACCTAATCACATCACACAGACTGCTTCTGTAAACCTGATTTGAGATGTGGCAAGGATGGGCTATACTATGGTGGTGGGGTTGGGTGATGTGGCTAGATATCAGGCAACTTTATTGAAAATTTTTAAAACAAAACAAAAAAATAAGCAAACATCCAAGTTTTTTATTTTGATTTTTCTTGGCAACACCAGTAATCAGAAGTAGCAGGATTAAGTCAAAGGTTTAAAATAAGGTAAAACATGAAATCAAATTTCATCTTCTTTTAAAAATGTTTGGGTATTTAGTAGTTTTATATGTGTGTGTGTTCTTTTAAAAGGTTTATTTATTTATGCATACAGAAGTGGGGCACAGGCCAGAGATGCAGGGGTGGTGAGAGGATTCACCAGAGACAGATGGGAGAGCAGAACAGGCAGACTGACAAAGGGGAGCAGTGGGAGAGACAGGAAAGGTCTGCTGTGATATGTGGATCACCTCTGGGGCAGGGATCAAACTCGCACTGACGCGGCTGCAGCTAGCTTGCAGTGCTGTGTCCCAACCAGCAGTGCCACCAGGGAGGGCCATGTTTTCGATGTGTATAATTGCATGCAGATGTGTATATTTGTGTTTGTATGTCGGTACACACATACCCTAGAGTAAAATGCTTCAGAAGATTAAATTTTTACCTGCCAGCTGGTCTTATTGGCACAGACAAATAAGGATTTCCTCTTTGGCTGTCAACTAAGGATTCAATTAAAGCAACCTCTATTCTCAGGACAATTAATTGAAAGGCCATTCCTTCCCCTTCCCCACTTTAAAAACCTGTATAGCATGTATAGGCAAGATATCTTCCTGTAAACAATTTATGTTATGAAAGACTACTTGTAAGCAATTGTTCAAATGACTGCAGAATATTCCAATGTATATAAATCATACTTTGTTGAATTATCCTCTCATTAGGCATCAAGACTTTTCATTTTCTGCTAATAGAGACAATGGAATTAAGTATATTAATGAGCACATTTGTGTAGGACAGTGTTATAACCAGTAACATCAGTGATAGGTTGCTGCTAATAGGATTAAAATCTTTACAATGCCCAAAGGTACTGAAACAAAGTTATTCTCTATAATTTTCTTACAACGATCTCAGTAGATAATTTACAACCTAAGCTAATTTGGTAATTTCCTGTGAAAAGTTCAGTAAATGTGGAAAATATTATCTTACTTAAGATCACAAGAAAAGAAACCTAACTAGCATGATTATCAAGACCCAGAGCAGCTTAATAGTTTTCACTTACTATTTCTCCTAGTAGGACCACATTTTCTCCTCTGACCACAAAAATCCCTCGAGGAATATCACCGTATTTTTTGCCCACATGAATACGCTCCACAGTCTGATGTAGGACTAAGTTAGCTATAAGTGTACAGGGAAGAAACAAACACATTTAGTTCAAATTATTGGATATAGATCCAAAACGCAATAATTTATTTTGAGTAGAAAAGATCTAGCTAAAGGTGAATTCCAAACTTTCTAGTTCTGGGAAAAGATCAAGTGTCAAACAATCTTCTGTTTCATTAGACACACCATTTAGGGGATTTTTAAACAATTACAAACTGAGAGACTATTTGGGATTAAGAGGCATTAATGATGGTAGAAATACGGTAAAAATATGAAATTCCTGTATTAACTGCTAGTATTAATACAGCTATCAGGAAAAAAAAAAGAACAGGGCATTTGGAAGACTCTAGAGCTCAACAACAACTGCAAAGAGTAATTAAAACTTTGCTTTTTTAAAAAAGATTTATTATTTATTCATACAAGAACTAGGGTGTAGATCAGATGGGTGGGGGAGTGAAGGGAGTAAGAGTATCCACTAGAGAAAAATGGGGAGCAGAACAGGCAGACTGACTGAAATATACTGCTGAGGGGAGCAGTGGGTGAGACAGGAGATATCTGCTGTGCCATGTAGGTTAGCTTCCTGACAGGGGGATCAAACTCATTTTGCAGTGGCTGGTGATAGCTTGACAATGCTGAGACTTTAACCCCTGCGCCACCAGGGAGGCCTTGGGTTTTGTTTTTGTTGAGAAGGAAAAGTTTTTCCTATGTTGTGTGAGTATGTGCATGTGATGATTTATCAAAGATTTAACTTTGTTTTAGTACTTTGGATTCATTTAGTCCAATGCAGGTATCCAGGGACTACAATATAGCAAAGACCTGTGTTTCCATTGTCAGATAACCTATCTGGTAATGTAAGAATACAGTCAGTATTTAACTACTTTCCCTTTAAAGGATTCTGATGAATTTGACTTGGTTTAGAACCATAGGCCATTAAGATCAATTTTCTTCTTTCAATTGGTACCATTGACCCTATTTGAAGAAAAGCAGTTATTTATGCTCTCCTCCTTCTGTAATTTTTACAAGTGTGTCATTTATGTTGTCTTTCCTAACGTCCAAATCCACTGACCTGATGTCCAACAAATGCTGATGTGAACTGTGAAGTTCCCTGAAATAGTAGAAAAATGCAGTGTACAAAACAAAGAGTGGGACTCTTGAGTTCAACAGTCCTAAGCTTATAATCTTGAGCTTCAAAAAATGTCTCCTACCTAATTTGCACTGCAAGGAAGGTTTTACCTTCAAGTGCAAGAACTGCTTTGGAGAATAGTCGAATGTAAGTGTATGTGAAAATAAGCAGGTTTTTCAGTGAAATAAGTTTATTTCTACTGTCTGGCTCCCTCTAATGGGGAAAATAAAAAAATAGCCTAAAACATTTTAGTGAAAACCAGTTTTAGAAATATGAGCTTGTAAATACAAGTTTTTGAGCCAACTAACCTTAATTTCTACCAGAAGACAATGATGCTAATGATTCAAATCAGTGTTCCTTTATGCCAGACAACAGCACAAAAATTACAAATAAGTTTCAAAATTTAATAACACAGAAGTACTGAGGGCAACTCTTATTATCTAAAATATATGAGAAGTTTGTAAGTAGTACATACCAAATTGATCAATGCTTCTTAAAAAGCCTATTAGTGTCCTTCCATCCCGAAGCAGGACCAAGTGCTTTTCTGGGGAGAGGAAATAAAATCTTAAAAAAAAAAATAAGAACTGTTGGCTTCAGTGAGTTTATACAATATAAACAAAGCTAAGGGTAGTTTAAGACTCAGTATCACTTTCTCTTCCAATGCATTAAAGAGTAAATGTTTTTTTTGCCTTTTTGTTTTCTTCTATCAGTTCATTTATTGATGGGTTAATTACCAGTTTTAAAGGCGGCATGGGAGAAAGATAGGAAGGCAGGCTTCCATGGCTACCAGCTGAAAAAGTCTCAAATATCCTGAAACTGAACTTTTTTTCCCCCCTCAACTTTGGGATTTTAAAAAAGTATTTGTTTATACAGATGTATATTTACATTGTTGTTCATTTTCGAACAATATTTACTCCTCCCACCTCCCTGGTGTAGGACCCATAGAATTTTTTTTTTTCCTTTTTAATAGAAAATCAGTGTTGAAAAGAATCAGTAATACAGCAGAATGGGAAAAGGAATGGCTGGCCTAATTGATATTAACTCTAGAATTATATTCTAAAATTGTATTACATGGAAGATCTTACAGTTAACACTGTTTGAAGTCAATAGGTTTTAGATAAAAACAGTGGCTTAGACATTTGAACTGGGAATGCTGATAGCAAGAGCAAAGATTCAATGATTTTTAGTGAGAGTTACATGCTTTTCTGGTGTATAGATATACAATGTGGGGAGTAAGATACAAAGTATCAACAACCTTATAAACTTGCATTTACTGTGGAGAAAGACAAACAAACAAAAAATACCTATAGCACATGGATAGTACAGAAGATAGCAGGATATATGAAAAGAGAGAGGAAGTAGCTACAGGAGAGAGGGTGCTAGGGTAAACCTCCCTGAAGAGGTGTCTCTAAGCCGACACCAAAGAGAATCAGCCAGTCATTAGAAAAGCCATCATATTCATTCATTCATTTAAGGTCATGTATTAAGTACTTTCCAGATGCAGAAGAGGCAGTTTTCCAGATGCAGAAGAATGAGGCAGTGTTTCTTCCCAAAGGGAAGTTTTCCTTGGGCTATAATTGTCACAAGAAAACAGTTTCAAGGGCTGGCCCCTTGAAAGATAATTTTTGGCCATGACAAGAGAGAGGAGAGAAATCTGTCATTTGAGGAGGAGGGAAAAAAAAAGGGGGGGGGGTATGTATTCATGTATTTATGTAAAAGTCAAGGGTATAAAGAGAAATAACAGGAGATGAAGTCAGAAAAGTACTTGCAATTTGAGTATGGATTTATTTTACTTCACAGTAAACTGAAGATTAAATTGGCAGAACAGAGAGCAGTCATGAAACTATTCTGGGAGTTGGAGACAGGGAAAAAGCTGAACCAAGTAGAGATGGGAAAAGAGAAAAATGACAGGACTAAGACTGTGCTATTGTAAGTGATAGAATTGGTCAACTGAGTTTGTATTTCTGGGTATGTGTGAGAGAGCACGTGCTAAAAGATGAGTTAAAGTTGTAAGAATCTGAGTCATTTCCCGAAAGTTGGGAATAAAAGAAACAAGCTCAGCTGAAAAGTTATTAGCTGTCTGTAATTCTGAAGTGCTACCAGGAAATCTCTGTGGAAATGTCAATAGGCAGAATTGGAAATGTCAGTGAGGTCAGAATTAAAGAGGAATTTTGGATTAAGTCCACACGGATGATATAATTATTAAAGCCCAGGACTTCTCCCAGAGATTTAAAAAAAAGCAGCATGTTGAAGATGGCACTCGAGACTATTGCAGGCTAACAGAGATGGAGAGGCAAGAAAATCATCATCCAGTGTCAAAGGATTAAGAATCCAGTGGCAACAGTATCACAATGCTTCCAGGGGAGAGAAGAACTCTAAGGAGTGTATTAGCCCAAGGCCTTTTCAATTTAGCGTCACTTGGACACTGTAACAAAAATCAGATTACAGGTGTAATAGATATGACCTATTACAGATGGTCAAGAAATAGAATCAAAATGGAGATAATTCAACAGGTGTGGTAGTAAAGACAGAAAAAAAGGGGCTGGGAATTTGATGAGGAAACATTGGGAAAAAATGTGAGATGGACTGACAAGAACACCATGTTGGAAATTAAGGGGGTGAGAAGCTAGTAGAGGAAAAAAATATTGATGGAAGGTTCCAGAAGCAATGGAAAGAAAAAGTAATGAAAGATACAAACAGAAAAGAGTACTTCCTATTCAAGTGAAAATAATGAAAGAATGATTACGGGGAAAAAGGAGTAAAATGGGTGAATGTGGCAGTGAAGGGTGCTGCTATGAAATGGCTTCAAACTTCAGTAAAGGAAACGTGCTGGAATATATAAAGAAGTCATGAGAACAAAAATTATTTTTAATAAAATGTTAGTACCATGTGTTAAAGAGGTCTTACAATTCAGATATATAACAAGAGGTGGAGTAAAGGGCATCCTCAATCAAAATCAAAGATTTCAGTACACAGTGGTTGCACATATATGAATTTGGCCCAGTTTGCACTAAATTTCCCTTAAACGGCAAAATAAAAGTTTGGGTCAAAAAAAGACCTCTTGACAACTTTAAAAATTATTCAATCCATAGACTAAATTTGCATATATAACCTAGAGGTACATTGTTAGTAACCGTGTGTAACTCATTTTGCAGCAATTAAAAGTTAATGAGACAGATCAGATTTAAAAAGTGTTCCTTGAGGAATAGTTAATCGAATTTTAAAAAGGGGAAAACAAGACAATTTTAAGTGGCTACTCTAATTCTTCGTCTGAAAGTGCTAAAGACTCGATCAGTGTGAACGAAGACTGCAAACGGCCATATTTGCCAATTAAGTTCAACTCCTTTAGTCTAAATACTTTCGTTTATTAAGTCCTTTAAGTTTTTCTCACTCAGCCACCAATAACAGTCTGGTACTTTGAAGCGCTGCGAGTTAAAAGTGGACTAAAGAGAAGTAAACTGGGCAACTTTCGTGTTTGGGTCTCAAAGGCCCATTCCTCGGAAGCAGGAACAAATTCTACAGTCTATGGTTCACCAGCCAGGGGACTGGCAGAGGCAGCGCGGGGCAGGATAGAGGTTGTGGACTAGGAAGTGGGGAAACAGCGGGTCCCGTGGCTTATCCATTCTATGGAGGATGTCAATTGCCAAATATTCTGAACTGAGCTAAAAACACACCGCCCGCCGGGCTTCAGACTTATTCAACGAGCTCTCTCCAAGAGACACCCACCCGGGAGAAAGGGTCTCACTCGGGACTCCGCCCGGAGGAGAGCTACTACTCACTGTCGATGTCCTCGATGAGGCTGGCGGTACCAGGCATATAGTTCATTTTGAGCTAAGATAAGGCTGCGAAGTATAGTGCCAGTGCGCCCAACACTCCCTTCTTCCTACCGCAGTCGCCGCCTTGGCGGGACCGCGACGGGAACCCAGACCCGAACCAGCAAGTCTGCCCCGGCTTTCAGCCCAAAGCCGGGGCAAGCCGGAAACGCCTCCATATTAGCCCCACCCACTTCCGGCATCCTGTGCCCATCCCCAGGAAGAGGCGGGGCCGTCGTGCCGTCCCGGGATACCCTTTCCTCGATCCCTGATAAAGTAATCTAGACTGGCTAGGTGGTGGAGAAATATATTCACCTCTAAGAAACACGATGCTACCTCTCGTCTTCCGGTTTCCTAAACCCCAGAGTCACGGACTTCCGTCACTCCTTCCAGAGCTCGACAGCATTAGAGGCGGGACCGGGCTTGGGATTGGCTGTTGTTGGCCGACCCCCTTCACTGTAGTCCATTCGCTTTCTCCGGCAGGCGCCTGCGCAATGGGCTGGCCTTGGGGGGCGGGAAGCGCTTAGGGGCAGTGGAGCCCATGTCGGCCTTGAGGCGCTCGGGCTACGGCCCCAGTGACGGTCCCTCTTATGGCCGCTATTATGGGCCTGGGGGTGGAGATGTGCCGGTGCACCCACTTCCGCCCTTATATTCGACTCGCCCAGAACCTTCCCAGCCTCCCATTTCCTGGCGGGTGCGCGGGGGCGGCCCGGCTGAGACCACCTGGCCAGGGGAAGGCGGAGGCGGCGATGGTTACTATACCTCTGGAGGCGCTTGGTCGGAACCGGGCCGAGCTGGAGGAAGCCACCAGGTAAGCTTTTCGCCTTCAGACTCCAGGGATCCGACCCCTCCGTGTCGGATTGGGGGCGGAGGCGGGAGGGCCCTTGGCATTGATAAACCTACAGAGTTCGTGATGAGTCGGGTTTCATACTGTATTTGTTTTCCTTATTGGGTCTTGACAGTCAAATACCGGGATCGTGTGTTGGGGGTGGGGTATATACTTGTGTTCTCTTTGCTCCTCCTTTTCTGCTTCGACCATAATAAATATGTTCATTACCATTTTAAAAAAATCGTACACTGACTTGCCAAGCTTAGTGGCAGGTTGCGGAATCTCCCGGGGATGATGTTAGGCAGGAGTGACCCGGCTCTGCCTCCGAGCTTTTACCAATTTATCCTGCGTGGCTCGTCAGGCGGACTCTCCCGGAGAAGGGAGGTGGCTACAACCCCGCTGTCACTCAGCAACCCCTCCCGCGGGGAAGAAACGTGAAGGAGGAGGAGGAGGGATATGGGGTTTTAGCCTTTTGCCCCTTAATATTTTGCCTGGCATGGAATCTTGGAGAATCAGTATTGGGAAGCATCTTCACGTGGATTGTTTTATTTAATCTTCACGAGGACTGCAACGGGAATGTTATTACATCGTCCAGGTTTTAACGATTAATACCGTTGGAGAGGTTACTTCACTTGTTCACTATACTAGGACTTAAAATACATTTTTTATTCTTGTTGCCCTGCTGGAAATACACTTCTATTTTGTTAGTCCGGTATTTTTAGTCGAGAATTATTCTTAAGTGTGGGGGCACACATCCCTTTTGGTTCAGGAATGATACCATCCTCATTGGTTGAAAATATAGTAGTGACATTCTCATACATTGTTGGTAGGAGTGTAAAATGGTTCACTGTTTTGGAAAAGAGTTTGGCAGTTCCTTCAAATGTTAAGTATAGAGTTAGTACTATTACTCAGCAAGTCTACTTCTAGGTAGATACCCAAAAGATCTGAAAACATGTCATAATAAAAAATTGTAGATGTTTGGCTACTTCGAATAGCCAAAAAGTGGAAATACCCAAATGCCTATCACCCGATAAATGAATAAAACAGAATGTATTCATACAATGAAATTTTTTAGCCATGGAAGGAAATGTACTGATATATTCTACAACGTGGATGAACATTGAAAACATCATGCCTTATGAAAGAAAGAAGCCAGTCACAAAGATCACATATTCATTTATATGAAATATCCAGAAGAGGTAAATCTGCAGAGACAGATTAGTTTGCCAGGACCTGGGGCATTGAGTACCGTGGGAGTGATATAGACAAGGGTATGGGATTTCTTTCTGGGGTGATGAAAATTTTCTGGAATTATATAATGATGATGATTGCACAGCTTTGAATATATACCAAAAACCACAGAATTGTGTACTTTGAAAGAGTAGGTATTATAATTATATCTTTAAAAAATTGAACAAACATAAGATAGTGATCTGTTAATTGTGGGGGAAAGTTCATGTTTTCTCTGTCTAATGTAGAATAAGTAAGCCGTGATACTGGTAAGCCATGATACTGTAATTCTGCGGTAGAGTGATGAAATGCTTGATCTATAAGCAGGCAAACTAGAACAAATATCAGTAGATGGGAAAGAGAAGAGAATCACTAAATTGATGGCTTTATTTAGGCTCTGTTTTCTGGATGGACTTAACAGAAATTGAGATTTTAGGGAGTTGTCAGTATAAGTATGCACTGGGGTGAGTGATAGTAATGGAATAGTTGGAGATAAAGCTAGAATGTGTAATTGGCACCTAAAAACCATTTAGAATTTTTTTAAGCATATATATAAATATATATATATATATATTTTTACACCATTCTTCATTTTTGTACAATGTACCCATTTTCATCTCAGTTGTAGTGGAATTCCCACCACCAATTCACCCTTGTACCATCACCATAATCCCTTGCGCTCTTCCTACCGGTTTTGATCACCCTCTCTCTCTCTCTCTCTCTCTCTCTCTCTCTCTCTCTCTCTCTCTCTCACACACACACACACACACACATACACACGCAGAATGTCTCTGGTTTACTTGACTCTGAAATTTATGAAATATAAGATGTAATTTCTCTCTTTTTTTAATTTTATAAGTTTATTTTACATTTTTACACTTTTTTTCCATCTCAATTGTAGTCCCTGCGGGTTTCCAATCACCAAGTCACCCTTGTCCCATCACCATAATCCTGTGCACTTCCCTCCCTACCCCCTCACCACCCCCTCTTTTTGATCTCATTCCCCACTCCACCTCCACAAAATGTCTCTGGTATATGGTTGTTCATTATTCTTGTTATTTTAAGATGGTAATTTCTTTTGCAACAATAAAAAACTAGTATAAAAGATATGCATGTTGTCATAGATGTAATGTGTTGCTTGTCATATATTTTACATTTTATATAATGAAATCTGACTAACTTAAGGGGAGGGGGGAAGGGTACAATAACCTATTATATAGCCTTGCTACCTAAAAAGTGTGCTTCATGTACCCAGACTTTCAGTGTTGGTTGGCTGCTGTAAATGCAGAGATTTTTATGTTTCTGACTCAGTGCTATTTATTTATTTATTTTCCAGAAGTTTTTTTTTTTTTTACTGCTGCAACTTAATAAGATCCACAGGTGATCCACTTGCGCACTCATGCTGAGAAGCTCTGCTCCATAGATATTGAAATGATTATTGCACTGAATCACAAGAACTTGATTCTATAGTAACATTTAAATATAGCAGGAAAATGTTGCAAAATGGAGATCACCTGGGAACCTATTAAAACTGCAGCAGTAAAAACAAAAAACAAAACATGTGAAACTTAAAAATCTCTCCCTGATCTTTTTAAAAATTTATTTATTTATGCATACAATAACTAGGATACAGGCCAGAGGTGTGGGGTGGGGGTGGAGGAGTCAGAGGATTCACCAGAGTGAGGAGAGAATAGGTAGACTGACTGAAATACCCTGTCGAGGGGATCAGGGGGCAGGTCAGGAGCCTTCAGCTGCACCATGTGGGTCCCCTCCCCTGTGGGGAATCAAATTCATGCTGCAGTGGCTGCCATAGCTTCATAGTGCTGTGCCTTAACTAGTTGCTCCAGAAAAGTTTTTTAATTTTATTTTTTTTAAATAGGTTTTTATAGGAAGATGTAGTTTAATTTTGTAGCAAAAGAACTAGTGATTGGTTGATAGAGGAACTTTAGAATATACAAAAACTTTGGCAATGGCTCATGAACTGCCTTTATTTCATTTCAGTTGGAATCCAGTTAGTCACGATTGTTACTGTGTGCCAAGCTCTGGAGAAGATATATGAGATTGATTAGAGAGGTTTGTCATTTTCTGTTTTTTTTTTTTATGTTGAACTTTAGAGTCTTTGTGACATTTAGGAATTGGTGACTGTGGACGACACACTAGATGTGGGCTTAGGTGGGAGTTTGAATGGTGATTAGAGAGTCATCAAATATCAGCATAATTGAATCCCTAAAGTGAGTAATGTGACCAGGAGATCTTTGAGCATCAAGAATAGGTGACAGAGAAGCGGAGTCCAAAAGAAAGCAGTGAAAGGTAATATTGGGAAAGACATAGGAGAATCAAGAAAGTCATGCAGTGCAAACCAAACAAGGACACAACTACTTTGCCTGTAACATATATCAGAATTGAAAAGAAGCTGTTGGATTTGACAAAAAGATATTGCTGGGCCCTCCCTGGTGGCACAGCTGGTTAAAGTGCAGCACTGCGAAGCTAGCCACAGGAATTTCAGTTTGATTCCTCCTCGATGACCCACATGGTACAGCAGACCTCTCCTGTCTCGCCTGCTTCTCCCCTCAGCAGTGTGCTTTATCGATCTGCCTGTTCTCTGGTGAATCCTCTTGTGGTCTCTGGACCTCTGGTCTATACCCCAGTTCTGTATGTATAAATAAATAAATCTTAAAAAAAAAAAAGATGTTGCTGATCTCATTGGTGCAAGTAAAATAGCATAGAAGTTATGAATGGGAGGTTAGAATGAGAAGACAAATGTAAACTGAACTTTCAGAAGTTTTTAGTAATGAGAAGTAGTCATTGACTGGGAACCAGGATTGGGGAAAATAATTTTAAGGTTATACGCGTTGAATGTGTGTGGTTTAAAAGATTTATTTATTTATACATACAGAACTGGGGTATAGGCCAGAGGTGCAGGGGCAGTAAGAGGATTCACCAGAGACAGAGTGGGGAGCAGAACAGGCCAACTGACGAAGTACACTGCTAAGGGGAGCAGTGGGTGAGACAGGGGAGGTCTGCTACGTCATGTGGATCACCTCCGGGACCAGGGATCGAACTCATACGAAAGTGGCTGTGGCCAGCTTGCAGTGCTGTATCCTAACCTGTTGTACCACCAGGGAGGGCCCTGAGTGTGTTTCTAAGTGGAGGAGAGTAACTGAGTAGATTTAGGAAAAGGATGGAACATGACTTAGGAAGAGGGGGAGAGGGTGAGTATTAAATGGTATAGAGGAGTTGAGAAACCTCTTCCAAGTTGGAGAGGGACAAAGTAAGCTTGGATTTGAAGGACAGTTACATTGATGTGATTTTTAGCTTTTGACATTTTTTTAAATATAATAGTTTATTTTTATATCATTTTGTACATTTTTTCTCCCATCTCAATTGTAATCCCCATGTGTTTCCCATCACCAAGTCACCCATGTACCATCACCACAGTCCAACGCACTTCCCTCCCCCACTTTTTTTGATCCCATTCCCCACTTACCCCCATGAAATGTCTCTGGTATATGGCTGTTTATTATTATTATTTTCTCGCCTTGTCCATTATACTCCTGCTATGAGCGAAACCATCTGTTTTTTTTTTTTGTTTGTTTTTCTTTCTGGCTTATCTCACTAAGCATGATCTTTTCCAGTTCCATCCATGTTGCTGCAAAAGACATGTTTCTTTTTTTATGCTGAGTAATATTCCATTGTTCGTATGTACTCTTGGCATTCTTAATAAAGTAAAATAGGTCACTGAATGAAAGTGGGATGGGACACATTGGGAACTTGATACTGTAAGTATTTGCCACAGCTACTGGGGGAAGGGAGGAGTAGTAGAGAAGCATGGAAGAGATCCACATGCTATAGAAATAAAACTGTGTGGGCTTTCTGTGGTGGTGCAAGGGGTTAAAGTACAGCACTATGTAGCTATCTGCAGCCACTGCAGCATGAGTTCAATCCCTGGTCAGGAAGGTGACCCACATGGCATGGCAGAAATCACCTGGCCCACCTGCTGCTCTCCTCAGCAGTGTATTTTGTTCACTCTGCCTGCTTCCCACTCTGTGATGAATCCTGCTGCCCCTGCACCTCTGGCCTGTACCCCAATTCTTGTATACATATAAATAAATCTTTAAAAAGAAAAAAACTATGTGATGATGGTCAGTACAGCAGCATAAAATGCTTTGTTAGTGATTTTGGAGTATATGGCTATACAAATTTATGTGCCTTTCTAAAAATATTTTTTCTTAAGGGAGATGTATTTATGCATATAGATTAGAGGTACAGGGGTGAGGGGTGAGGAGGGGGTGGTAAGAGGATTCACCAGAGACAGAGTGGGGTGCAAAGCAGGAAGATCTACTGAAATACACTGCTGAGGGAAGCATTGGGGAGACAGGAGAGCTGTGCTCTGCCATGTGCTCTCTGTCTTGGGGATCCAGCTGGTACAGCAGTGGCTGCTGATAGTTTCATAGTGCTGAGGCACCATTTCTAAAAATTTTAATCTATTTCTTGTGAAAAATACAGATGAATTTGTAAATGGAACTTAGTACCAGTAGTACTCAGGTTCCTCTATTGTTAAATTTATTTGGGCTATTTTTGGAAGGCATGTTGGAATGCCACTTTGTAAACCTTATTCATCTGTCCACTTCTTGTGAAGTAAGTCAGTACTGAGAAAATATGAAAGAATTGACTCTAGCCTTCTGAGATTTATTTCGGTACTTCTCAAAAGAGAAGAAAGTAAATAAATGTATTACCTGCTTGCATAATTTCAGGCAAATTTTCATTGCCACAAAACTTCCTTTTATATTATTATTACCTTTGAGAATCTGTATCACCATTGAATAGTTTCAGTCAACAATTTAAAAGTTTGGAAAGAGTTAGGCATATGATGAAATCTGCAGTTTGGTTTATAGAACAAAGTTCAGTTGTGGTGATAGAGGGGCTGTGAGCAGCAGACTGCTATTATTATTGCAGCTATATTTTGATTTGTCTCATTTTGTACAAACGGGAGGGTAGGTAAGAACAAAGACTAATTTTATTGACATAATAAAGTTAATAGATTTTACTGCTTCAAGTATGTTTTTCATTTAAAAATGAAATAAAGATTTTATTTTACCCTTGAAAAAATATCTTTACATAGTAAATTTTACCTTTTTTTTTTTTAAAGATTTATTTATTTGTGCATACAGAACTGGGGTATAGGCCAGAGGCTCAGGGGCGGTGAGAAGCTTCACCAGAGACAGAGTGGGGAGCAGAACAGGCAGATCCACAAAGTACACTGCTGAGGGAAGCAGCTGGCGGGCCAGGAGAGGTCTGGCTCGCCATGTGGTCTCCTCCGGGCAGGCGGCAGGCGGGAATCGAACTCATGCGGAAGTGGCTTCAGATTCTCAGTGCTGTGCTTTAACCCGCTGCGCCACCAGGGAGGGCCAATTTTACCTTTTTAAGGCATAGTTCTGTGACTTTATTGCTTGTTTTTTAAAGATTGATTTATTTATGCACACAAGAACTGGGGTACAGGCCAGAGGTGTTGGAGGGGAGAGGACTCACCAGAGACAGAGTGGGGAGCAGAACAGGTGGATGTACTGAAACACACTGCTGAGGGGAACAGTGGGTAAATCAGGAGAGGTCTGCCACCCCATGTGGGTCAGCTCTCTGGTGGTGGATCTAACTCCTGACATGCTGCAGTGGCTGAGGATAGCTTCATGGTGCTGTTTTAACCCATTGTGTCACTGGGGAGGACCCAGTTCTGTAACTTTTAACAAATGCATATAATTATGTAACCACTGACAACAACCAACACATAGATATGTCTTGGTCTATCTTCCAGGAAAAAAAAAGACACTCTAGGATAAGGTGGAAGACTTAATTTTCTTACATCTCTAAACTCTATTAAAATTACAGAGAGGTTGTGTTTCTTACTGGGTTTTTTTTTTTTTTTTAAAGTGTCTTTATGGGCTCACTTGAATGACTTGTATGTATATACATGTATGAGTTCAGGTTTTTTTTTTTTAATGTTTTAAAAGGACAGATTTATTTGGAAATGTAGAAAGAGAAAGAGGCACCTGCCTCTCAAATGTGAGCAGAAGAGCTGCCCCCAGAGCTTTACAAAGGGAAAAGGTTTGTGATAAGAAAATGAGTTCAACATTTAAGTGTGTTTCAGTCCAGTTGCAGTCATTCTTTAATGATCATTACTGAAATGATCCCTTGAGAGTCTCTCTTCCTTGGCTTCTGAGTCCTTTTGACATGATCCAGTGTTTTTGACAGCTTTCTTGATTTCTGGTACAAGATGTGCCAGCCTTATAGAATGAATATTTGTTGCAGGCATAAATCACCATTCCTTTTAGAAACCTCATTTTTTTTTCATGATATGAGTTTTTTTTTATAACAGTATATTTTTACATCATTTTGTACATTTTTTCTATCTCAATTGTAATCCCCACGGGTTTCCCATCACCAAGTCACCCGTGTGCCATCACCATAATCCCGTGCACTTCCCTCTCCACCTCCCCCACCCCCCTTTTTTGGTCCCATTCCCCACTCCACCCCCACAAAATCTCATTTTTTTTTAAAGATTTTATTTATTTGTGCATACAGAACTGGGGTACAGGCCAGAGGTGCAGGGGCGGCGAAAGGATTCACCAGAGACAGTGGGGAGCAGGACAGGCAGATTGACAAAGTACACTGCTGAGGGGAGAAGCAGGTGAGATACCTCTGGGGTGGGGATCGAACTCTCACTGAAGTGGCCTCAGCTTGGCTTAGCTTCACAGTGCAGCTCCAACCTGCTGTACCACTAATGAGGGCCCAAGGCTAATCTTTTAAAAGAGAAAATCTGATTTAAGATTTTAAATGGGTATTGCAATTTGAAAAGAAAAAAAAAAGGAAAATGAAAGTGACGCAGAAGTTAGTAACTGCAGCAAAACATCTATTGCTCTTAGGGCTGAGAAATAAAGAGAAGAAAGTTTGGGATTATTAGAACCTAAAAACTTGGGAAGATGGACTGGTGGAGCTGGAAACCAGAAGGGGGCACTGCTTCTCTGTTGCTGGTATCTTGAAGGGGGTTGGAAAAACTGAAATAACTTGGTGACAGCTACTGACTGATTTAAAGCAAACAGGAAGGAGCTAGTTTATTATTCAGTCCACTAACCTAGGATCCTCTATTGGCAGAACCAAATAGAAGGCCAGCTGGCAAAGGAAAAATGCAGGCTTACCACCCCTGCATCACAGAGTCTATTATAGAAGTCAGTGCTTGGAGCCAAGGTGAAGTAACTTAAGTGACACAGTCACAGTTGGGTGCTAATTGTAGTAACTGCTACCATGTTTGTCTAGATTTCTTCAATGAATAGTTATAAAATAAGTATATTTAAATAGAAAGATAAATGAGTTCATAGTTAATTCAAATTCAACATTATAGACCATTTATACTTCTTTTATATTTTCATATGGGAAATCTTTGTTCCTAATAATATTAAGATAATTCTAAATCCATGACCTTACAATAATTATATAAAATAAGTTAAAAAATAATGCCATGTTCCAGTTTTTGCATGACTGTAAGAGGAACTCTGTGAACTGAGTCTCTAGTGTTAGTAAAAAAAGAAAAGAAACAACTAATTAAAGTCTCTGGTGATGGTTTCAAGGAATATAGCAGATGAAGAAGTATTTTGTCTACAAAATCTACTCAAGCTTAGAACAGTGTAAGTCTGGGATATTAGAGTAGAGATGTGTTCCATGTCTCTCCCTTTCCAGATCAGTGAGGCATAAATCCATTCCAGAATAGTGTAGCCAAGAAAATAAGACTCTTCCTCCAGCTCCCAGTCAGGGAGTTATCATTCTAGAAGGGATAGCACATCAATATTAATCATCTCGCTTCCAACAATTGTTTCTAAGTTTGGGGCTTGAGGCTTGGCGGTAGTGGTTCCCTTTCTCTGTCTAGGGCCACTTGTGTGTGGTGAAGGCACTGCTGAGAATACTGGGGCCTTTATCAAGACTTGTAAGGTCTGAAGCTACTGCAGGTTTCCTAAAGCAGAGTTCTTTCAGAGAACCTCTCCCCCTCATGATCCCCATCCAAGCTGCTGAATGTGATTCAGACATTTTATATGTTGGCAGAAACAGACTGTAAAACAGGAAGCTTCTAATTTTCCCCAGAACAACTGATTTTATTTGCAATAGTATGGAGAAGCTGAAGCCTAAGGATGCTCTCAAAAACTAGAGTTTATTGTGAAAGATAGTTGGAGGAGAATAGTAGATTCATTGGTAATATGACTACACTTAGGCTGGCTAGCTTGTTTGGAGAGATCCAAGGAAAGAGATACCTGGGAGGAGCCAATTAAGGTCAGAACAAAATCTCAAAAACTGATTTTGGGAAGTTTTCCAGTCTAAGAAGCCTGAATTTCATTGGATCAGTTGTTTGTAGAACAATTTACGGCCCAGGATCTTGTTGAAAACAATAAAAAGAAAAAGAAAAGCTGGAAATTTATGGAACTTTAATGACTAGTCATGCTCAAGGAAAGATATACATGCACATATATATGTCATGCAACTCATTAAAGAAACTGTTCACTTAACAAAAAGAAAGCAGTAAGGAAGAATAGAGGTAAAAAATAAAAAGCTGAACATGGCACAATGAAAACAAAAAAGTGAAATGGACAAGTGTAAATCCAACATTCTCAGTAATAACATTAAATGTGAATGGGTTAAACAATCCAAAAGCAGATAGACTGGATTTTAAAAAAACAGCTCTAACTACATGCTATTGTAAGATGATAGGATATATGTATTATCTGTGCCCCAGTTTGTGGCAAATAGACTCTAAAGCCTTTGTAAATTTCTTTAAAATATTTCTTAATTTATGCATAGAAAAACTGGCCTGCAGATCAGAGGTGCAGAGTTGAAAGGATTCACCAGAGACAGAGTGGGGAGAACCGGTCGATTTCTGAAATACACTGCAGAGAGGTGCAGTGGGTGAGATAGGAGAGCTCTGCTGAGCTCTCCCTGGCCAGGGATTGAATTCAGGTTTCAGCCACGGTAGCTTGAGAGTTCTGAGATTTAACCCCGAGGCCACTGGGGAGGCTCAAATCTTTATAAGTTTCTAAGTGATTAGAGCACTAAGTGATTAGGAACATCCTTTGTGATAATATTTGATCTATGACCTCCAGTTTTTGACATAGGACTCCTGAATCCCTAGGAATTTTCCAGGGTTAGGAATGTCTTTTGTTCTACTGAGGCAATCCGAGATGGTCTCTTGGATAGCTCCTGGAAAGGGCTGCTACCAGAAAGATTAAGATTTGATTAGAAGTTTAGCATTTCAGCCTCACCCCTTATTCTCCTGACAGGAGAGGAGCTAGAAATGGCATTAATAATTGATCATGTTACATGAAGAAGTGTCCATAAAAATCTCAACAGTATGAGGTTTGGGAAGTTTCCAGGTTGGTAAACACATTCACATACCAGGAGGATGACACACCCTGCCTCCACGAGGACAGAAACTTTTGCACTTGGGACCCTCCTGGACCTTGACCTAGGTATCTCTTAACCTGGCTCCGTTCATCTCTATCCTTACTCATAGCATTAATAAACTGGTAAATGTAAGTGTCCCTGGTTTCTGTGAGCTGTTTGAGCAAATAATCAAATCTGACATGGAGGAGGTAAAGGGA
>NW_004567115.1:23880075-23882870 GCF_000260355.1 Condylura cristata
AAAAAATAATATAATAGTTTATTTTTACATCATTTTGTGTATTTTTTCATCTCAGTTGTAATCCCAGTGGGTTTCCCATCACCAAATCACCATAGTCTAGTGCATTTCCTTCCTCCCACTGTTTTTGATAATGGGACTTTTTAACTGTATAGTTGTGGGTAACTTGGGGACTTGCAGTGGGCATTTGAAATGGGACTGAGCCCTTAGCCTACGGGATCTGATACTTTCTCCATTTAGATAGTGGCAGAATTGATTTAAAATGTAGGACACCTGGCTGTTGCAGAATTGATTAATGTGGGGAAGAAAGCTCACACATCTGGGGTTAGAAGTGTTGTGAGTGCGCTAATAATGTAAAAGTAAGTGTGAAACACTAGGTGAAGCAGGCTTTTCCTTCTCAGCTGTCTCCATTAGATGTAAAATCAAATGACTTGAAAATAAAATAATGGGATAAGTAATAACAACACAAATTGCAACTAGAAGAGAACTAGTGTCTACACAATCAGATAAACTTCAACACAAAGATGTTTAAAATAAAACATTACTAGAGAAAAAGAGGGACATGATAAAAACGGTGAACCCATGGGGAAGATTTATAATTATAAATATATATGTCTCTAATACCAATACATAAAACTTACATATATGAAGGGGACATAGACAATATAATAATAAACTTTAGTATCCACTTTCAGTGATGGGTAGAACTGCACAAGACCAAACTAGAGGATGTGAACAATATTATAAACCAGCGAGAGCTAATAGACAGCTATAGAACATTTCACCCAATATACATTTTTCTTAGGTACACATGGAATATTCTCTAGGATAAACCAATATGCTAGTTACAAAAAATTTCAATAAATATAGAATAGAAATAATACAGATTATACTCTCAAACCATAATGCAATGAAATTAGAAGTTAGTAGCAGAAAAAACTTTGGAAAATTTTCAAATATGTGGGAGTTAAATACTGTTAACCAACAAGTTGATAGAGCCATCAAAAGGAAATTCAGAAAATACTGATATCAGTGAAAACAAAGATACTAAAGCTTATAAGATATAGCCACCAAAGTAGTAGTTTTATTATAGCTATGAATGCCTGTATTAAGAAGAATTATCTGATCAACAACCTAAACTTTCATCTTAAGATACTAGGGAGAAAAAGAGCAAACTGAACCAAAAGCATGCAGAAAGAAAGAAATAATAAAAACCAGAGTAGAAACCTGGTTCTTTAGAAGATCCAGAAAATTAAAAAATCTTCAGTTAGACTAAAAAATAACGAAGACTATAGAATCAGAATTCTAGAAACAGAAATGAAAGACAGGGCATTACTACTGATCTTAAGAGAAACAAAAAAAGGTTAATAATGGAATACTATGAATTATTATATGCCAATAAATCAGGTAATTTAAATGAACAAATTCCTAGAAGGATACAAACTACCCAAAGTAACTCAAGAAGAAATAGAAAATCTTTACTTACCCGTAATAAGCAAAGCTACTGAGTTGGTAATAACAAGTAAAACTTCCACAAAAAAGCCCAAACTTAGAAAAACTAGTGAACGCACTAATGAATTCTACTTAACACACAAAGAATTAATGCCATTTATTCACACACTTCTAATAAACAGGAGAACACTTCTAAATTTATCCTATGAAACATTTCCTGTACTAAAACCAGAGAAGACTAACAGCTTTTATGAAAAAGAGCTTTCAAAACATATTAGCAAGCTAAATTCAGCAACTTTTAACAACTACATACCATGACCAAGTAAGTTTTATCCCAGAACACAAGATTTAATATCTGAAAATAAGTTAAGAACATCTCAACTGGTGCCCTAGGGGTTAAGGCCCAGCGTCCACCTTCACAGCCTGTTCTAACCCCAGCCAGGGCATTAACCTACATGGTACAGCAGACCTTGCCTGTTTTGCCTGCTGCTCCCCTGAGCATTGTATTTCAGTAGATCTACTTGTTCTGCTCTCCCACTGTAGAGAATCCTTCCCCCACCTCTGACCTATACCCTAGTTCTTCTACAAAAATAAAATAAAATCGGCCCTCTCTGGTGGCGCAGCGGGTTAAAGCACAGCACTAAGAAGCTTAAGCCACTTCCGCATGAGTTCTATCCCCGCCTGCCCTGGAGGAGATCTGCATGGCGAGGCAGACCTCTCCTGACCCGCCCGCTGCTCCCCTCAGCAGTGTACTTCATCCATCTGCCTGTTCTGTGCCCCACTCTGTCTCTGGTGAATCCTCTCACCCTCCGAATCTCTGGCCTGTACCCCAGTTCTGTACGAATAAATAAATAAATCTTTAAAAAAGTAAATAAAATCTTCAATATATATATGTGTGTCACACACACATATACATACATATATATATATAAAATACAGCAATTGAATTAAAAACAAAGCCCTTGTGATTATCTCAGTAGATGTACAAAAGCATTGGCAAGATCTGATACCCTTTTATGATAAAAACACTGAAGGAATTTTCCTCAGCCCACAATCAACTTCAGGAATAAAACAAAGTTATCTTTCTTTCACTTCTATTCATTGTTGTATTGAAGGTTCAAGCTGGGCAAGAAAAAGGAAAAGACATATTTAACCTATATATGTAAATGGGATGGAATTGATGTACAGAAATAAACCCATGTGTCAGTGGTCAGTTGATTTTAGACAAGGATGAAAAGAGTGGTTTATTACACAACATATGGTGCTGACAGTTGGATAGCTATATACCAGAGAATCTTGGACCCTCACACCTAATAGACAGCTATAGAACATTTCACCCAATATAC
>NW_004567115.1:23883806-23887509 GCF_000260355.1 Condylura cristata
CCTATTGTAAATAAAGCAACAGTAAACATGGAGGTGCAGGTGTCCTTTTGAATCAGTGTTTTTGGGTCCTTTGGGTATATACCTAGTAGTGAGATATCTGAGTCATATGGAAACTCTATTTTTAGCCTTTTGAGAAGCCTCCAAACAGCCTTCCATAGTGGTTGTATCAGTTTGCATTCCCACCAGAGAGCTGTTGTATTTCAAAGAACACTGTCAACAAAATGAAAAGGAAGAAAATGTTTGCAGGTCATATGCAGGCCTACTTGGAGCTGTTGTGGATTCTGTTCCAGATTACCACAGTAAAGCAAACATTGCATTGAAGCAAATTGTATGGACTTTTTATTTCTTAGTGCATATAAAAATTGTTTACATTATATTGAAGTCTATTAAGTATGTGATAACATTATGTCTAAACAAATATATATAATGTTTACATTATATCTGTATCTATCTGTGTATATATATTCTATCTGTGTGTGTGTGTGTATATATATATATACAGATAGATATAGATATATGGAGAGAGTGATAAATACCTTAATTAAATATGGCAAACAATAAGTGAGCACATACTGCAGGAAAAGCGGCAGATAGGGCTGTGACAACTTTCAACTTGTGGGAAAAAAAGTAGTATGTGCCAAGTACAACAAAGCATAGTAAAACTACTTGAAAATGTACTTGAATGCAGAATATGTAAAGAATTCTTAAAACTCAGCAATAAAAAAAATGCAGTAACCCAATTTTAAAACAGATACATCTAAATAGACTGTTCTGTGAAGGTATACAGATGGGCAGTGGGCACATAAAAAATGCTCATCATTATTAACCATCAGAGAACTGCAAATCAGAACCACAGTGAGACAAAGTTAGGATGACTATAAAACAAATGATAGAAAAAGCAAGTAAATTGGTGAGTTTGTGGAGAAATTGATGCCCTTAAATATTGCTGATGGAAATGTGAAATGGTACAACTGCTTTGGAAAACAGTTTGTCACTTTCTCACATAACAGCTATATTTGTTGTTGTCACATTAAGATACGTGTGTATATATATGCACATATATCAGAATAATTGTACCCAGGATAACTGAAAATATGTTCACATAAAAATTACTCATGAATGTTTATACCAGCATTATTCGTGAATAATTACTCGTGTCAAAAGGTAGCCACAAGTTCAAATGTCCATCAACTGTGGAATTTTTGTGCAATAGAATATTATTTGACCTCAAAAGGGAATGAAATACTGATACATATTACAGCATAGTTGAAGCACAAAAACATGCTTAATGAAAGAAGCAAGATATTACATATGATGTGATTCCATTTATATGAAATATCCAGAATAGTCAAATCTATAAAGACAAAGTAGATTAGTGGTGGTATAGAGGGAGTGGGGAAGATAGGGTCTATCTGAAAGACACAGTATTTCTTTTTGTGGTTTTGATAATGTTCTAAAATTGATTGTAGTGATTGCAAATATCTGTGAATATGCTAAAAATCAACTGAATTGTGCAGCTTAAATGGGCAAGTTATATGGTAATGAGTTACCTCAGTAAGACTTAGAAAATATGATATTGACAGTTATGATAATGGTTAAACTACACATGAAGTTTAGGTTTCTTGTATATATAGTCAGAATCATGTGGCTTAAAAGTCATGATGATGTCACCAATTTGGTATTTATTGTTACATTAGTTGACTTTTCCTCCAGTTTAAAAAAAAAAAGATTTCAGTGACATGCAACAAGAAACATTTATTTCTTGCTCTTGTTTCATGTATCTGCCACAATGGCTCTTCCGGTTTCATGTTGGGTTTGTGTCTGTCCATCCATGTATTTTCTTGTTGCAGAATTCAAATTCCTGAAGGGGATCTGCTGTCCTCATGGTGAAGAGCAGGCATGCAAAAGGGTTGTTAGAATTTACTTTGCCTTTTAACCCTTTGTTTGGGACTGAATCACTCATTTTTACTCATGTGTTTTGCATAATGGTGAAATTACAGTTTTTAAATATGTGAGTTTATTATTATTCCTACACTTCAGATCTACCATACAAGTTAGTCAGATCTACGATGCAAGAAAGTAAGTCTTTTTCAACTTTCCCCATTCAATATATAATTTTCCAAGTGAAAATACTGGTTCTCTGTAGCAGTAGTCTATTTCCTCAATTTTGCACCCAAAATATCACAAATCACTGTGGAAATACTGATTTCCAGTCTACCAGAATAATAATACCTTCAGAATAGCATCAAAATAACCATGCCAACAATGTTGGTAATTACTGATATGAATATTGAAAAAAAAATCGAGTTTTTTATTTGTTTTGGTCTAGCATATTCCAGTAATGATTTCAAATTGCTGTGTTTTATATTTAATTAAAACTTTCTCTTTGTGAGGGTGTTCTGTCAATTTATTTCTCAGCTTTTGTTTTGTTTTGCTTTCTCTTAGAGATTCAAAAATATTTTATAATTATATAAATTATTTATAATTATTCCAAGTTACATGTACAAAAAAAGAGTAGATTTAGGGGAAGTCTGCTTGTACTCTCTGCTCACAGTTTTGATTCATAACTTTTTTAAAAAATGATTTTTTTTTTAGATTTTTATTTTATTTGTATATACAGAATACAGAACTGGGGTACAGGCCAGAGGCTCGGGGGCGGCGAGGGGCTTCACCAGAGACAGAGTGGGGAGCAGAACAGGCAGATCTACGAAGTACACTGCTGAGGGGAGCAGTGGGCGGGTCAGGAGAGGTCTGCCATGCCACGTGGTCACCTCCGGGGCAGGTGGGAGTCGAACTCATGAGGAAGTGGCTTTAGCCTCTCAGTGCAGTGCTTTAACCCGCTGCGCCACCAGAGAGGGCCTAAAAAAATGATTTAATTTTTAACCTGGATGCAAAGATGGTCAAAACACTACACGACATACACCTCAGTAACATCTTTGAAGATACAGCACCCAATGCAACAGTAGTGAAGGCAAGGATAAATAGATGGGACTACATCAAGTTAAAGAGCTTCTGTACAGCAAAAGAGACATTGCAAATAGCAAACAGACATCCCACTGATTGGGAAAAAATTTTCTCACACAAAACTAGTGATAAAGGATTGATCACAAAGATATACAAAGAACTGATGAAACTCAACAGAAATAAACAACCCCATCAAAAAATGGACAGAAGAGCTAAAAAGACACTTCTCCAAGGAGGAAGTACAGATGGCCAACAAGCATATGAAAAAATGTTAAATCAACATCAGTTGTAATAAGGCAAATGCAAATTAAAACCACAATGAGATACCACCTCACACCAGTGAGAATGGCACGTCTTAAAACAACTAGCAACAACAAATGTTGGCAAGGATGTGGAGAAGAAGGAACTCTCCTGCACTGCTGGTTGGAATGCAGTACAACTACTATGGAAAACTGGAGGTTTCTGAAACTGCTAAAAATGGAGCTTCCATATGACCCAGCAATCCCATTCCTAGGTATCTACCCAAAAGACACAAAAAAACTGATTCAAAAAGACACCTGCGTCCCCATATTTATTGCTGCTTTACAATAGGGAAGACATGGAAACAGCCCAAAAGTAGATGACTGGATTAAAAAGATATAGTACAGTGCCCTCCCTGGTGGCGCAGTGGGTTAAAGCACAGCACTAAGAAGCTTAAGCCACTTCCGCATGAGTTCGATTCCCGCCTGTACCGGAGGTG
>NW_004567115.1:23888304-23920343 GCF_000260355.1 Condylura cristata
GAGAGGATTCACCAGAAACAGAGTGGGGAGCAGTACAGGCAGATCCACGAAGTACACTGCTGAGGGGAGCAGGGGGTGCGTCAGGAGAGGTCTGCCGCGCCATGTGGACTCCTCCCGGGCAGGCGGGAATTGAACTCATGCGGAAGTGGCTTAAGCTTCTCAGTGCAGTGCTTTAACCAGCTGCGCCACCAGGGAGGGCCGAGTTGATTAATTTTTTACAGATTTGCAGTCCTTGCTTTGAAGTGAAAGTCTGTATAGATTGGCATAGCCAGATTTTCTTTTTGGAAGGCTTAATCTACATCAGTTCCTGAAACATTTATTTATCATTTTTTTTCTGAAACAGTTATTTGCAGGCTGCCACAGAAAGCTTAGCCACAGGGAGTAGAGGAATATGAAAAAATTAGACTGAATATAATGAAAACATGCAAAGAAATTGAGAATTGAAAATGTTTGTGCTTGAAATAAAGTTTAATAATATTTTAAAATTCAAATTGTTGAGATAAATACTGTTCTTAACAATGCAAAAAAACTTTATGCTGTACTAACTAAAGCAATAGTGATGAGATTAGTGGCTGGAGAGCAATAAAAGAATCATATTGCTAATTATCTTGACATAGAGTTCGTTTATGTATTTATTGATATGGTACCATTGGTACCATATTCTTAATATATAAGAATAATAGACTTTTAGAAGTTAGCCAGTAATTTAATCATATACATGTGCAGTAATTTAATGAGTGACTTTGTAGTGGGAGGTCTAGTGCTTTTTGTTTTCTGCTATACTTTGATATACTGTTCTCCATAAGCTTTCAGAATGATGTAAGAATGTTATTAAAATTGAAATTATTTTCTTTTATTTCTTAGGAGCAGTCACCATATCCTAGCTACAATTCTAACTATTGGAATTCTTCTGCCCGACCTAGGGCTCCTTACCCAAGTACATATCCTGTAAGACCGGAAATGCAAGGCCAGGTAGGACAGAATTTTAAAAGTTTTTCTTTATGAATCAGGCTAGTTTCAGAACTCTGTAGATTCATAGTATCAATGTGTGAAGTTCTGTTATTTAATAGACTCTATCATCTTAATGTTTTTAGCTTGTATAAGGAAATATCTAGGCGAATATTACCTAGAAAAGGTCACTTGAGGCATAATAAGTTAATTTTTAGGGACCTAGAAATGACAAATATAGATGTACTTATTTTTCAAAATTTGACTTCTCATAATAAATACTTAATTTTAAATATTTCAAGGATACTGAAAAAGTACTGGGAATATGTTTATCTTTTTATCTAGCACCTAACTTTTGTCAGTTTTTGTCATATTTGTTTCAGATTTTAGAAGTAATAAAATGTAATTGAAGCCTCATATAACACTCCCTTCCATTTTCTAAAATTATCATAATACATGTTTTTACTATTTACATATGTACTTATATAGTATTACTTCATGTTTTTAAACTTGATAATGAGCAATTTCATTTCAGCATTCTCCTGAAGCTTGCTTTTTAAAACATTGTTTTTAACTGGTCTGTTGTACATATGTGAGACAGACAGGAATTTCCTTAGGACATGGAATTGTTGGGTTTTGGTGTGCATTAAATATCTCCAAATTACTCTTCAAAGTGAGTGTACCAATGAGGAAATGTCTTAAAAAATTAATCCTCCATGATCCAGGCACTTTAATAAAGCAATAGCTGTCATATTTGTGTATTTATTTTTTTCTGTCAAGATACCATGTGCAAATAAGGTTTTAAAAATAATGAAAAGACTGCAATATTTACAATTTTAATCAGCTGCATTTAAAGGGCTTTCAGTTGAATCCACAGAATTTTAGAACCGGTAAGAATATTCTGTAAACTGATATTTTCTGAAGAATAAAGTTGTAAGATCACCGTAAACTATACTAACATAGATTCCACATAGTCAAATTCTCTTCAGTTCTGTTCTAATTTATTAGCTATATGCAGGCTGAAGTAATAGAAATAAGTTTTCAAGGGGCTGAATAATTAACTCACTTTTAAAAAATATGTTTTTTTTCTCTCATTCTTGTTGGCTGGAAGTCTGGTCACAATTTACTCATTTAAGGAAAATATAAAATGTGTGGATTCTTTTACATGCTAATATGTACTAATTTAGGATAATGTTGAACAGAGATAATAGAATGCAAACTAAAGAAAAAAAATCATGATATTATTTATCATAAACTTCCATTTCTTGTGTCAGTCTCATTTCTGTGACTAAAATTGAAAAGCAGGCATTGTTTAATGTTGCTTGTGGTTTGGTTATTTCCCATAAAATTTACCCTTTAAAGTTTACAATTTACTTGTTTTCAGTGTACTTACAAGGCTGTGCATCACTGTACCTGTCACTTCATTCCTCTCTCCCTTTAACCTGTGGTACCTTTTTTTTTTTTTTTAAAAGATTTATTTATTTATTCATACAGAACTGGGGTACAGGCCAGAGGCTCAGGGGCGGTGAGAGGCTTCACCAGAGACAGAGTAGGGAGCAGAACAGGCAGATTGACGAAGTACACTGCTGAGGGAAGCAGCGGGCGGGTCAGGAGAGGTCTGGCTCGCCATGTGGTCTCCTCCGGGGCAGGCGGCAGGCGGGAATCGAACTCATGCGGAAGTGGCTTCAGATTCTCAGTGCTGTGCTTTAACCCGCTGCGCCACCAGGGAGGGCCAACCTGTGGTACCTTTTAACCTACTTTTTATCTCTGTGGATTTACCTATTCTGGACATTTTGTGTAAATGAAATCATATTATCACATATCTTATGACTGGCTTCTTTCATTTAGCATAATGTTCATCCATGTTATGATATGTGTCAATACTTCATTTCTTCCTATGGCCAGATAATAGCCCCTCAGTGGATAAAACACATTTATTTATTAATTATAGAAATTTTAGTTTTTTAATTCTTTGTCTATTATAAATAGTACTGTGAAACACTTGAGTACACTTTCTTATGTGGACATATTTTCATTTCTCTTGGGTATATACCTGGGAGGTGAAATACTGATAATTCTGGCTTAACAATTTTAGAACCTGCCAGTTGCTTTTCCAAAGCAACTACATTCAAAGCAGTTTACATTCCTACTAACAGCAAAAGAGGGTTTCAGTTTCTTCTCCTCTTTTAACAGTATTTGTTAACTTTTTGTTTTTGACTAACCATCCAAACTGTGTGGGAAGTAATATCTCATTGAGGGTTTGATTTGCAGATCCCCATGAGCATTTTTTCATATTATTTACAAGTCATTTGTATATGTTATTTGGAGAAATATCTATTGAGGTTCTTTGCCCATTTTTAAATTGGGATGATTGTCTTTATTGTTGAATTATGAAAGTTTGGTTATATATTGTAAATACAAATCTGTTATGAAATATGATTTGCAAATACTTTCTTCCATTCTTTTCACTCTCTTGACCATATCCTCAGAAGCACAAATATTTTCCATTTTGAAGTTTTATTTTGTTGTACACTTTATTCCTATCTTTTCTTCAAAGAATTAAAAAAAATATGGGCTTCCCTGGGGTCTTGGGGTTAAGTCTCAGTGTTATCACTGCCAAAGCCTGAGCTAGCCCCCATATGGTGCAGCACACTGTTCTGTCTTGCCCACTGCTCTTCTTAGCAGTGTAGTTCAGTAAAACCCATCTATTGTGTTCCCCACTCTGTCTCTAGTGAATCCTTTCACCTTCACACCTCTGGCCTACACCCCGGTTCATCTACACACAAATAAATAAATCTTTTTTTTTTTTTTAAAGATTTATTTATTTATGCATACAGAACTGGGGTAAAGGCCAGAGGTGCAGGGGCGGCGAGAGGCTTCACCAGAGACAGAGTGGGGAGCAGAACAGGCAGATCAAGGAAGTACACTGCTGAGGGGAGCAGCGGGCGGGTCAGGAGAGGTCTGCCACGCCATGTGGTCTCCTCCGGGGCAGGCGGGAATCGAACTCATGCTGAAGTGGCTTTAGCTTCTCAGTGTTGTGCTTTAACCCGCTGCGCCACCAGGGAGGGCCAAATAAATCTTTTTTTAAAAAGCACTAAAAATTAGTTTTAATTCTTACATTTAGGTCGATAATCGATTGTGAGGTAATTTTTGTATGTGGCATAGAGGATGTGAAGTAGGGTACAGCTTCATTCTTTTACATGTGACTATCCACGTGTCTCAACAGCATCTGTTGAAAAGACTGTTCTTTTCTCCAAGTACATTACCTTGATATCCTCGTCTAATATCAATTGACCATAAATGCAGGAGTTTATTTCTGAACTCTCATTTCTGCACCATTGATTTAGATGTTTATCTTATGCCAACACCAAACTGTTTTGATTAATATGAAGTTAGTACAGTTTAAGATCGGGACCTGTGAGTTTTCCATTCTTCTTTTTTGAGATTGTTTTGGCTAGCATGTGTTCATTGCGTTTTCAAGTGAACTTGAGGATCAGTTTCTCACTTTCAGCACAAAAAGGAGGTGGTATTTTCACTGGGACTGCCTGTTATATAAATTTGGGAACTACCGTATGTTACTTTTACAGTTAGTGTAAGAGGAAAACAAAACTCCTTAAAAATCATGAGTCACAATTTTTCTCAGTAATGTTAATTTTTGATTGGTAAATTAATCTTATTATTAATAGATTGTGTTTTCTTTTTTCTTTCCTTAAGGAATTTACTGCATGTATGTATTATATATATTCATTAAAGTTCACCTATGATTTACTAATGACTTGAAAGCAACAGCAATTTTGTGAGAAAGCTTTTAGATATTACAAGTTGTTGGATTCTAAATCCAAAGGTTTAGACATAGACCTGTAAGAGTTAAGTGCCTATTTTCTGATGAAATATATGGGGATTACACATTTATCTTCTGACCAAAAGAGACTTGTAGTAGTAGTGGTACAACTACAGTAGATATGACTAGTTTTCTTTTTAAAAATTTAAATGGTTTCACTCACAGTTGGGTTCTTCTGCCTCATGTTAGCCTTGCTTCATGATCATTCTTCTGTTTGGGAGGCTTTATAAATCTTACAATTCTGTAGAAATAGTTCTATTAAGTCAAGGGTGCATAGTTTCATGCTTTTTTTTTTTTCAGAGTGTCGAATTGATAACCTATTTTCCTAGAAATTGTTCAAGTTACTAAGTCCCTGACCAGTCCACAAAGTTGCTTAGCCTGCTGTGTTTCAGGTGCAGTATATGTGCTATGCAGGTTTTGGGGGCAATCTTTGAAATACAGCTTTCCTCATTTTTCAGAGCTTCATTCTTCAGCTAATAGTAAGGATTGTTGAGAGGAGCATATAGGGCGATTTCATGGAACAGGGAGTGAGCAGCACTGAAGTACATCATCTCATACAGAGGCTGTCTCTGGAGGCAGAAGATATTGTCTCACCAGACTGTTGATGAAGTTCGTGAGGTATTCTCTGAGTTCTTTAAACTAAGTTTGTTTCTTATTTGCTCCCTCATTTCTATCACAAACTTCTGGAGGTGAAAGAGGTCTGTCTTCTCACCTCAGAAGCGTTTCTTCCTCTTTGGCCTGTGTATCAGGGCTCTGAAAGTGGGCCAGGAACACCTTTATTTTCTTGGTTGTGCAGCCAAACTACTGTTTAGGTAACTCAGAGCCTTGATGAGTTCCTGAAATAATGATCATTAGGTCATCCTTAGACACATCTTTAATAGCTGCAAGGCTAATACGTATTCTCTTGACTCCTTGTTCTTTTGTAAACATTCATGTTGCAGCTCTGTGATCCATTAACTAAGGTACTTGGGAAAGAAGGTATGAATTCATGGAAAACATCTGAAACCCAGGAAATAATTTGGATGATAAACATTCAGGTTTTCTAGTAATGATTGTGGTTTTGTTGAAAATCCTCTTATTAGCTATTAATGCAACTTGTTTTCTTAAAGCTTCTTTTCTACCATCTTCTAAAGGATGAAAGGCTGGAATGTTATCTTGCTGATTTTTTGATAAAGGAGATATTCTTTTGGTTTCTGGGAGATTGCATAGAACCATTGAGTGCCTGGGGATAGAAATGAGATAAACTGAAAACTGAGGTTCTTTTATGACTTTCTGAATTGTGAAATCATGATACCAAAAGACATTGGTCAAACCTGTAACACTTTTTAATTAAAGGGTAAAATACGTTATAAAACAAGCTTACGAAGTACTGTAGTCAAGAGCTCCCATGAGATGAAAACTGGAATAGTTCAATAAGTAGAGAACTGCAGGAGGAAGCTACCAGTAAATAATAATAGACTTGGGAATTTCAAAAATGAGCATCAGTAGAAATTCAGGTTGCTAGTTCTGATAAGTTGTGGTTGCTAGAGGAAATCCTTTTTTGTTTTGTTTCTTTGCAACTTTGAAAAGAGAATCTATTGGACCCTGTATTTTTTCTGGATGAGAGACCTGACCATTTTTCTCCTCTTTGGACTCTGCAGCTATACTATAGTTCACAATTGTGAAACCACCTTTTGGAAAAAGAATTTCATTACTGGATAATTTTTGTCTTGCAATGAGAGACCATATGGTATAACATTATTCTGATATTTGAATACTAAGTCTTACCCACATTTACATCTAGAACAAGAACAGTATTTGGATTTTCTGAGTTTTGAAAACTCTAGTATCTTGGTTTCTTCTGTAATCTAGAATGAGAGTTTTCAGAAATCTGATGACTGTCAAGATGTTATTTAATTGTTTTAATTGCTCAGTATCAGATTTCATTTGTTGCCATATCAGCTGACAGGTTTTAAATCACAGCTTGTTATACTTAGATACATGTTTCCCTTCATTAAAATAGTCACTCTAACACTGATTAAGTAGCTATTGCCCTAGCAACCCACTGGGTTCTAGTCACACTTGAGATTTCATGACATTTTTAATAGCTTAAATTTTCTTTTTTACTATAAAATAATACATTATTACTAAAAATTTTTGAAAAGTCTATATTTTGATACATTTGTTTTTGGCCTTTTTGCTGTCATATTTGTACACTTTAAACTTATTGTAATGTACTTTTATCTGACTTCTCATTAATCATAATTACTTTATTTATTACAGGTAAAGTAACAGGAACTTTTTAATATTAAGAAAAATTCAAGGATAACTAAAAATAGTGAGAATAGCACAATAATCTCCCACCTATCTTATTTCTCAGCTTCAACAATTACTACTATATGGCCATCTTATTTCTGCTATGTCCTTGGAGTATTTTGATGCAAATTTTAGACATCATGTTATTTCACTTATATATTTAAGTATGTATCTTTAAAATTCAAGGAAGTTTAAAAACTGTACCATAGTGCCATTAAAAGAATAAACTAAAACTAAATATAGTTATTTAATAATCATTTAAATATCTAGTCAGTGAGTATTTAAGACAGAACAACATTCCCTCAATTAATTACCCAGAATCTCCTTAATCATTATTATATGTCTTTAGATTGTTTACAGTTTTGTAATGTAAATGATACTGCAATGACAACTTTATACCTGTAACTTTTTTTCTAGTATATTTACTTGAATTGCATATTTCATTAGGAAAGATTTCTTGAAGTTGAATCATACTAAAAAAAAAAAATCACATGGTATTTTAACAAGTTTCGAACTGCATATGTGGGATCAAGGGATTCTTTATTTGTGCACTGCAGGTGATAGGCAGACCTTCATAGCCAGGCTTTCAGTTCCTTTAACAAAGGTCTGGTTCATTGTCTTGCACTCTCCTCCCTTGACTTTGACCCTGCAGGTAATTCTTGGTCAGGTACTGATAATAGCCTTTTGTTACAGAAGCTTGGCTAAGAATATATTTTCCACAGACTTATAACCTCCCACCTACTTTGAGCCATCCCACTTTTTGTTAGGAAGGAATCGGATTTTCATTTCTTCAGTCTTTCTTGGATGTGAAAATACTACATAGTTTTTGAAACAAATATTAATTCAGGAAAATTTGATTCTGTTTTTACCATTTTAAAAAAGTAAAGTAGAAATTAATAGAAAACATTAATCATTTATATTTTAGAATTTAGCTTTAATTTGTTTGGATTATTAAACTGAGGATTCTGGTGGGTATCAACAGTAGTCCAGATAGGTAATTGAAAATTACAATAATATATGAGCAATTGCCTCTGTTGCCTGTTACTATCTGGAAAATAGTATAGTACAAAGAACATGGACTTCTGAATCAGATCTTGATTTCTTGACCTTGCCACATAATTTTTACAACAGTGATAATTACCATTTAGTGAATATACTGTATATCAAATACTATGCTAAGCATTTAATATAAATCATCATATTTAATTATCACAGTAACCCAGTCAGATATGTTTATGATCTCCATTTTCCTGGTGGAGAAACTGAAGCTCAGAGAGGTTAAATACAAAGTCTAAGGCAGAGCTAGGACTGTCTCTGTTGTCTTTCTTTCTGTTGTATTACAGTTGTTTTCTTCTTTTACCATTCTCCCAGGTTTTCCAGACTCCCCTCCCCAGTTTGTGGGAACAGGTGCTCTGCAAATAGGTATTATTGTCAGGTATATTTATGAAAATGTTTGAGAAACAGCTCTAAAGCCATCACTTCATCACTTAAAATAAACTCTTATTGTTATTACACAAACTCTATAGTGATAATCTGAGTTTAAAATATATAATGATGTGAAAGAAAGAATCCTTTGGAAATTCATGTTTTCAATAATTATTGACTTCTTTTTCCCCAGTTTTTAGAGTTGGGCTTTAAGTCAGGGCATTTTAGCTTTTCTACTCATTCATCTTTTTTTCTCTCAACTTTGCTTTTTTATAGAGTTTGAACTCTTATACAAATGGAGGGTATGGCCCGCCATACCCCACTGGCCCTGGGGCTAGTACAGCCTCATACTCTGGGGCTTATTACACACCTGGATATACTCAGACCAATTACTCCACAGAGGTTCCAAGCACTTACTGTTCACCTGGCAACAGCCCAACCCCCGTCTCTCGTTGGATGTATTCCCAGCAGGACTGCCAGACAGAAGCTCCCCCTCTTAGGGGGCAGGTTCCAGGATACCCTCCTGCTTCACAGGTGAGCAGTTTTCAGTCTCTCCCTTTTGAATTGTAAACTTTAGAAGGATATCTATAATAATAGATATAGTATAGTAATGTTAAGTTAGGAAAACATTCTAGATGTTCTCTGAATTCTAGAGGTGATTGTAAATGGCAGGGACTAATTGTACCTTGATGCCTTTCTCACAATCATTCCAGTAGGTGGGTTTTAGCTGGGGGGATCTTAAAGATGTCATAACTATAATTTTTTTATATTGGAAGAACTCTTTAGAGTGTTTTTGCTTTAATGGTTCCCTATCTTAGTTTCTTTGTGCTGTTAAGGTTGTGATTTTTAATGTTCAATGAATGATACCATCTTTATTTCTCCGTTAACTTCAAGAAGAGTTCTAATATATCTATTTGTGATTCCTTTTAGTACTATAGCTTCTATAGTACTTATAGAACAGATATATGCTATGGTTTATACTAGAACATTTTTGGGCAATGACCAACAGTTTCCTTCCTCTCAATCTAGAACCCTGGAATGACCCTGCCTCCTTATACTTATGGAGATGGTAACCGTAGTGTTCCACAACCAGGGCCAAGTGTACGGCCACAAGATGACTCGTGGGCTTCTCCTAGTACTTACGGAATGGGAACCCGTTACCCTTGGCCTTCAGCTGCTCCAGCAGCACCACCTGGGAATCTCTACATAAGTGAAAATACTTCACCATGGCCTAGCAGTGGATCTCCTCAACCTTCTCCTTCACCACCACCACAGCAGCCCAAGGTAAGGGACTTTTTAAAATATTATTTTGAAAAAAGAAAAAAAGGAAAATGTTCTTTTAATGTTTGAGTAATTAAGGGAATTCAACCTGAAACATTGGTGGCTTTACCTAGCCCAGCCCCCCCCCTTTTTAAATATAATATGTTTATTTTTACATCATTTTGTATATATTTTTTTCATCTCAATTGTAATCCCCGTGGGTTTCCCATCACCGAGTCACCCGTGTGCCATAACCATAGTCCCGTGCACTTCCCTCCCCCATTTTTGATCCCATTCCCCACTCCACCCCCACAAAATGTCTCTGGTATATGGCTGTTCATTATTAAATTCTCACCTCATCCATTATACTCCTGCTATAAGCGAAACCATCTGGTATTTTTCTTTTTCTTTTTGGCTTATCTCACTAACATGATCTTTTCCAGCTCCATCCAAGTTGCTGCAAAGACATGTGTTTCTTTTTTTGGTTGCTGAGTAATATTCCATTGTATATATGTACCACATCTTTTTAATCCAGTCATCTACTTTTGGGCATTTGGGCTGCTTCCATGTTTTTCCAATTGTAAATAAAGCAGCAGTAAACATGGGGGTGCAGGTATCTTTTTGAATCAGTGTTTTTGTGTCTTTTGGGTAGATAGCTAGGAGTGGGATTGCTGGGTCGTAGGGAAGCTCCATGTTTAGCAGTTTGAGGAACCTCCAAACAGTTTTCCATAGTGGTTGTACTAGTCTGCATTCCCACCAGCAGTGCAAGAGAGTAGCCCCCCCACCCCCTTTAAAGACTTTTTTTTCAAACAGTTTTAGGTTCACATCTTTGGGGGGACAAAAAGGAAAAATGCTATTTAATGTTTGCTGTAATACTATATGAATGTTAAATAAAATATTGGTATTTTATTGAGGTAATGGTATTTTATTACCTCAGTCTATAGATTATCTCAATCTGTAGATAAAAGTCAGAATAAAAAAGTATAAAAATACATACAGTATTAGTTTGTATAGTTTAATTAAACCATAGTCTTGAACATTATTTAAATAATGTTCCCTGGTTCCCTTTCATTATTGTCTTGAGGTTTTACTCTTGAAGGAAAATAGAAACTTAATTCCTATTGATTAAGTCACCGGTGTATTGTGAGGTGGTTAAGGATAGATTATGAGGTCATCCTGATGATGACCTACCTCAGGATAGATTTCAGCCATTATACTCAGGAATTCTCTGCCTTTTGACATAGCACTCCCTTTTGTCTTTTTAGGTCTCTGTTTTTCTCAAATGATTAAGGAAAAAAGATCAGTTTTATTGGTGGGGAATCTTCCTGGTCAAGTGAAAGATGTGGGCTAACAATTGTAATTTTGATGGATTCCCATTAAGATAACTTTTTCTCCTTTTTACTCTCCTACTCTAAGGATTCTTCATACTCGTTTAGCCAATCAGATCAAGGTATGAACCGGCACAACTTTCCTTGCAGTGTCCATCAGTATGAGCCCTCGGGGCCAGTGAACAATGATAATTCAGATCTTTTGGATTCCCAAGTCCAGTATAGTGCTGAGCCCCAGCTGTATGGTAGTGCCACCAATGAACATCCTGGCAATCAAGATCAAAGTAATAATCTTCCTGAAGAGTGTTTATCATCTTCAGATGAAGGTACGCCCCCGAGTATTAAAAAAATCATACATGTGCTGGAGAAGGTCCAATACCTTGAGCAAGAAGTAGAAGAGTTCATAGGAAAAAAGACAGATAAAGCGTACTGGCTTCTGGAAGAAATGCTAACCAAGGAACTTTTGGAACTGGATTCGGTTGAAACTGGGGGCCAGGACTCCGTCCGGCAGGCCAGGAAAGAGGCTGTTTGTAAAATCCAGGCCATACTGGAAAAATTGGAAAAAAAGGGATTATAAGAGGATTTAGAATAAAGGGGATGCCTGTTATTAATTTGACCAAAGAACTCTTCATTTTGGTTAATTACCCTCATTTTGAAACTCCTGTCAATGACAAGAAGCAATACATGCCAACTTGGATTTAAAACTTGAAAAACTGGTAAAGGACTTGGAAGAATACTTTAGTTTTAAGTTGTTTTCAGACCAATGAATGTAATAGGAAGCTATGGAGTTATCAGCATTGCCAAGTAGACTTACTCCTTAAGAAATTTATGGATATTTATAAGCTGCTTCTTATCAACAGGAGGGAAATATACTTTATGTAACAGGCTTATCGGAATCCAAGCAGTTGAGACGGCGTAACCTGAGACAAACAGGCTGTGTTTTTTAAAACATCTTGTTTAAAAAAATCTTGTCACATTTTTGTAAGTTGTAACTGCTTTCAGCAAACACTTTAATGTGTAAATTACAACTTGGACATTAGCCTTCTGGGACCTTTGTTTTGTTATTTGCAGTTCACAAATACGGTATTATTCTCTACTTCTTGGTACATTTTGTAGTAATTGTTTAATATAATTATTCAAGAGACTATATTGACAGCCAGAGAGTTTGGCAATTCTGAATGAATTTGTATCTTTTCATCATTACTTGAATATATTGCATTGTGTAGTGAGTTCCTGAGGTAAATTGTCTCCTTTTTTTGTATAGATCATTAAGTTAGAATTTTGCCTCTTCTGCTGTTCATGCTACTAGTGGAAGGTGAGTTTGGATATGGCATTGGTATTGGAATGAAAATGTTGCTTTTTTATTATATTTTATTTGGATAAAGATTCACTTACTCCTTTTTCTTTATTTCACAAAGTATAACTATCTTTTCACTAATGCTGTTCAATACAGAGCATTGTGATAAATACCGATGAAAAATTAAATGCCACAGTAAGTGGAAAAATAACCTTATTATTGCAAAAGTAATAAATTATAACTGTCTGCAAATGTTATTCTCCATCTAAAATATTAATTTCACCATCAAGATTCCTATGAGCAGATTTCAACTTAGTTTATAGTCAGAAATGAGGTTAAAGAGGATTCATGCTCAGGGAATGAATTATCCATAGTTAGAATGGAAAATTATTTATTTTTGCCTTTATTTCCCTGGATTAAGTTTCATGGACAGTATTGTCTGTTTTATTTTTAAAGATAATTATTGCCATTAATAACATTTTGGAGCCAGATTTAAGGAAGGGATATTGTAAAGGCCTTTACAGGGCTCATTTGGTTACCTCTATGCTGTTGTGTAGAAGAGGCTTAGGTAAGTAACTTACTTTTTACATCTGAAGTGAGTTCTAGTATACAGTATCTGTTACTGGAAAGACATCTTTTTCTTAATAAGATGTCAAAGTGATAACTTTCTAAACTGCCAGGTCTATTAGTGATAATGAATCTATCAGTCTTTTCCACTGCTTACACACAAAACCAATAAAACGTATATAATGAGAAGAAAGGAAGTAAAATGTTGGCTAGGTCTTATAGTTAGAATGAGTGATTTTTATGAGTTAACATGGAGATAATTTTTTCCAGGATTTTTATTTTTGCTCTAATAAAGGAATGCTAAAATTTTTTCTATAAAAATTTAAAATTATACTCAAAACTAAAAGTTTAAAGGAAAATTTTACAACTAATGTAAACCAGTAAGACAATGACTGAGACCGGAGGGAAACATTACTATTTAACTGAGTACCCATGAAGTGTTGATTTATATGTATAATTATACATATTATGTACATATATACATATGTGTATGTTTTTAACATTTATTTTTTTAATTATTAGATTATTTTAGACTAATTGAAGAGTTGTTCAAATAGTGATTTCTGTAGATGCTTCACTCAACTTCTTATTATATCAACATCTTACATAATCATAGAACATTTGTGCAATTAAGAAGTTATCCTTGATATAATACTGTTACCTAAAGTAGGGAATTTAAAATATAGAGATTTTCTTAATCTTTTCGTGGTTCTAGAATTCAGCCTTGCACTTAACTGTCATGTTTCTGTTGTGTCCTCTAGTCTGTGGTAGTGTAGCATGACACCTGATGTTGTGATGTATTTCTGGTGTTGCTACCCTTAATTGCTACCTAGGGTGGTGTCTGCTAGGATTTTCTACTGTACAATTTCTGTTTTCCTTAATGCAAAATATTTGATGGAGATGCTTTGAGACTATGCAAATGTCCTGTTTCTGCTTAGTTTTTTGCCTAATCATTTTTGTATGCATTAGCATATCTTGCTGTGTCAATTATTACTGTGATATCCTAATGGTGATTTTCTGTTTCTTTCATTTCTTACATAGTTATTAACTGAAATTCTTCTCTAAAAAAAAAGGCTATTGCTTCTGGATTTATATTTTTAGTTATAGTAAGATATCCCAGATCATCACAGTTTCAGAACTTAAAGAAGTAAACCTTGTTAAAATTATTCCAAATGCCATTATTGAAAGAAAACTTAAGTTGATAACCTGTTTCAGAAAATATAATGGATTTTAAGAAGGAAAATAGTATTTATGACTTGTGGATTTGGTTTTAACAGTGACACTAGACTAAACAATTTCAGAAATTTCAAATAGAAACTTTTAAAAAATTTACCTACATTTATATGACCTTGGGGATAATATTTGTCAAAATCTCAAATAAAATTGTCCAGACTTGGTATGTTATATACAACTGTCATCTTTATAATTAGCTATTACTATTTCAATTATAAATGCCACTATAAGTATTTAGACACATAAGCCCTAATGAAGTATCTGAAGGATGGACTATATTTGTGTTAATATTAAATCAAGAACCTTGTATCTAATTTTTTAAATAATTTCAAATAGAGTTTTGAAAACAGCCATTCAGTTGGTTTATGTGATAGCATTAAAGATAGGCCAATTAAAAATAAATGAGGAATATAGATTAAATTGGCATTAAAAGTAGTTTTGGTGGGATGGATAGTTGATAACTGGAGTTTTGTGAGGTTTTTTTGTTTTGTTTTAAATGAACAAGCTTATTAGGAAAAAATTGTTTTAGACATAAGAGGGCAGAAAGAACTGCCCCTTCTGCTTTGCAAAGAAAAGATTTGTGAAAACCTTTTCAAGTTGGGCAGAAGAGATGCTGATTACTGGAGTTTTCATCTTTTTTTAAAAAATTGTGAATTTAAAGACTCAGATAATCTTATGGAAGTTTTTAATTTAAAGAATCAGTTCTCTGAGGAAGATTCATTCATTCTGCTTCCATTCCCAGTTTTCCTTGTATAAAAGCAAATTTCCATTGATTGATAAAAATTTACTTCCACATTTTTTAACAATTGTATTGCTTCTTGACTTGTCAATTTTAGGTTATTTCTACTTATATTTTATTATAGAGGATGAGGATTTTGGTTTATCCATACACACATCTTAATTCCTTATGCCTCTAACTTCTTAATCCAACCATATGGTATTTCTGTTATATGTGATTATGACTGTAAATGCTAGCCAGATATCATCAAGCAATTAACAGTGATTACTTTGCCTTTCCCGAACAGCTTATTTTTCATGGAATTAATTGTATTGACCTCAAACCCTCCATGATTTGTCTAAATTTTCTTGCAAGATATTCACACATAAATTTTACCAGTTTCAAATACCTGAAGAAGTCTATCTTAGGACCTTCTGAATGAAAAACTAGATGTTCCTAGATGCCCCATCATTATGGGGTCTTTATCCTGGGGATTCTTTTCACATTTCTTGTTAGTTTCTTGTTTTCTATAGCCTGTACCTTTTTATTTGTTTATTCCTGCCTTTTGGTAGTAGAATATGTTCTTCAGTAGCCCACAAGGAAAGCATGGGAAATAATTATTTTCTACATCTTACATAAATGTGTTTTCTTGATTGTTGATATAAAACTTGATTTTTCTCTTTGCAAATTGTAGGATGTTTTTTCCCCTCTGCTCTAAGATTTACTGATAGTGTAACTTTGGTTAAACTATTAAAAATGTTTTTGAACACTTTGCTGGGCCCATTTCATTCTGGAAACTCATACCCTTAAATACTGTGAAATTTTCTTGATTCTTGTATTTATTAGTTACCCTCCCCCACCAGTCTGTTAATTCTTTAATCTTTCCAGAATTCCTGTTATTTCTATTATTGCCCTTCTAAACAGAATCTTTACTTTTCTTTCATCCTCATGTTTGTCTGTATTTTGTAGGAGATTTATTTATTTTTATTTTCCAACTCTTCATTGAATCTTACATTTTTTTTTTTTAAAGATTTTATTTATTTATTCATACAGAACTGGGGTACAGGCCAGAGTTGTGGAGGGTGAGAGGCTTCACCAGAGACAGAGTGGGGAGCTCTTACATTGTTTTTATTATAATTTCTAACAGTTCTTTGTGTTACTTCTGGGATTCTGCTTGTTTATGGTAGCACTTTACACCTGAGAATTTTAATGATAATTTCTTGTATAATAACAGATTATCCTAATGTTGCTTTTTTTCTTTCTTGATCTCTTAATCTATTCTTGGATATGTTTTTACAGTTGTGTGTTAGAGGCCCAAGTTGCTTCTAGAAAATGCTTTCTGCTTTTTTTTTTTTTCCTTAACAGTCTTTCTTGGAATGGAATAGCTGTTCTAACTATGAAATTGGGAAGGGAAGATTATCTAGATAATTTTCTTACTCATATGAAAACCAGAAGTGTTTTATACTTTATTTTACTATGCCTCACTCTCAATTGTGTAAAATGAGACAAAGGAGGTGCCAGCTGCTGAAAGTGAGGTTTAGAGGCTTCACATTTTCTCTCAGCCAACCCTTAAATGTCTTTTTATTTTGCAACATGTGTTTGATTTTGGGAATCTAATGCCAAGAGTAGTAAAGTTTTTAACTTTGAGGTAATTGTAATTCATATATAGTTTTCAGAAACAGTGCAAAGTTTTTACTTACCCAGTTCCCCACAATGATTATATTTTGTAGAACTGTACTACAACATCACAACAAAGATACTGACGTTGACCCAATTGAGGTACAGAAAAATTCCATTACTACAATTATCTCTTCTTTTGCCCTTCCATATCCACATTTACTTCTTTCTCATCATACTATCCTGCAATCACTAATCTGATCTACATTTCTAATTTTGTCTTTATAAGAATGCTATAGAGCCATTTTCCCCACTTAGCATAATTCTCTTAAGGTTCAGCATAGTCATTTCCTCTATCAGGAGGTTTTTTGTTTTTTGTTGTTTTTTTTTTTTGCTGAGTAGTAGTCTGTGGTATAGATATACCACATCTGTTTTGTTTACAGTGTTTGGCTATTATGATGAATAAAGCTGCTATGTACATTCATGTATAGGTTTTTGTGTGGACCTAGTTTTCATTTCTTTGGGGTCAATCTCAGAAGTGCAGTTATGGGTCATATATAATAATTGCATATTTACAGTTTTAGGATACCTCAAACATTTTTGGAGTAATTTACATTCCTCCTAGCATATGTATTTCTTGGCCTCCTATCAATATTTGGTAATGTCATATTTTAACCATTCTGATAGCTGTGTAGTGATATCTGGTGGTTTAATTTGCATTTTCATAGTAGTTCATGATGTTGAACGCCTTTTAATATGTTTATTTGCTGTCTGTATTGTTAAATGTACGTTTTCTAACTGGACTTATTTATTTTTTTTAAGATTTATTTATTCATACAGAACTGGGGTACAGGCCAGAGATGTAGGGGTGGTGAGATGATTCACCAGAGACAGAGTGGGGAGCAGAACAGGCAGATCGACGAAGTACACTGCTGAGGGGAGCAGTGGGTGGGTCAGGATAGGTCTGCTGGGCCATGTGGGTCACCTCTAGGGCGGGAATCGCACTCATGCTGAAGTGGCTTTAGCTTTTTAGTGCTGTGCTTTGTGCCACCAGGGAGGGCCCTGGACTTATTTTTAATAAACTTACTTTAGATTAGTTTGGGTTTACAATAAAAAAATTGTGATACTATAGCACTTACCTTTTATTAACACCTTTAGTGTTGTACATTTGTCACAGTTAAGGGATCAAAATTGATAGTTTTATTAAATAAAGTCCATAACTTATTTAGGTTTTTTTAGTTTTTAACCTAACATTTACCTCTTGCAGGATCCCATTCATAACAGTACATTACATATTTAGTCATTTCTCCTTAGGATTCTCTTGGTTGTGACATTTGCTCAGGCTTGTTTTTGATAAGCTTGACAGTTTTAAGGAGTACTGGTCAGATATATTTAAGAATGCCCTTCATTTGGTGTTCTTCTGATGTTTTACTCATAATTACATGGGTCTCTAGGTTTTTGGAAGACCATAGAGGTAAGTGCCTTTCTCATATATCATAATACATCATATATTAAGTATGTATGCTGTCAGTATAACTCAATACTGTTGATGTTAAACTTCATCACCTGGCTGAAGTGGTTTTGTCAGGTTTATCTAATATAAAGTTACTTCTTCATACTGTAACAAAGTCACTGTACAACAGCTCTGCACTTAGAAGTGGAGAGTTACCTTCTACCTCTGTGAGGGTGTTCAGCTACACACATTTTGTGGAATTTCCCTCCAAGTGTCTAGTCTCTCCATTTATTTAATCACTCATATCAAAATGGACTCAGATATTTTATACTTTGTTAGGATCTAATAGTACCTTATTTTGCTTTAGTAATAGGGAGCTCTTTCATTTGGCTCTTCTGTTCTTTTTACTTACTGTATCATTGTGTGTATGTGTAACCTTAAAAAAAAAAAAGCCCTTTTTGATACTACATTACTTATGCCCATTTCATGAATTTCCTGTTGTGGTCTCAGAAGCAGTTATATTTCTTTTAAGTCCTGGTTCCTCTTACTGAAGAATAGTATTGAATATCCATTGTCTTTTTACTGCTGAGTTTTGAGAATTTATTTTCTAGGTCTTAGTACTTTGTTAGATATGTGGTTGCAAATATTTTACTTAATACTTAAGTCTGTGCTTACCTTTTCATTCTTTTAGCAGTGTTTCAGAGCAAGGGTTTGAAATTTTTTTTTCAAAGTTTTTTTTTTTTTTAAGATTTATTTATTTATTCATACGGAACTGGGGTACAGGCCAGAGATGTGGAGGGTGAGAGGATTCACCAGAGACAGAGAGGGGAGCAGAACAGGCAGATCGAGGGCGGGTCAGGAGAGGTCTGCCACGCCTTGTGGTCGCCTCCGGGGCAGGCAGGAATCGAACTCATGAGGAAGGGGCTTTAGCTTCTTAGTGCTGTGCTTCAACCTGTTGTGCCACCAAGGAGGGCCGGGTTTGAAATTTTATTGAAAACCTACTTAATCAATTTTTCCTCGTATCAGACTCTCAAAATTCTTTGTTTATCCCCCAGTTCCTGAAGATTTTTCTCCTGTTTTTTTCCCAAAAGTTTTATAATTTGCATTTGCACTTATTACATTTACATTTGTATAATATGACAACTCTAGTTGAAAAGAAGCTTCTAAAGTTGATAGAAACTTCCAAGGATTAAAGCCACCTTGCTGCTAAGCTAAACTGAAGTTTATCAGTTCTCAAAACAAATAGCCCTCATTGAAATAAGAGAACTCATAAAAGTATCAATTGCTTTCTTTACAATGAAACCAAATCTAAATTTATTAAAGTTGAGTGCAGGAAACATTCAACGTGGTAAAGTGCATTTTCAAAATCAGTGTCTTTGACTGGAAGAGAATATCACACTGGATTCCTCAGGTTCCACCTAGTGCTATTGTTATTTTATAAACAAAGTCAGTAAATGATGGTACAACTGACATTATAGTTCAGGTCTTCTGTTTTCTAACCTAAGCCTTTGTCTCACAGCAGCAGCCTATGTAGTCTTGATATGAATGTAGATTCATGGACCCTTCTGAGTGGTAAATCTGAAAAAAAATCTACATTTTGAAGAATCAGCATACTCTTCCATTCATCAGAGCTTATCAGATTAGAAAACAAATGTCTAGGACCTAGAAAACAAAGCCCTAGTCTTCCTATTTTATAGCCCAATCTTCAGAGGCAACTGTGGAGTTTTCCTCCACAGTTTCCTTAGATGATAACAAGAATTGAAGACATTTTACAGAAACTATGTATTCTCACACCACCTTGCACCACCATAAGCACTCAACATTCTTTTTGAATACTGAAATTTGGTTTATTCTGGAAAGGAGAATTCAAAATCAATGCCTGTCTTTGGATATTAAATCTAGTTGTTTCATGACCCTTAAGACATTTGGTTTTGCTCTGATTTGCAATTTATCAGACATTGTTATCTTTTACTTTATAGCATGGAGTCAGCAAATTAATCTACCATAAATTTTTGGAATTTAAGTTTTAATTGGATACAACTGATGAAAGCTAAGAGTAGAAAAATAGGGTGGAGGTGTCACAAGACCAGAAATTGGAGGTGGGTGTAGAAATGATTAACATAGTTGTTAAACTGACTATAGAAATGAAAATCCTTATGTAGACTGCGATAGGAAAAAACTCGCAGCACAGGGAAGCTAGCTAGTCGCAGCCACTGCAGCATAAATTCAAACCCCGGCTCTGGAGCTGACCTGACCCACAAGGCGCAGCAAACTTCTCCTGTCTCACCTGCTGCTCCCCTCAGCAGTGTGCTTCATCAATCTGCCTGCTCTGCTCTGCACTCTTTGGTGAATCCTCTCACCTCCCCTGCACCCCAGTTGTCTATGCGTGAATAAATAAATCTTAAAAAAAAATTTTTTCTATACAAAGCATCTGGAGGCATAGAGCAGTGATGGGGATATGAAGTTTGAGTTCACTCTAGAGAATCAACTGGACCTATGCCTACTAAGAGCTCAGTGAATGTTAGCTGCTACCATTAGTCCATTAGCTAGTTACATGACAGGGTCTTATATAATGAGGCACAGTGGTCTTCATCTCTGTAGAGAACAGAAACAATTTAGGTATTTCAAATTTGACATGGTATCAGTAAACTTGTGGATATTTGTGTGTGGCTTTAGCCTCTAAGAGAATGTGTTACGATAAGTTCCTTTTTCATCCCCACGCCCCTTCTTTTGGTTTCCGAATAAATAGAAATACAATCCCCTGAATCCTCGCCCTGTAATCTAGTTATAAAGTACAAAGTATTTTATTGAGTACCCAAAGGAACTGAGATCTTCTAGCAAACTAAATACTCAAGAGAGCAGGTTAAGGATACTAATCAGCTTCATAACTGTAGGAAATTCGTTTAAATGGTAACCTCTATTATCTCACTCACCCGCCCTCTTACACCCCCCCCCAAAAAAAAATACCCCCAAAACCAAAACCTCGTCTCCAACCAACTTGGCGTCCCTTAAAGTTGTTAATATATTTTCGGCAGCCTCTAAATCCAAACAAACGGGGTGGGACCAGAGAGACTTTCCCTGCAGGTGCAAGTATTCTCAGCACCCAGGAGTTGGGGCAGACCTAACTGCCGCTAACGCCTTCCGTCCTCCCTGCGTCGCCCTGGGGTCCCCGCGCCACCCTTGGCCCTACCGTCGGGTTAAGCCAGAGTGCCACCCGGTTCAATGAAGTGAGGATGGGCTGAGTGGAAAACCTGCCCTTCACTGAAAATTCGGAATGCTTTCGTCCACCTACAATATCTTACTCCCCATCTTTGCCTTTTAAAGACTATGGCCTGAAACGGCGCGCGACAACTTAGTGCGCCACGCACTCCGCACGCACCACCGCACGCTGCGCCCCGGCCCGCAGCCCGCAAGGAGGAGCCACATCTCGCGCGACTCCCTCCACTTCTCGCGACACTTCCCGCTGGTTTCGCCCTGGGGCTGCACCCGTTGCTTTCTCGTCGGGCATCTAGTCACCTCTGCCTTCGCAGCCCGGCCCGCTACTCGCCCGCTGGAAGCGCGGTGGAGCTCAGCTTTGGGCCTCGGCCTAGCGGAGCCTCAGGCTCCGCCCCGCCCCGCCCCGCCCCGCCCTGGCTGGAGGGACAGGCCGCCGCTGGGTCATGTCGTGCCCTCCTCAGCTAGGGCAGGAGAGCGTGCGAGGCAGCGGGCCTGCCAGGTGAGTTGTGCCGCGGGCCGGCGGGCGGCTGATGTAGGGGGGAGGCACTGCGGGGCGCTGATGCCCGAGAGGAGGAGGCGTTGCCCAGGCAGGGCGAGGGGAGGGTGGAGCAGTTAGCCGGACTCGCGCCGGTAGATGAGGGTGAACTCGGTTCAGGGGAAGCAGCCTGGGCCCCTGTTGTTGAGCACCCAAAGTAATTGAGGTCGAATACGTCCCCGACAAGTCGCTTTGTTTCCGTTGGAAGCTCCGCTCGTCTCGGGGAGGCTGGAGGTAGGCGACAAGGAACGTAGGTTCAGGTCTCATGTCTGGACCGCAGGAGGCCCAGGAGGGAGTGGGGAAGCGGGACACGCCACGGTGGCCCAGGGAAATTTGTGCCGAGAGCCCGAATGTGTTCGCTCGGAAGGCCAGGTGTTGGCCGTTGCTGTTGGGTGCTGAGGTACTGGTCATCTGGCCCAGTCCCCTCAGAGCGGCGTAAGTATGTTGGATGTCAAGCAGTGTTAAGTCTTTGCGGGGTGGCCGAATGTTGAGGGGGTAGGAAGGAGTCTCCTTTGGGGAAAGTGGCACTTGAGGTCACTCGTTACATCGCACCTGAGAGGTGAACTGTGAGTGGCTGCGCGCATGCGCACAGTGACCCCAAGCGAAGGCTCCTGTTTTCCAAATTGTGCTGTGGTCCTTTGATCAAGCTCACTTACAGGCTCAGTAAGAGGGACTGCTTCTTAAGTGATGAGTTCTCGTTTGAGGAGTTTAAGATTCCAGTAATGAGGTTAATGTATAGTGGTGCAGGGCTGGAGCCTGCAGCCAGGTGCTCCTAAACATGGCAAATTGACTGCTGCAAGTAGATTTTTTCCACTTGTCGGTAGACCTAGAAATTGGGCTAGAATATTTTGTCATCATCGAGTTTTTGACCGCGTGTTTCTTGTGATTCCGGTTTTTTTTTTTTAAACTGGTGAAAACCATGTAGTTTTCTGAGAGAATTAGGAGATTGAAGTGGTTGGCCTCACTGTAAGTATTTTGTTTGAAGTATCTTCCCTCCACATCCAGATGTTAATCTCTATTATTTTTAAAGTATGTTCCCCCCACCCCGTAGTTTTCTGTTTGTTTTACAGAAATGACTCCTTAAATGACCAGTTGTGGATGTGTTTGTCAGCAGTTACATTTTTTTTTTTAGTTATGAATAGGTCTTTAATGACAGAGGTGTGGTTTAGGATTTAAAGGCTGAGTGGGCTGGGTCAGGGACAGAAGTGCAGTTACATTTTTAATTGAAAGAAAATAATTTTTTCTGATATTTTTCTTTGTCTTTTAGAAAGCAAAATGTCATCAGTGGAATCACATCAGGAACAGTTGTCCCAGTCCGATCCGTCCCCATCACCAAATTCATGTAGTTCCTTTGAGCTAGTAGATATGGATGTTGCCAGTTTGTATGAACCAGTTTCTCCTCATTGGTTTTATTGTAAGATAATTGATTCTAAGGAGACGTGGATTCCTTTCAATTCTGAAGATTCACAGCAGCTGGAAGAGGCATATGGCTCTGGTAGGGTGAAATGATGACATTAATAGACAAAGACTTAACTGTTAATCGCTCTCATACTGTCATTGTTTTTATAATAAGTGCTATTAAAATTTAGGTAAATATATATATACATTAATAAATTTTAAATAAAAAAATTTTAAATTTAGGTTTTTTCCACCCTAGTTATCTCCTAGTGTTCCTATATAGAAAAGATCTGCATTACTACCTAGCAAATTTATAATACTCAAGAATTTGGTCTGTATTTTGAAAATGGTACCTATTATAATTTCTGCATATTCAGTATTATGTTCTAGCTTGTTTCATAAAAGTATGTGTGTGTGTGTATATGTGTGTGTAGTTTGGTGTGATATTGCAAATGAATGCATTCTTTAACTTGTCACTTATTTTTTTCTTTCATGAAATAAGAATGATGCTAGTTACTGTATCATGATAAGCATTAATTACTTACTGATATTTATTATATACTTTTTTATGTTTTTAAGGGATACTATTTTCACTCTTCAAAAAAAAGCAAAATAATGTTTGGGTTTAAAAAGAGCAAAATAGTTTTGGGTATCAAAACCATGAATGATTTTGATAGTTCGTAAAGTTGTCAGTGATAAGAGATTTATTAAATTTCATCGTAAAGTTGTCACTGATAAAAAAGATTTATTAAATTTCACCTTGCTAAATGTTTGTTCAAGTAGAAACTTCATGTGTTTCATAACGTTATTTAGATTATAACTGAGAATTGTATTTGGGGGGAGTTATTTTGATAAATGCACTTCTTTTTCCGTTTTCCAATCCTTAATAGGGAAAGATTGTAATGGGAGAATTGTCCCCACTGATGGAGGCAGATATGATGTTCATTTGGGGGAGAGGATGCGGTATGCTGTATATTGGGATGAACTAGCTTCAGAAGTGAGACGATGTACTTGGTTTTACAAGGGAGACAAAGATAATAAATATGTTCCCTATTCAGAGAGCTTCAGCCAAATATTGGAGGTATTCCTCTGACCCCTTTCAATTCATCATTTTTTCCTTTTTGTTATTTAATCTTTTCTTCCTCTTGTGCTTTTGTGAAATTTCTACAAAGACTTTGGTTCTATCTGCATAGCATTTTTGCAAGATAGTTTCAGGATAAAATAGTTTTATTTTCAAATGTTAATGTACTATGGAAACTTAGGACTTTACATTAACATTTCCTTCCCTACTGGTGCTAATATTTAAACTATAACCAAAGGAGTGACTATTTTCTTGCTCTGCAAACAGTCTCTTCTGAAAATTTCTTTAAGCTGAAGACATTAATTACTATTGAAGGAATATTTCAAAAATGTGAACAGTGATTATCACTAATTTACATGATGGAATTAGGAGTGATTTTTTTTTCTTATCCTATTACTGTGATCTTAAAATAATTTCAAAATAAATTGCTAAATCAAGAGAAAAGATTATGTCTAATATATACCTGACTTTATGGGAAATATACATGCATTATTTATATTGAAAAAATATCAAAATATGAAGTGTTTTCTGTACTTTAAATAATAGAAGTAGTGATTTTTGTTCTTGTGCTATATACTTTTTGTAATTTTATAGAGTAGGATATCTTACTGTAATTTCATCTAGCAGTATTCTTGTAATTTCAGTTTTAAGAGATGATCTATTAGATAACTCTAATGAGATATATTTACTTTTAAGGAAACTTATATGCTTGCTGTAACTCTGGATGAATGGAAACAGAAACTGGAGTCTCCCAACAGAGAAATTATTATACTACACAATCCAAAGGTAGAGGAAATGAAAGCCTTTTTCTAATGTGGGGTTAAAGGTTAATTGCATTACTAATGATAAATGGTTTCTTTTTCCTAAGGATTCTACTTAGGATAATCTCTGGAAATTTTTATATTGCCCTCACAACTATGCAACTTAAAACTTGTAGCCACTACTATTTACTCTGTTCAGCTTACACTAAAAATTTTTAGATAAAATTACGCCACTATAAATTAAGAAAGTTGCATATTAAGTGGGCATACATTCCATGTGTAGGGGATTGTTGAAAGTTGTTAACCTGATTTGTTGAGGTATGATTGACAAAACTAAGATTTAAAAGTGTATCACATTGTCAGTAGTATATAGTGTATTTCTAGGGGGTTCATTTCAAGCTTAGGAGATAAATACCTAAACTCAGGTTGACATTTATGTTTTCAAGATATCTCACATTAAAGTCATCTCTATTTACACATTCTGAAGAGTAGGAACATATCTTTTTTGTTCTGCTCTTATATTTAAGCTTATGGTGCATTACCAGCCAGTGGCAGGCTCTGATGATTGGGGTTCAACACCCACTGAACAGGGTCGACCAAGAACAGTAAAGAGAGGAGTTGAAAACATCTCTGTTGACATTCACTGTGGTAATGTTAATCTTTTTTTTTTTTTTCTTCTGATATACTTATTTGCTTGTGACTTAACTGGTTATTTTTTTTTGGGTAGAATTGGATTCTGTCAAAGTTTAAACTATATAGATTGCTCTAAATTAAGATTAGCATCATGGGGCCTCCCTGGTGATGCAGAGTTTAAAGACACAGCACCATCAAGCTATTGCTAGCCACTATACCACGAGTTATATCCCCTGCCCTGTGAGCTAACCCACTTGGCACAGCAGACCTCTCCTCTTTCTCCAGCTGCTCCCAATAGCAGTGTATTTCAGTAGATCCACCTGTTCTGCCCCCTGCTCTGTCTTTGGTGAATCCTCTCAAGCCCCTCCTCCCACACCCCCTACCTCTGGTCTATAACCCAGATCTTGTATGCATAACTAAATACATCTTTAAAAACAATTATTAGCATCACATCATCTACTAAGAATCTTAATAGCTAGTACCTTTTAAAGTTGCTAATTATATATGATAGTAATCAGGAAGTCACTAAATATAGATGAATTGATTTAATCCTAATTTTAAGACGTGAGTCTACCTGTTTGGTTAGAAATTTATTTCTGATTAACTCCTTGAAGATTTTCAACTAAGGAAAACTAATTTTTTCAGTAGTACCTTGATAGTTACTAGTTGCTGTCTAGCTTGGGTTAATTTATGGTTGATTTTATTATATACTTAACTGGATTATAAGATTCCTTTTTTTACAAAAGGCAATGGATTGTCTTGGGCTTTAAGATTTAATACAAATAAAAAAGATGAGTTTAATATAGTGTGTTTCTACTACATACCAGACATTATTGGTACAATTCATAAAAATGAATGTTAGTTAAAAATATTTTTCAATATAAAGTCTGGTTATATAGAGAATAGTCTTAGGAAATACACATTAAAATGTCAAAAGGTTAAAAATGTATATATGTGCAATTTGATATATATATATACATATATACACATATATATACACATATATATTTGTCTTGAACAAGTGGTTCAGACAAATAAACGTGTGTATATACACATAAAGATAGAAGAGAGAATAGTAAATGTGGTTATAAAAAAAAAGTACTGAATGTGTCCTTTAGTTAAAACTTGTATTTTCATTAGCCATCTTTATAACCTGTTCATTTTAAATGTTTGATTTTAGAATATATGACTAGTCACACAGAATTTTTCTTTTTAATTTCATTTATAGGGGAACCTTTACAAATAGATCACTTGGTTTTTGTAGTGCATGGGATTGGACCAGCTTGTGATCTCCGTTTTCGAAGCATTGTACAGTGTGGTAGGTTTGCAAAGTACCTGTGATTAAATCATTTACATGGACTATTAATGTTCTATGAGCTGCGATAAAGTGTTGTCTTCCATTTGTTGTCTTAACTGCACAAATTGGTAGAACTAACAACAGGTGGTAGGGTACTACATCTTCAGAGCTTAGACCTAACGTGCAAATAAATTTCTTAGGTTAGTAGCTTAAGCTAATAATTCTTGAGCACATAAGCATTTTCATTCTTATAAAATTATTTTATGGTGTGATGGCCCACTTTCTGGGCCATCTAAAGGAACCTGCAAAGATGATATAATTTAAATGAATAACAGAACCTTTTGTCCTTTTTGTAATGTATGCTGTGATAAATTTCTTTGTATTTTAGTTCAGATATTTAAGGCATTAATATAACTTAATTTTGAAAGATAGCATCCTCTGAAACTTGATAGTAGTCAGTCTAATTGTTCAAATTTGGGAGTCTTAGCCTACTAAAGGTATAGACCTAGTGGGTTAAGATTGATGTAATATTAACTTCAAAGAGCAGTGGTTTTTTTTTTTTATCTAAAATGTTGGGTACTGGCTAGAAGCAGCAGAAAGTAAGTGTACAAGTCTGACTGCAAGATCTAGTAACAGTAATGAAATTTGTTTTCAAGTTGAAAGGGTTCCTATAACACAATAGAATTTTTGAGTTTTCTTTTGATAAAATCTTGGTGAAAGCAAGTTCTGTATTAATGGAGTATCTTTTCCTATATGCACTGATAATTTTTCCTGAATACCACTTAGCTATTTTTGATTCAAGTCTATATGTTTTCAAAGAAAATCTAGAGTATAAATACATGACCTATTGCATCTGATTATGACTTCATGGTTGATGCATAAGTTAATTTTCTTTTGTAGTTAATGATTTTCGCAGTGTTTCCTTGAACATGCTCCAGGCACACTTTAAGAAAGCTCAAGAAAATCAACAGATTGGAAGGGTAGAATTTCTTCCAGTCAACTGGCATAGTCCTTTGCATTCTACTGGTGTGGATGTGTGAGTAATACCTTGTATCTTCGAGTTGTGAACTGTGATTCTAATGTTTGCTGACTTTTAAAATGTTTAGGGTATGGTGGATGTATATTTAAAATTTTGTTTTACATTATTAAATGCCAGCCTCTCCCTTGATGTAATTTGCCAGGATTAGGAGTAAAAAGGTGTATGTTCTTAATATATTTTACTCATACATTAGTATTTACTGTAGCTACTTCACTTTGTCTTTAACACTAAAGTAAACATTAAAAAATAAAGGTAAACATTGATTACTTCCCAGAATGTATAAACATTTAACATCCTCAGATGTCAGAAGCCAAGTGGAGCTTAAGGTGTACAAAGTATTTAGTTCCTTTTGTGTTCATATTTAGATATCATTTGTCCAAGTTTGGGGATAAAAGAAAGTTCTAAAACATTAAATTGTTAGCATGAATAACTTGAGGTTTAATTGGTACAGTAAGTTCTAAATGACATTAGTTTATAAAACCCAGTAGTTTTGTTTGTAAATTTTATGTCAGAGAAGTTTGCCCTATATTAACGATTTTCAGCTGTAGATTCTTCAGAAAGGATGTTCATAATGCAGCTATAGGCTAGAACTAGGAGATGCTTCTCTGGAAGAGAAGGAAGTAATCACCATTATTTCCAGCCTGGTCTTAGAAATGGCTTTCCATTCTGTATCTCTCTGTTGTTAATACCCCATGATTTGAGCATATTCCATGTGTCAAATATTTGAGGTAATAGTTTTGGGAATTTTTAAAAAGCTTTAACTGAATGTTGCTTTAGATTACATCAGCAGAATCTTCTTGTGCAAGATAGGAGTTCTGTTATTCTTTGGCACTTTTTCAGCATTTAGAAATTTTGGAGAGTGAGGTGATTGGTTTATCACTTGCTATCAAAAAACCTTATATGGAGAATTCTAAAGAAAACCCCCTTTGTATTTTTTGTATTGTCTTTTTTTTTAATGTTTTATTATATAAAAAAAGTACATACATAATGAAACTAGTACTGATTGATTACCCAGCCGATATCAGCACATAGCCAGTTTTGCTTCATCCATATCTTAATACCTGTGTCTGCTACTCATCTTTCTAACATATTATTTTTGAATCAAGTCTTAGACATATCATCTATAAATGTTTCAATTTGTATATCTCAAAGGACTTAAAATTACATAACCATACACCATTACCATGCCTAAAAATATTTAATATCAGCAACTACGTAATATAGTCAGTATTCAAATTTCTAGTTGTTTGATAAGTGACGTGACGTATGTATGAGTACAAACATACACTCTGAGATTTTAAACATACAATGGAGTTTTAAACTGAGATCCAAATAAGAGCTATAAATTACAATTAGTTGATATATTTTAAGTCTCTTAATCACCTTTTTATCTTTTTGCAATTCATTTGAGAAAAAAAAATTTTTTTAAAGATTTACTTAGTTATGCATTTAAAAACCGGAGGAGAGGCCAGAGCTGGGGGTGGAGCGGGCGGGTTGAGAGGATTCACCAGGGACAGAATGGAGAACAGAACAGGCAGGCTGACTGAAATACACTGTTGACGAGAGTAGGTGAGCCAGGAGCGGTCTGCTGCACCATGTGGGTCAGCTTCCTGTCTGGGGATTGAACTCCTGCTGCAGGGGCTGTGGATAGCTTCATAGTGCTGAGACTTAACCCCTTGTGCCACCAGGGAGGCCCTCTGGGTTTTTTGTCTTGTAGTTTCCCATGCTCTGAATTTTGCTGATCATTATCTCTTTGGCATTATTAAACACGTCTCTCTGACCTCAGTTTCCTTTAACTTGATAATTCTTGTATTTATATATGTCTAAGTCTAAGCTTGAAGGTTAAAGTAGATAGAGGAGTTATGAAATGTATTTAGTGTTTCTACTTAAAATAGTTTTCTTTTTTCAGAGATCTGCAGCGAATAACCCTGCCCAGCATTAACCGCCTAAGGCACTTCACCAATGACACAATTTTGGATGTCTTCTTCTACAATAGCCCCACCTACTGTCAGACTATTGTGGACACAGTTGCTTCTGAAATGAACAGAATATATACACTTTTTCTGCAGAGGAACCCCGATTTTAAAGGGGGTGTATCTATTGCTGGTCATAGTTTAGGTAACAAATGAATTCTCTGTGACCTTGGAGGACACATTTGAATGACTTGTTGAAGCACAGTGTGTTCTCCCAATATTAATTTCAGAATTTTAGAACTGATCTGTGATGGAGAATTTGTGAAGGGTTGGAAGGGTGGTGGTAGATTGGAAAGAAGGACTCTCTGCTTCATAGCTGTTGCTCCAAGGGTAATTAATTGACTTATCTGTATAAAGTAGCTGTTTAGTGATAATGCTTAGAAATTGTCCCTTTCTTCTGTTTTACTTATAGGTTCACTTATATTGTTTGATATCCTGACAAATCAGAAAGATTCTTTGTGGGATATTGACAATGAAAAGGTAATTTAGATGTTCAGATAGATTTTCTTATAATATTTATTAGTAAGGATTTTGGGATTTCAGATGTATATTTTGTTTTTAACTTAGCTTACTTATACCATAAAATTAAATTTGTATTTAATTCCTTTTTACTACAATTCATTGTAATTATTTGTCATTCTTGAATAATAGAAGCAAGATAGTAATGTGCTTCTACTAATATTTGCCACATTCTAAAATAACTGTAGATACCTTATTTCTGTTAGACATGTACTTTGTCTATACACATTACTAGAATTCTGCTATTATAATTATAGAATTCTGAAGTTGAAATGGCGTTTGAATATGAGAAAATGAAGAATAAATTAGATGCAACTTTATAAAATTTTTAGAAATTGAAACAAATGAGAGGACTTGGTATTTAAGTATGTTTCAGTAAAACAAAATCCTGTGAATGCTAGTAAATCACTAGTACTGATTTTGTACTTAATATGTACTACCTTGTATTTCTTTCTGTTTTTATGAAAGTCTCCTATTTTTTATGTTGCATTGTGATTTTTTTTTCTAGCACAGGGGTTTTGTTTCCAGTTGCTTTGTCTTAAACATTGTTTCCTTAATAAGAGTTCAGTAAATGTTTTGTTAGTGATGATGAAAAATAATAATACTCTGAATCATCCATTCAATCATTTATTTAAAAACATTAAATTTCAACTGAAGTTGCAAAAATTTAAGAGATCAACCACCCCTATTTTGTGTAAATTACAATCTAAAATTCAGATATATTGTGGAAATGATACATAGTACATTTCTTTATTGCAAAATAGTATTAACAAGGGACGTGTAAGTGAAATGAGGGGCTATGATCTTTACAAATTGATTTTTAGGATTCACCAAATATTGTTATGGATCACGGAGACATAACTACACTAGAAGAAGATCTGAAGAAACTTCAACTCTCTGAATTCTTTAGTATCTTTGAGAAGGAGAAAGTAGATAAGGAAGCACTGGTAAAAGTAATCTTTTAAAACTTTACTTCATTTTCAGTATCTTTATTATCTTCATCATACTGCTTCATAAGCAGCTGCCCTTTGGAAGCATTTTAGCCATACTGTGTTATCATTAGTAATGTTGTCTAGCATTATTTATGTCTTTTTACTTTTTTTTTAAGATTTATTTATTATTTATACATACAAGAACTGGGGTACAAGCCAGAGGTGTGGGGGGAGAGGATTCACCAGAGACAGAGCAGGGACCAGAACAGGCAGATTGACAAAGTACACTGCTGAGGGGAGCAGTAGGTGAGACAGGAGAGGTCTGCTGTGCCATGTGGGTCAGTCCCCTGGTTGGGGATCAAACTCAGCTGCAGTGACTGTGACTAGTTTCATGGTGCTGCTGCACTTTAACCTGTTGCGCCACCAGGGAGAACCCTATGTGTCTCTTTTTAAAAATCGTATCAAGTCATCTTTGTGGGAACTCAAAATTCAGAGGAGCCACATTGATATGTCCAGTGATAGAACAAATTCTGAAAAACAAAGCCCAGAAAACATGAGAACAAGAGTAAACTGCTTCCCACTAAGCCAGCTCTTATTTTTAAAAACTTTTTTTTTTTTTAAAGATTTATTTATTTTGTGCATACAGAACTGGGGTACAGGCCAGGGGTGGCAA